>NC_059434.1:50777207-51080616 GCF_021028975.2 Sphaerodactylus townsendi
TCTATTATTAATCCTCCAGATGTAGGTTTCTCCTGTCCTTAACCACTGACATATTGCAGTGGTCTAGTGCAGTGGTTCTCAACCTGGGGGTCGGGACCCCTTTAGTCTAGCCGACCTCCTTTCAATAGGGTTTTAAGACCTCCTCTGCATCAGTGTTCTCCATCTGTAAAATGGATAAATGTTAGGGTTGGGAGTCACCACAACATGAGGAACTGTATTAAAGGGTCGCAGCATTAGGAAGGTTGAGAACCACTGGTCTAGTGCATGAGGAAGAACAAGGTGCATTGGTATCCAGACAAGATGGGAGTTGCATTGCTGGTAATTCAGATGTTCTGGAAGGGACCTACCTGTGTTAGATTAGGTACATTTACCTTTTTCTGTAACTGATTTTATGGTAATATTGTAAGCTGCTTTGAGTGCATGGAGAATTTCCGAAGCTACAGTGCCCTGGTTAGTATTTTGGTGGGAGACCACATGCTGTACCAGTGTTTATCCTCTTAGTGTGAGTGGTGCAAGAGGATAAAACAGGATTTCACAATTGCAATGAAATTAGTGTGTCACCCAGGCTACAACAGTAGGGTTGTATAATGTGGTGGAAAAGTATGTTGTTTTACACTCCACTGAAGTGCGTTGAGGGCAAAGGTCATGAATTTACTGTACAAATATAAATAGGAGGCAATTTTTGGAGAAAGAAGTGGTATTGTTTATAGGAAAGGGGCCTATTTTTTAAATTTTAATTATTTATTTAAAAATTTATATGCTGCCTCTTCAGCGACCTGGTATGGGATGACTTGCAACAGCTGCAAAAATGCAGTGTTTCCTTTTTCATTAGCTTTCTGAAAGAATGTGTATTATATGTTCTATGCTTTAGTAGACATGATGCTCTTCAAAAATGTCTTCAGCAAATTAGATTTTAATGGGACTTTTTGGGTGCTTGTTTCATAGTTGAATATTTTGCTGGGAAAGAACAAACAGTACAGCATTATAGCAGACATAGAAAATAGGGAAGAGATCTATTTCTGAGGAATTCCTTGATTATAAAAGAAGTAAGGAAATGCGGGAAGAACAGAATTTGCAGACATGGGCTTGGATCCAATATCTCATTTTCTTTTTGTAGTTTTCTCAAGCTAGGCACTTTCCAAATCCTTGGAAGACATTAGTCTTGCATGGGTGGAAGTACCTGGTGCTAGAGGGAGGCATGCAACTGAGTGCAACTTCAACAATGCACTTAGATGACTACAAGTGGAAACCGGGTACAGAATTCAAGCCACATAATCCTGAAGTCTTTAGAGCTCTCTGCTTGGCTTCTCAAACTCATACCTAAGGAAAACTGCAGAGAAGTATTTTTGTATTGTTCCAGGTGACAGCCTTGCTTTTTAGCTGGCAGTGAATAACAATGTTAGGGCGTGCTGCATTGTTAAGAACATGTTTAGGACAGGTTTGATCCTTTATAAAACTTGTTTATGCAGTTGGGAATATCCAAGGTTATTTTGGAAGCTGTATTGTTGATGCTTTTATCCCAGTCCATAGCAACCTTAAACTCATTTACATGGACAGTTCTGGTTGCCACATCTCAAAAAGGATATCGGATAGAAAAAGTGCAGAGAAGGGCAACGAGGATGATTGAAGGATTGGAGCACCTTCCTTATGAGGAGAGGCTGCAGCGTTTGGGACTCTTTAGTTTGGAGAGGAGACGTCTGAGGGGGGATACATTTGAAGTCTATAAAATTAAGGAATGGGGTAGAAAATGTTGACAGAGAAATTATATCTCTCTTTCTCACAATACTAGAACCAGGGGGCATTCATTGAAAATGCTGGGGGGAAGAATTAGGACTAATAAAAGGAAACACTTCTTCACGCAATGTGTGATTGGTGTTTGGAATATGCTGCCACAGGAGGTGGTGATGGCCACTAACCTGGATAGCTTTAAAAAGGGCTTGGATAGACGGCGGAGGAGGAAGCCTATTCATGGTTACTAATCTTGATCCCTCCTTGATCTCAGATTGCAAATGCCTTAGAAAAGTAATTGTGGTGTTCTTGAGCAGCGAAAGCAGCAGCAGCTGTAATATTGTCTTCATCATCCTGCATGTGAGCTCCCAAAGGTACCTGGTGGGCCATTGCGAGTAGCAGAATGCTGGACTAGATGGACTCTGGTCTCATCCAGCAGGCTAGTTCTTATGTTCTTATGTTCTTATGACAGGGCATTTGATGGTTCCAGCCAAACGTACACTGATTCAGTTATCTGAATGCTTGCAGTGAATGAATTCTGTCATCTTTTGTATACTGCATATGCATAATATATTGGGGTCAAAAAGAAAAAATTTGGTTATGGGGCGGTGCTCTTTTCTGTCTTTCTCAACTTATGCAAGTACTTCTTTGCACTTCTTGATCATGTAAGAACTCCCAGTAGAATGGGGGCAAGTCTACAGCTCACTTAATTCTCTGCCACATGACTTGCTTATCTGCAAGGCTGGGTTATGATTTTGGATGAAAAGTCAATGACATATAAAATCTTCTAACAAAACTCACTAAAATGCAGGGTCTTTGTCAAACTCCAGTTTCATTCATTTTGTCTGTCTAGCAACCATTTTCTGTTAGTTATGCTGCACCTCATTTTAAGTAGAGCTGCATTTTAAAGAAGCTTTAGTTACATTGCAAATTTTTGTCATTTTAGTAAATCTATATTGTGATGTTTTATCATAATATTATACGTAATGCTTTTATGGATGATTTTCACTGTGCGCCCCCCCCCCCCCCGAGGTTTTACATTTAACTTGCAGTCTTGAAAGATACAGTTGATGGTTGCTCTTCCCTTTATCATTGTGTGTCCTTGAAACAATAAGAATGAGGTGGCACAACATTAATAATTCTGAATGCTTTTTGTGCTGGAGGTGGCGAGGGGGGAGCATTCTGGGATTTCATTACCTGTAAAATATTTTCAGCAGAGCTTTTTTCATTTCTGTACTCCTTTAGCATTATATGTAAAGGAGACCTGATATGGATTCAAGTCACGTAACTGACTGTGGATGAAGGAATTTGGGCATGGGAATTTTGACAGATAAATGATGTTGTGCTGTTTGGCGCAGGAGGAGAGAAGGGGAAGTAATACTGTCAACAGCAGAGCAATCGCTTCTTGCTTATGCTGATTGGAGCCTGGGTGGACCTTTGTTTTTGATTCATTACAGGACTAGAATTAGTTGCTTAATATCATAACATAACAATTAATTTGATTTCAAAGAACACCTTTTTTCCACCAGGTGTCTGATTAAATATGTATAATTACAGTTGTTTACTTTTAGTAGCATATAAATATGGAAGCTACTTGAGTTGTCTTGTCATTCCCCGTGTTAAAAAAATATGTCAATGTGCTATCCTGCCCCTCTCCCTCTTGTATATGTGCTTCCGACTGGGCTGAGACGTGGTATTTACATAATGGATTTTGGCTGTATTTTTGCACCAAGTACTGGAATTCTTCCAGTATCTTCTCATCCTTGTTTGTCCTCAGTCTTTTGTCTTTGTGGGATGCTTAGATTTCTTCTAGCACTCAACAGCATTCCTTTACAAATGTTCACCAGCAATATAACTCCTTGGTTATTTATTTAGAACTAGTTGGTTTTTGTCATAATGGAAAGTTAGATCTAATCATACCTACAGAACTTCCATGTGTACAGTTCTAGGCAGATGTTGTGTTAATTGCACAGGTTTGAGGGCAGGGCCAGTGAGCACAATTCTGCTCTCCTCTGTGTGTAAACATTGAACATACTTTGGAATATTTGCGTAACGCTTAGAGCCCTTTTCAGGTGTTATGTCTGCCTCTACTGGGAAGCCAGCAACTGCACATATGGAGTATGCTGTTTCCAATACGTGCAGTAGCCATGTTGTCTGAACAGGGATATCACTCTTTTTTTACATACACAAGTGTCAGTGCGTATGAACCAACCATTGGATTTCGTAGGATTCTCTCGTTCTGAAACTGTAAAAGTAAATGTAAAGGCAGAAGCACTGCGTCATTACTGACTGGTGGGGTGAAATCCCATCACAGCCTTTGCTAGGCAGACTATATGGGGTGCCTTCCCTAGTTGTCTGCAGTTTACTCCACCAAGGTGGATACTCATTTTACTGACCTTGGAAAGATGGAAGGCTGAGTCAACCTTAAAACTGAAACTGACTTCCATCAGGATCGAAATCAGGTAATGAGCAGAGCTTGGACTGCAATACTACCCCTTTATACTCTGCTTGGGGCTCACTGAAGCTGTATTGGCATGCAAAGTATATACAGTGTCCCTATTCAGACAAGACAATGATTGTATGGATGGGGGCTGGCACATGAAAAAAGAATGGCATGGTTGCCAGCCTTCTGGTCCATATAGACATGTTATCTGAAATACACCCAATACTGTAGTTTGTGTTGTGTATTGTAGTCCCAGTAGAAGCTATTGCAAATTGAGCCGACATCATCTATACAACTTTGTCCTTCTTCTGTATTCCCCTCGATCTAGTTTATTGATAATATTGGAATGTAAGAGAAACATAATTTAGTAAATTGCCATGTAAGTTTCTTTAAAAAATTTTTTTGCAAGTTATTATTTACCATTTTTTCTCCTCAGTAACACTCTAAGGTAATTTAAATTTGAAAATATTAGTTTGCTTGTGGTCCAGTGAGTTTCAAGGCTGAATGCTGCTTTAACCCTGACATTCAGTAGCTGAACTTCTCCCTGCTGGAGCAGTCTCAAAAACTGCTGATTTTTTGTTTCACAACTGAACATTGGGTGCAGTTTTCTAGAGTCATCCACCCCATGGTGACAAATCACTTCAAACTAACTAGTCCAAGTACTGTAGTTCCATTCATGTCACTGCTCAGTTTGTTACTAGAAATTGTCATCCTGGAGGGAGATGTGTGGGGAGGGGACGCTATGGACATACTCTTTTACTTTTGAGGTCAAAAGGACTTCTAATGATTCCTGCACAGAGTGAAGGTGGCGGTGGGGCGTGACATCCTTTTCAGTGGCTATTACAGTCTTCTGCCTCTGCTCACCTCTTTATCATAGTAAAGAGATAGTTTTCTTGTGCTCTGCTTAATTTATATACCGACGGGTTCCTCCTTCTTTTCTTATTGTCCACCCTTAACCATCCCACTGAAAGGGTTGTGGGTGGTTTTTTTTTTTTTTTTTGGTATAGCAGCCATGTGAGAGGAAGAAAATAATTTTGAAGAGAATTATATGGCGAGAATTTTGACAATGAGTGGAAGATTGTAATTACTCTCTTCCATTAGACTCAGTGGCTTTGGACAGATAAGCTGTATTGAAACGTGTGACCAGGGCATGGGATCATGGATTGTCTTTCACTGTTGTCATGGCGACAGTGATGCAGGTGGCCTATAACTGCCTGGCTGTCAGATCTTATACATCAAACTACTGCTAAGTGAAAATATGTTAGAGGCATTGGGGGGAAGAATTGCCGGCAGTGTTTGTAGAATCAGGTGGAGGAAATCTAGCCTCTTTTAAGACCTTTTTCCTGGGGAAGTGGGGGGGGGGGGCAGGGAGGAGTGAAAGCTTTAGATGGCTTAGAAATGGTTCTTTAAAAACTCTTTTTCACAGAGGCAAAATGATTTTTTAAAAGGATAAACACACTGTACCAAATAAATTCATATTGTATGTTGATAATTATTAGACCCGCTTCCTAAAGTTGAGATGGTGGTATTGTATGGAGAGTAGAAGTAGAAAACTGCATTCCAGCTGACAAATCATATTGCCTCATGAAACCACAGTAACGCACTTTAATTTTTTCTTCCAATCTTTCTCATCCCTTTGTGGTTTGCCAGTAGAAAGCACAGGTCCTCATTAAAACATACAGGGGGTATGGAAAGAATATAGGGTAGAAGATTTTTTTTACGAGCATCTTCTTTGTTGTTATGAAACAATGTCTAAAGCTGTAGTATAATATGTGTGTGTAATATAATATATATGTGTGTAATATAACATTACACATATATGTGTAATATGTGTGAGTGTAATATAATATATAATATTATTTTCAAATATCTTTTTAGCTGATAGTATTTTTACAGTAATTATTTCATTCCAGCTCTTGTCTGCACTGAGGTAGGCCGTCTGTTGGGATAAGGCTTTGGAGCTGTTGTTCCTGAAATAAAGCCTGGGTGGGAGTGCTCAGCCACAGGGTCTGTGGACTTTGCTCTCCTGGGTGGGTTGCTGTGCCTAGTGCAACTCCTGTTGTGCTCTCCCTATGCTCATGTTACTGTGAATGCCACCTGTCACACTCTTAAGTCCCCATGGCTGGGAGCTCACTGGCAGCATCTTGTGCTGTGCACTTCACTTTATGGAGTTTGACATGTTCTGGCTGGAGTTTTGAAATGTCCTGTAGTCCTGCTAGTCCTGCTACTGGTTACTGGGAAGGGGGTGGAATGCAAGGGAAGAGGAGTGAGGGAGGGGAGAGAGTGAGGGGTGGCATGCAAGGGAGGGGAGGAGGCCCGGCATCTGGACATTACTCACCCTAGCTGAGGGAGGGGGAGGGAGGGATGGCATGCAAGGGAGGAGAGGAAGGGGGCCCGCATCTGGACCTGGCCCACGCACCCACCCTACTGCAGGCAGGGGGAGGGGAGGGAGGGGTGGCATGCAAGGATTAGGAGGAGGCCCGGCATCTGGACATGACCCACCCACCCTAGCTGAGGGAGGGGGAGGGAGGGATGGCATGCAAGGGAGGAGAGGAAGGGGGCCTGCATCTGGACCTGGCCCACCCACCCACCCTACTGGAGGGAAGGGGGAGGGAGGGGTGGCATGCAAGGGAGGGAAGGGGGGGCTGGCATCTGGACCTGGCCCACCCAAGTGGAGGGAGGGGAAGGGGAGGGAGGGGTGGCATGCAAGGGAGGGAAGGGGGGGCTGGCATCTGGACCTGGCCCACCCAAGTGGAGGGAGGGGAAGGGGAGGGAGGGGTTGCATGCAAGGGAGGGGAGGGGTGGCATGCAAGGGAGGGGAGGGGCCCCGGCATCTGGACAAGGCCCACCCACCCTAGTGGAGGGAGGGGAGGGGTGGCATGCAAAGGAGGGGAAGATGCTGCCAGTGAGCTCCTCTCCATTGGGCAGGGGCCTAGTCAGCATCCTAAGCACTGTCAGCATCTTGGGGCCAATAGGAGAAACAACTGGGAAATTGTTATGATATGTTGAGGCCCTATAGGTTGTGCCACAGTTTTGGCTGGCATAACTTTGTGCTGGTGCAAATGAGCATTCTCAGATCGAATGGGCTCAGGGACCGGACTAATATCAGCCTTGCCCCCAGGCATATCCTCTTCGATGCTGGCACAAGACCCTGCATTTGCCTTCCCCCTCCTTTGTGGATTGCACTGTGTCTCCCACTGTAGTCAAATCTACATTTTTTCCAGTTCAAAACCCAGATTTTAAAGGAGCAAACCATTGTTTCTGGTTGAGTCGTATATTTGTACTTTCACACACACTGAACAATGGATTTTAAATCTACTTTCAGTGTACTTTGCCACTGGATTTTCATGTGTGAAATGGCAAAATCCACTTGCAAATGATTGCTAAAAGTGCATTGAAAGTGGATGGAAAGTGCAATATTCACTGTGTGGGTGTGGAAGTGGCCTCATGGAAAATTACACTGTACAATGAACTTGGAATTTTTAATTATTGACCCCATGTGAAGGGAAAGGAAGGGGAGTGCACAAGGCTGCTGATCTCTCAGGTTCATCTGTATAATGGCAGAATATATATATATTTATATATATATAAAAATAACTGCACCTGTACATTTTCATTCTTCGCTTGTTGGGGTCCTGAGAAAATGGCACTTGTTCTGTTGCTAGCTGATTGGAGAGGATAATCATCATAGAATAATCATCATAGAAAAAAAATCAAAATGGTGTTCTCAAAGTTCAGCCTTTCATCTGTATTTGTTGTAGCCTACCTACAGATGATCCACATGCTGATATTATAGGGGTCTTTCCCCCCTACTAGTAACGCTAGCAGGAAACAGTACTACTAGGAGGGCACATGTGAGATTTACATGGACTCCCCCCCCCCCTTTTGCTCTGGGGGAAGCTTCTTCCTGAAATATTCTGTAACTTCATGGCATGGCCAGCGTCCTAACTGTTTCCCATACAGATCATCCCCAAAAACTCTTTTTTCTGAGTAGACTTTTATCATCACCCAGTCTTCTTTTGGCTCCCAGCATTTCCTAAATTCTTTCAGCTGCACCCTGGCTCCTTCTTTCATCTCTCTATTCATCTTGCCTATTTCTTCCATAAACATGACTGTTAAATTATCCCTTTGTAATGGAAATTGACAGTAGTAACTGTTTTCTGTGTTATGCCATGTCTGTAAGTCAATGTATATTATTTAATTTTGTTTGCTATCACAGCTGCCAGTTCTTTAGCTGGTTGTTGTTGGCCTTTCTTTACAATTTGGGCCTCACCCAGAGGCCTGTGACGTTGTAATATATCAGTGTAGTATTAGTGCAGATCCCAGCAGGGCTGCCTTCTGAATCTGACCAATGTTGAGTTTGTTGATTTGAAGATGTTTCCAGTGCCACCCTAGTGTTTTCAGAATGATACCCAGGGTGCCGATTACCACTCAGCAGGTTTGTGCCATAGCTGCTGAATCTCAATTTTCAAATGGTGGTATTTAGTGACCTTCTCATATTCTTTTTCAACGACCCTGCTGCCTGGAGCCAAAAGAAGACTGGGTGATGATAAAATTCTAGAGCTCAGAAAAAAGAGGTTTCAGGGAAGTTGGGATAATGGTCACCTCCTCCTCCTCTTCCTCATCGTTTTGCATGTGTTTTTATTTTGAAAGTGGAAATTACCTCTTGTGTTGTATTCAGTCTTTCATACAGTTTTAAATAGTTTTGAAAGTAGTACAGACTCTTAACTGTTGTGAGGACAAAATAGAAGGTTGGGGGAAATGATGTTGTAGGCTGTTTTGGGTCCCCATTGGGGGAGAAAAGCAGAGTTCAAATGTCTGGATAATAACAGTTAGAACCATTTTCTAACCAAGAGTATGGGCTCGCTGGTGAAGATAGATTTCCTTTCTGGTATGTGATAGATCCATGCATTTTGAGCATTAATGTAGCCTGCGCAAAGTGATTACCTCATTATTCATAGCTCAGGGTTAATTATAATATTTGACCATCTGTGCTAATGCAGAGTGGGGAAGATGGGTGAGAAAATGGACAGTATCAATAATCTCTTTCAAAGCAGTATGGATTCCCAGCTGAGTTTGCCATTCCCAGTACAATCGCAGACCTCCCTGGTATTGTGTATTTGTGCTAGAAGGGGCTGTACAGACTGCAGACCTCCAGTAGCCTTTTGTAGTTTTCCCTTCCAGTACTTTGTAAAGGAAGAGCTATTCTGCTGTTTTAAATCGAAATGAAAATGTAAATAAATTTTCATAAATAGTTCAATCATCAAACAAAAATAATTAAATGGAAAGAAGATATATACAATTCCTTAATTTTTATGCAGAATATTAGCTTGCAGGTATTAGTGCGGAAGCATTCAGGAAAACATTAACCTTGGTGAAAGGCTATAGGAATGCCAACTACAGTTCCACAAGAAGGTGACAAACTAGTTTTTAAACAATCCTTTTGGATTTGTTTTTCAAAAACATATATCTTCTAGGCTAAGCAGAAACTCATGCTTTTGTTACATCGGGTAACATCTTGGTGCTTTTCAATCAATTGAATTACAATATGCAGTTGCTAAAGGTCAACCTTGGGAAAGTTCTCTGTGTTCGTGTGGGAGCTGCTTCCTGTCTCACTGCAAATTCATAACAGAGTCTTTACTGTGGGCCACCTTTTCAGCTTTCCCTAGTTCCTCCTTTATAGTCCGTTTCCTAATAATTAATTGTATGGTTTGGCACCACATAAAGATTCTTAAATGAATAATATTTTTGTCAAAGTCTTAGCTATAACAGGTGAAAAAATGGATGGCGTATTGCTGTATTACTTGAGACTATTCACGGGCTAATGACTGTGAGAGACATTGTGGTGTTGTGGTTAAGGATGAAGACTTTAATCTGGAGAATCAGGTTTGATTCCCCAGTTCTCTACACGAAGCCTGCTTGGTGACCATGGGCTCACTACAGTTTTCTCAGAACTCTTTTGGTCCCACCTATCTGACAAGGTGCCTGATGTGGGGAGGGAAAGGGAAGGCGGTTGTAAGCCATTTTGAGACTCCTTACAGTAATGAAAAGTGGGGTATAAAAACCAGCTCTTCTTCACTGCTATTTGCTAACATTCTAATTGTGGTAGAGAAGAGGCATCAACAAATGTAATTTGTACAAGGCATGTGGAAGTATATGTTTGTCTGGGGTTTAGAAGTACAGCAAACTAAACGGGCACTAAGGGTTAAGATGCAAACTGGGAAAAGAACCCAAAATATGGGAGAGGAGGAGAAAGGGTAGATCTGACAGGACACAGAACCATAATTACTGGAAAAGGGCAGACAGACAGTTTAGGGCAGCACTAAAGAAAACCATATTCCTGAATTCACTTTGGTGACACAGTGATGTTTTGAAGAAGTAAACTCCAACTGAGGGGGCCAATTTTGATTAGAATCACCACAGCATGGGAGGGGGAAGAGGATTTTCTGCCTTTTCCTCTGTGCCATTTCTCGGACACCATGTTAGTGCATCATCCCTGTACCATTCTGGATAGGAAAAATGGTATGGGGTGCAGGACACTGTGCTAGCATAGTAAACAACCAAATAATTGTTTAAATATTTTTTTTAAGTGCCAGTACTCCTATATAAGGTTATGTCAATTTCCATGGATTCTCCCTCTACTGATTCTTAGTAGACTGTTCCTAAGGTTCCATTCTCTCTTTCTCTGGCTGATTGGGATGGGCCAGTGCAAGAGCAAGTGTGGTGTAATGCTCAAAGTGTCAGACTAGGATCTGGGAGAACCGGATTTGAATCCCTACCGCACCATGGAAACTTCCTGGGTGACCTTTGGGGCAATCACACACTCTCAGGCTGATTCCGCATGGGCCAAAACCAGCGGTGTGAAAATGGTGTGAAAACAGTATAAACCCTTTTACACCGTTTTAAACCCTTTTACACCATTTTCACACTGCTGGTTTTGGCCCATGCGGAATCAGCCTCAGACTAATCTACCTTACAGGCTTGTTGTTTTAAGGATAAATGGAGGAGATAATTATATAAGCCACCCTGGGTCCCCATTGAGGAGAAAGGTGGGCTATAAATGAAGTAAATAACTAAATAATAAGTACAGTGCAGATCAAGAAGAGCCCCTCAAAAAGGTGCCCGTACTCCTTACTGGTGAGTGCCATCACAAAAAACCCTGCATCTAACAAGTCCCTGTATTCTACAGAACAATCATGCAGGGCTGGGCAATGAATGCAAACTCACCAATTTTCTGTTTTCAAAATAACAGTTTTTCTTCTGGTCCCTTCTTCGAAGTCCAAGTGAACTCCAGTGCCTTTACTTGTTCCATGCCCTTTGATCAGCTTCATTTCCTTGTAAACCCCCTGTGTCACTACCTCCCCCACCTCTCGCTGTGACAGTATCCCTTTAGTGTTCCTTTTTATGATGGCTATGATTCTCCTTGGTAAGATGAAGCCTTAAATCCCATGGGCCAATAATGTCTAGAGGGGAAAAAGAACATCTGTGCCAGTTCCAGGAGTCTGGAAGATGGTGAGAATCTCTGTATAGTTTGAAAGCTCAGATACTCTGTTATGTATGTTGATTCAATTAAAAAAATAACCACCTGTTTGGCAGTTGATTGTTTTATTCCCTCTCTTCTTTTATGGAAGATGGGGTAGAAAAAATGTGTGTGGTAGATAGCTGAATGTTATAACGATACATAAGGTTGGGTCCAATAATGCATGAAGAAAAATGGAAACATTTAGCACGGTTCCGTGTGCACAAGTGATAGCTCTAGTCTAGATATACTCCACTACCTGCCAATTCTGTTAGGTACTTGTACAACATTATGTGCAAATGGAAGTGCCAGTTGAGATGTGAAGTAGTGAAGTAAAAACTAAATAGTATTTGTTTTCGCTCATAGCTTGCCTTGTATGCAAAAATGAATATGCTTGCTTTCAAATTCATTGTTAAGACCCCTTCTGCACAGGCCAATAAAAGTGACTATGGGGCGGGATAAAACCCGTGTTGGGTGGGAACTTCACATGGTTCCCGCTCTGAACACGAGTCTAACCCGCCCCTAAGACATTCTGCTGGCTGCAGCACAGGTTATTTGGTAATCACACTATCTGCTATTCTTTTGTGATGAGTCGCCTAGCCATGCAAATGGTTCAGAAGTGGGGACTGGTTTATGTAACCCACCTCTTATCTGGGTTTTTTGCCTGTGCGGAAAGGGCCTATGTTAGTACACCTTGGAAAAAGTATACAATTTTCTGGTCATAGTTTGATACTTTATAACCATCCATCCATTTCTTGGTCGGTAAATGAGTACCTAGCTCATAGATAGGGGGTAAAGAATAGCCGGGGAAAGCAATGGCAAACTACCCCACAAAAGAGGCTTGCCTATGAAATCACTGCTCACAGTGGTACCCCAGGGTCGAACACGACCGAAGGGGAAACTTTACCTTTAACCCCCCCATCTAATAGGATCTTGGGGTAGTTAAAAAGTGTTAGTGCCCAATTCAGGTCATTAGGTGATTATTATTATTATTATTTATTATTATTTATTCAATTTCTATACCGCCCGATCCCCAAAGGGCTGAATGTTCACACCTAGAAAAAGGGTGGGGTGCTGCTACTCTTACTGCTACCGTGTTCGTGTACTAATTAGGTATCACTGCTACTAGGTGGCTTTTTGGACGCAACTATGAGGAGGACAGGGGAAGATAAAATGAACCCCATAACTGTGTACGGTAGATTAGGCTGAGAGGTTGTGACCTCCCAAGGAGATCTGGTGAGTGTTGGGGGTGAACAGGGCTTTAAATCTCTATTTCACATATTAAAGCACAGTAGTTTGGTTGCTGTGCTGGCAGTCCTCCTTCCTTCTGCAAAGCTGAACAATCCACATGCTAGGCTTTGCACAGATCAGCGTATGCAATCTCAACCATAGCAGGCTGCAATCAAGAGAAGAAAATCTGTGTGCAGCCAAATGACACTAGCAGAGCAAATTGTTCCAGATGGGTTAAGCAATGAGCCACAGTAGCTGACAGGAAGGGCTGGTTGGTGCTTGCTCTCATGTTTTGGTTTATTACATTTGCAGCCCAGCCATCTGACCTAGTCTTATGGCCTTAAATCTGTAATTATTGCTTTGGCTGGTGAATGGTTGTGTTTGCAGGGAATGAGGAAGCTTGACATATTTTCGTGAATGCTCATGTGATCTGCTACATAGGTGTGTGTGTATAAATATACATGCATATTCAAACAGGATCTTGTTTAGTTCACCATGGAATCTCCAGAGTAGCTGGTGTGTTCTTGTAGCAATGTGACCAGCTTGGACTGGGACATACTGATAAAAACAGCATGACTAAAGTTGTGCTTGTGCTGCTTGTGCTGTTTTTGGCACAAACCCATGTTATATCACCCTGCTACTTTCATAACTCCTGAAAGTTAGCAACGTCACATTTTGTGATCCTCCCTATCCAGTGGTGGGATTCAAACAATTTAACAACTGGTTGTATACAAGCACCATTTTAACAACAGGTTCTGCCAAAGTGGTGTGAACCTGCTAAATCCCACCACTGCCCATGTCTGTCTGTCTGTCTGTCTGTCTGTCTGTCTGTCTGTCTGTTACTTGCTTACCTACTTACTTACTAACTTAGTTACACATACAGCAGCTGCTTAGGCTTTTTTCTTGCCTGCCACAACATTTCCTCTGCACTTAGTAGGTCACATTTCTGCCTCAGCAAATTCTGTGTTTTAATGGAGCTAAGATCAGGTTAGATGTCAACTTACAGGTTCTTTTTTACATCATGGAGAACTGGCGAATCCGCACAGGCAGGTTTTGTGTTCTGTTTTGGAGCATTTATTAACTTAAAGGCCTTTTCTGCACAAGCCTTTTAAAACATTTTGAGGCAGGAAATAAAATGTCTCCGTGCTGGAGTTTTGCATTGTTTTTCCCCTCTTATGTTCTGAAAACGTTTTATTTTCAGCCTAGAAATGTTTTATCTGAAAACCCTTTTATGATTCCTTTGTGTGAAATGTTTTCAAATTGTCTTCCCTTGCTGTGCGGAATGTTTTGTCTTTCCTGCTGCTTTTTCCACGCCTCTGTGCTATCCCTAAACTTACCCTTCGATGCCATTTTACTGTGTTCTTGAACTCACTCCATTCCCCCTTACTTCTTTATTTTCGTGGGTTCTGTGAGTCTTTTTTTAAAGGGTTAAATCTTTGCAGCATCAATTACTCTCAGCAGTGGAGAATCCATTCATCAAATCTTCAAAGCATCAAATCTACATATAACCAAAAAAGATCGAGAAAAACCCTCAAATGTTTCAAGAGGCTGCGAAAAAAGGGTGGGGGTGGGGGTGGGGGTCAAAATGTTCTGCAAATATTCTGCAAACTGTTTAGGTGACTTGTGCAGAAAGGGCCACAGTTGTGAACTCTATAGATGCAGCATTAACTAGCTGTTGATGAATGGTACTATGCATCTTTCCGTGAAAAATTTGATAATGAGAATTTTGCACTTGGTAGTATTGGGGATGGGTACTTGAAACCCATTTAAAAAGTAATTGGGCGCTGTAATGTTATCATCTACAGTTCTAGGTCTCCAAGCAGTTAATTATTTTTTCTGTCTGTACATATGTGTGTGTGTATATGTATGTATGTGCCTGTATGTGTGCGCACACACATGAGAGCCTCCTCAGATGAGCATGACAGACAGGCAGTGACAGACAAGACACACATAGTCAAGCAAACTAATAGATTGCTATTCCCCAAACATTCAACAACAAATGCAGTTTCTTGTGTCTTGTGAGTTGTTTGCTTTCTGCAAGCAGTACCAGGTAGTGACATCAATGGTTAGAGTTTGAAACCTTGGAAGAAGGTTGTTTCCTGACTCCGGGTTTTGGTAAAGGTAACATTTGGGGCATAAAGTCATTTCTAGAAAATCCATTTTTCACCCACTTTTTAAAAAAGCACTTCCCCTCTGACAGCCAACCCAAAAAGTGATGGTGTAACCATGAAGTCCTCAGGTCTGCATGAGATCAGCAGACTCAGTGCTCTTAGTGGAACCAGAAACCAGTCAGAAGTAACAATGCTTGATTCTTTTATAAAAAGAAAAAACACACTTTGTGTGACTATGTCCATTTTGTAAGATTTCCCCACAAACATGCTAGCTTAGGTTTGAAATCCATAGTCATGGACTCATGAATCTTGTAATGATATTGGGTTTGAACATGGCCTTTGACTTCTGCCCTTTCTGGAAAATAAGGATGAAATGGAAACTAGGCTAAATAAATGTGAAGGGGTGATTCACAAAGCATGGCCTGTTGGCAATCTTGATTTTTGGTTGAGTCTTGATGACTGCAAAACTCAGGGTGCAGGAAAAACTGGATTCAGCTTAATTGTTTGGCTCTGTTCCATATCCTAAGCAAACCATACATTGTATTGTCGAAACCATACATTGTTGTTTTGTTGAAATGAGAGGAAACGAGTTGTGCATTGGCAAGGTTTTGTAGAAGGGGGCTCATTTCCCCTCCCCCTTATTTCCTCGTTCCCTTCCTGAAACCCCCCATAGTTTCTTGCCTTTTCCTGCCTCCTTTCTCATTCCTACACTCATCCAACCTACTTTTATCTCCCTGCTCCCAGTAGCTTAAGTTTTCTCTCCATCTTGCCCCCTGGCAGCCTCTTCCTGGCCAATTATGCATGGCGTGGTTCCCACGATGTCAAAGAGAATTGGTCACAGAGTCTTTGTTTCGGGGCACCACATTATTACTCATCGCCAGTTTGTTGATTAAATGCTGGGGCAGGTCGGGTGTTTGGACTGATTGACTAGTCTTATTATTTTTTTACTAAATTTAGTATTAATATCAATTTATTGATCTATTGATATGGTTATTTAATTTTTTTAACTGCTAAAGATATGCAGGAGTGGGCAGGCCACTGGCAATAGAAGTGCTATGGCAGGACATGAAGCGGGAAGTAGTCAGCAACAGGGAGGAGGGCAAGGGGGAAGCATTCAAAGCATCGTTAGAGAGTGGGTGGGGTAAGACTAGGCAGGCTGACTGCAGGTGGAGGGAAGAGGTCCGGGGCAAAGCTGTGGCCACTGGCAAATCTGTCCCGCTCTGGCAGTGACGCAAAATTAAAATTGTGCTGTATATGGATTTGTTTGCCACAGAGAGTATGGAAAGGTGAAAGTGGGGCTAGAGGAAATATATCCACACAAGAAATCTTGCCACGGGGGACATTTGCCTCAACACGGCAGCAACCACATTGTGTATAATCAGCCCATGAATTGTGCAGTGCTTGCTGCTGGGCCAGACCCATTTGTGTGATGGAGAACCCACAAGGACTCGTGAAGAGCACCTCAGTTTCCCCGTATCCTTTTCCTTCCCTCTTTCCATTCTTCTTCTGAAGAAGAATATGTTGTCAGATCATGGTAACCCCATCCATGGGGTATTTGAAGCAAGAGACTAGCAAAAATGATTTGCCATTGCCGGCCTTTGCATAGCAACTTCAGTCTGCCTTGTGATCTCCCTCTCTTCCGTGTACTAGCCCTGCTTAGCACTCTGTTTAAGCCAGACTACCTTTTCCTGGCAGCCCGCACATTTTCAAGTTGCCCAGTGGTTTCTGGTGGACCAGCCCTAAAGAGTCCTCTCTCAAAGGCCACAGCAGCCCTGGAGTGAGCCTTGTTCCTGCCCTCTGACTTTCATTGAAAGAAACCAGGGTTTCAAATGGCAATACTGTTGTGGTTGCCTAGTAACAACCATAATGGGCGTTTGTTTCTTAAAGCTACAGACACTTTTTCTGTTTGTTTTTTAAATCTCCAGTATATTTTTTTACCCAAGGTAGAAAATCTGCCTTGTTTGTTCATGGCTCCAGTTTCTACATTTAAGTATCTATTCATCTGGTGGTATTGAGACTTTGGCCAATTATACACTCCTGCTCTACCACACAGCAAGGGAATGTTTGCTTTGTGGCAGAGATTTCTGTATAGATGCACTTGCATTTATGGCACTGCTGATCCAAGAAGCTCCACAGTTAGTGAGAGCGGGGAAACACTTAGGTTTCCTCTTGCTTGAGAGTTTCTCTCCTTCCTGGTTACTCCCCCATCCAAGCTAAGAAAGAAGATTGCTGGTTCTGGTTTTTTTTAAAGCCCTTTAAATGTAATATCAATATTCCTTATATCGTTATTCTGCAGGCTGCTCCATTCTCATTGGTTTATTAGGGAAATACCAGCTGCCGATCCCTGCGAGAAGTGGGGGCGGGAAATGGCCTCCCCCCCTTCAGAGATTGACAGCAAGCATTCCCCCCCAAACAGAATGGTAACAGCTTGCACAATGTTGATACAAGGTATGTTGATATTACATTTAAAGGGCTTAAAAAACAAAACAAAAATAGCAATCTTAATTCTTGGCTTGGACAGGGGAGCGGCCTGGAAGTGAGAGCAGGCAAGTTGTGTAAGCTGCGCAGTGGGCAGTGGGACATCTCATCTGTAAACAAGGAAATGGGAAGAGACCCCATTGCAAAGGGCCTGCGAGGCAAGGAGCAGTGTGAGAAGTGCTCCATTCATAATGGGCCTTGGAGACCGACGGACCGACCGACCGACCGACGGACCGACCGACCGACCGACCGACCGACCGTCCGTCCGTCCGTCCGTCCGTCTATCGAGAGAGAGAGAGAGAGAGAGAGAGAGAGAGAGAGAGATTAAAAAAACTATGTATAACCAGGTGATATTTCAGTCCCTGAACAATGCAACAGTGGAGAGGGAGGGGAAAGTCCTTGGATATCTAGCAGTGGAATCCTAAGCAAAGTGATACCCTACTAAGCCCATTTACTCCATTGGAAGAGTGTGACTCTGTCCTGCAAGGCTTTTTCCTGTTGTGACAAAGCACTTGTTCATAGGTTGCACCTGACAAATAAGTGACAAAAGAAAAATACTTATTTTGTATTGTCCTTTCATACGTTAAAGTTCATATACCAGCTACGTGCTTTTTTAAGGCATCATTATTGCAATATGCTTTTTGACAGAATAGATTGATGGTAGCACTGAACTAGTATGGTGTGTGTGTATGTGCCTGCACATTATGTAAGCATTTCTTAATTAGAACAATTGGACAATGTCAGGGAAAGGATTGTTATTGCTTTCTTTCTGCTATTTAGAAACATCCCCCGTGCATATTTGAGCACAGCCCTCCTTAGAGATTGAGAAAAAATATGCTGATATGACAGGGCAACTCCTCATCATATTCTCTACAGTTTGTTGTGCTTGCAGCTCCTTCACTTGCTGGGTGATTAGACATATCTGAGTCTCCTTCTGAACATTCTTTCTCATTTATGGACAGAGCTGAATAAATGCATCTGGTGGAAATAAATTGGATGGTTCTGTGTGTTGTCTGGCTCTGGCTGACTGCAAAAAACCAGACATTTCTCTCTCTTTAGCTATGCTAAATAGATGCAGCTAGCTTTGGTTTGTTGCTACTAGACCACATGGTGATGGAATATCACAGTGAGCTTGGTGATAGATAGAGGCAGAGATTAATGTTCCTTCTGTCAACTAAGTAAAAGAACAATCTGGGCCCTAAATACTAAATATTGTGAATCATCTGGTCTGCTTACAGAGACATCTGGAATGTGGCAGTAAATGTTCAGCTGAGCTACCTAGCGAATGCAGAGACTTTTCTGAGCTACGTTTCAGGGCTAATATGAATTTTATCTTGATCATTTTAAAGTTTAAAAAAATCCCACCATCCTCTATGGAATTAGGCATATGCAACTCAAAGGGAGGCTAGTGATACAGTTCCCATGAAAAATGTACAGCAGGATATATTGAACAGAGAGTAAAAATGTCAACAGAGAGATCTCATAACTGTGCCTTCATTAGGAATTGTTCCCCAGAATCTGCATCTTTTCTTTTCATTGGAGCATGACTTCCAGGAAGACCCTACTTAATTTTGTTTATTGTTTAGCCTCAAATGGCCTTTCCACTGATTGGTTGGTTTCAGTCCAAAACTCACCAGTATCATATTACTTTATGCAGTCACACAGTGGACTGCAGTCTCCTATGTCAATGCTGCACTTGGGGCCTGGGCATCAAAATGTGCTTGGACATCCAGAGAACATCCCTTTGTCCCCCACCATGTCTGAATCATGCCCAAGGAACCAGCTTAACTGTGTTTTCCATTTCCTGTCCTACTGTTGCCTCTGCCTTGGCTCCTGATGGTACACATTGAAATGCAAATGACAGCAGTAATTGGCTGAGAGATAAACCACAGTGAGTGACTGAGCAGTACAGCAGGGAGTTAAGTGGCTAAGTGACAATTATTGCACTGCATCCTCCAGTATCATGAGCAGCAGCACAGTTTGTTCTCAGATTTAAAGGAACTGTAACACATTAATTGGAGGGTCACTTTTTGTTAACATAGTTTCTCTGCTGGTTCTACTTTTGCAGAAAGGTAGGGATGGGGGAAAGTTTCTGAATTATTTTTATTCCTTAATCTTATTGTTGTTCATTATGCTTTTCTTAATTTTTTTTGTTTGACTTTTAAAGTGTTTAGAACTTTTTTGTAGTTATGGTAACTCAGTACAAAATCATAACAAGCCTAAGAATAATGATATGAAAGACATATTGACTGTTGGATGTCTCACCAACTCTGCAATCTTGGCATCTGTCATTTAAAGGTTGTTGAACAAACAGGAACAGTGGTGGAAATTAGGGTGGAGTGACTGTTTTAGGGTTTCCCTCTGCTGGTGAGAACTGCTGGTTTTCTAGAGCAGCAGCAGTAGTGGAAAGTGGTTTAGATGGTGATGAAACTTCTACTTCAGAATTCAGGGGGAAACTACACTGAATGGGCCCCGATGTTGGAACAGAGGGTTCTAGCTAAAGTTTCATCCCCATATTTTAGTTTTCTGCTAAAATAGGAGAATTCAAACATGCCCAAAGGTTTGTTGTAGTACAGTGAACCTTTCCACATCTCCGGGGTTAGGGGCGCAGTGCCCTCCAAGATAAAATTTTGGCACTCCCTTCTTACCAGAGAATAAGTCTGATTTTTTCTTTTCCTTTTAGTTTCTTAAAAGAAATTGTGCATATTTATGTTTTATAAGATAAAATATGTTGATATAATATACTGCTATACATATATTTTATGCCTTTCTGAGTTTCTAATTTTTTCTGTGTTGTCTGCGGCTTCCCCAGAACTCTAAAAAAAAATCCCATTTAATTTCTTTTGCCGGCCCACAATATATCAAAACCATGATGGGGAAAGTCACGATGTGGAAGGGATAACTGTCACTACTTTTTCTGATGATATGAACCAGTCTTTCGGAATCATATATGTCCATTCACACCATGGTGTAAAGAGATATTATGTGATTTCCTTCTGTTTCTTTGGAAGACATTTAGACCCATGATTCTGGTTGTACATTTAATGCCAAAGGGCCTGTGACCATCAAGAAGAAAAGCCTATTTGGAATTGGCAAGATTAGCAGACCAGAATTGCAACGTGGAACTGAGTGATGAGAAAATCAATTGGAAGCAGCATGAAACAAAACAGTAGAGTGTGATAGTTCTCTGAATTTGCACAAGACCAGCAGAAGTTTGCCTAGCTGATCTAGTAAGAGGAAAAGGGTTAGTTATCTCACTTGTGGGGAGGGGCTTTAAATCTGCAGTACTGATTGTTGCAGTATCTTCTTCAGTCCAACAGTCTGTGGTAAATTTTTATAGGATGTGGGAGACTGAACACAACTGGGGGACATAAGCACTGTTTCCCTGCCCCCTCAGAAGGGATGGAGTGGAGGCCACTGTGAGGAGGACACTCAACGTCTCTTCTGTAGGTAGAGAGGAAAAGGACAGTTGATGAGAGGGGGAAGAATAAGGTGTCCCCTTCCCATCTTGTGTCTGCCGTCACTGTAGGTGATCCCTGTGGGTTGAGCTGTTGGTGTTACCTCCTTACAGTGTAATCAAATGTTTAAATATAGTTTCCTATAATGAACACACACACCCCTCCCAACTACTCTAAACTGGTACATTTTTTCTTGATTACTTCACATTTGATCTCAGCTAGAAGAACCCATTTCTTTATGTTAGGGTAGAATGTTTTCACAATAGTATTAGATGACATTGCATTTAAACTTTTTAGAGAATGGTGGTTCAGAGTATTTTCCCAACTTCGCCTCATAGTGAGCGGCTCGCTAACAATGGACAAGACTTTCTGGGTTAGCAACAGTTCTCCCATTGAATTCTTCACTGACTTGTTTAGCACCTGTTCAATTTGTCAAACCCATCCACCCCCTTTGTATTCCATTCAGCAATGTAAGCTACTATCTTAAGCTGCATTATGAAGATTTATTTAGACTACTTCTAGGCTGCTTTTCTGGGTTTAAAAAATAGAGTACAGTAGAAATAAGCCATTATAAAATTCAGCCACTGCTATTTAGAAAACAAAATCTCAGATGTAAAACACATTACTTCTGAGGCCTTTGACATGGCTTCAGAAGACTGGTAACGGAAGTGTGAGTTCCATAGTATAGAGATGACTGGTTCCCTCCCCTCCAATTTATCTCACTATCTGAGCAGGTTTACAATTGGTACTCTGGACCCAAGCTGTTACGGGCTTTAAAAGTCAAGTTGCACTAGTGTCCAGTTGTGCAGGTAGTTGCTTTTTGGTGCTGAATATGGCTTATTTTGGGTATATAACTTGCTCAACTTACTGCTCAGACTGCTCTGTGTTGCGTAGGCATGTGGATGAATAAGCCAAAGGGGCAGGGTGACTTTTTGTCTCTTAGTGTTTTATTGACAATTGTGGTTCCTCATGGACACTCACTTATACTTGCATGATGGGCCTGCATACACAGAAAGGAAGACTTGCAGCCAAATCCACAGGGCTCAGGTGGCTAGGATCAATTCCACTGCCGTGCCACTGCACCACCTTCAGAGGAGCTCCAGGTGGCCTGGGGAGGCAGCAAACACCAGAAACTCCACAACTTCCTGAAAGCCCTCTGTAGGCCAAAACAGGCCTACGCCGCTGAGGTGCATTGGTTTTTCTGGGAGCATTCCCAGCTCCAAAGCCCAGTGGAAACCAACTGAAGTTGGCTCCACTCCTGGAAATGCCCCCAAGCTAAGGAGATGGTGTTCTCCTGCATACCAATGCAGCTCTGGGGGTCGTGCCATTTTCCAGATAGGGCACCACTGAGGTCTGTGGCACCTACCTACCTTCCAGTTTGCCTTCCCCACTGATGTAAGTGCCACTTACACTAGTGGGGTGGGCAAACATGCCGGTGTGGCCTTCACCAGCTCCAAGATCACTTTTAGCCCACCCCCATAGGATGGGGCTGCCCACATCCTTTACAACCCTGTAGCCCCTCGAAAACTAATAGATTTTTTTGTGCATAAGCATTTGTGTATTTGAGCATTCTGCACTGGATGGCAGTGCTTGTGGGGACCAGTTGTTTTCAAAACCCAGTTTTCTGTCTGCGAAAGGAAAGAGACCACGCAAGCCAGGATATCTTTATGTTTTGTAGCTTCCCTTTTTGTTTCTCATCTTCATTCAGCAGATCTTGCTAGACAGTTATGTTGCATGTCGTTAAAAACAAAACAAAATATTAGGGTATTGGGCATGCACAGCTGCTGTTATTCTTACTTGAACATTTAACAAAGCTGTAGATCTCAGAAAGTGGAAGCTAACATGGAACATTTAGTTTTGCAGATGTAGCCCTGGCTGGGTGTGTGAGAACTGTAAGTAATTGGTACCATTACAGGAAAACACTGAGTGGTGATACATTTTGTTTACTAGGGTGAGAGAAGTTCAGAGATTCTTCTTGAGTCTGTTGCTTTGTTGTACACCTTTGTGTTCTGGCCTTATGTGCTTTGAGATGAAGTTGCAGAGCAAAAAAGACAGACACACAGACAGACAGCCTCATAATGAAATCAGATGAGCCAGTGTTTGGTATTTCCTTGTACAGCTTCCAGACTGAATAATTATTGACTTTTCCTCTCCCTTCTGTGACTCCTTCTTCTCCCAATGTTTTCTCAGCCTGTCTTTAAATGCAGTTGATTTCTTTTCACCTTGCACAGAGGGGGGTAGCAAGAAAGCAATGTATAGTGCACATTGTATTTCCAAAGGTGCAGTTTTGTCCCTGGAAAAAGAGCCGCTTGTCTGAATCACAATATTATGAGGTCAGTGTTTAGCTCTGTGAGTTTATTTTATTGTGTGTGCTCAGTTATGTCTTTTGCCCTAGAGAATAAGAGTCTTCCTATTAGTTATAGCTGTCTGTTTGGAACACACACAAACACACAGACACAGTATTAGGGAAAGTATTCTGAATAGCACTGAAACCCAAAGTGGATTTAGACTGTGGACCTCAGGGACAAATGCTTCACTAAAATCAATTCGACTCAGTTCTGCATAATGTGTTTAGGATCTGGGGTATTAAGGCAGGCTGATAGGTTAACCTCAAGGCACACCTGAGTTAAGAAAACACAAAGCTCAAATGGATTGTTATGAACAAACAAAATATTCTTGCTCAGATATTTCTTCCCTTGACTTGAAGAAACAAAAAGTAAAATCCAGATGATCATCTGCTTTCTGTTTAACTGACTGCACAGTTCTAGCAAATGACCTTATTAGAAATAATTACCATTATTCAGTTTTGTTCGTTATGGTGATTGCTGAAGGCCCCCCCCCCCCTTTCATAGGCCTGCCTTTTTGGCCACTACTTCATGAATGTAAATCTAAATCTATGGCCATGCATTTCATGAAGTTATTCTAGAATTATGCCCATCCACTGCCTCTGGAAGCCATTTTTGTGAACATAACTCTTGAGATGAATATCATATTTGGACACCCACAAACATTCACTCACCTCAGGTCAGGTGAACCAAGTTAATAAGGGTGGTAGAGCAACCTTTTTGCTAAAATGGTGGCAAATTAACCTGCTTTTGATAGATGCAAGTTCCTTATAAAACGTTAGAAGCACAGCATACTGTCCTAAGAAGAACTTGTACTGTATTTAAATTGGAAGCACTGGTCCTTTTAAAGTCTGTGGTAGGGGGTACAAAGTGGGGGTGCTGAATAATCAATTTCATGGGGGATGGAAGCTTGGAAATCCTGCTTCCCAAGATCTCTCTGTCTCTCCAGAACTGAATTTTTAAGCTGTGGGGCTTCAGAAGACTGATTTCTCTCCCTTCTTCCCTTTCCCTTTTCATTTAACTGGCACTCAGCTGATCATATGCATCAAGGCTATTTGGAGGTGTTTCCCCTTCTTCTTGATAATTTAGGAAGTCATATTTTTTTCTGTATATCTGGTGCATCCCTCAAGTAAGTAGTGACCTGTAACTGTCTGTAGGTGGTCTGGATTCTCTGCTTTTGTCATTTGCAGGCCAGCCAGCAGTTTATCAATATAGTGCTGACACATAGAACTGCTGGACTGACAAAATAATTTTTCTCTGACCTTCTGCTCTCCCTACAGGACAAAGTGCATGTGAGATGTTCAACTTTTTTTAAAAGAGAGAAGTCTTTTACAGACCACCTTTTTTTCCTTCAAGAGAACATCCGCTTGATTTGTGTATGCTCAGCCCACAGCCTCCAATCTTCCCTGAAGGACATTTAGTAAGAAAAGAAAGCCATCTGTGCTTCTTTCTCTCAATCTCTTCCTCTTTTGCTTGAAACATATCAGTGTCCAAATTATATGGTTGGGTAAATGGTGCAAAGTCCTCTGCACAAGGAAGTATACTAAAACTTAACTGTGAATTTTAAGTTACTGATCCAGTTGGGAGTGTAATTGGTTAATGACCCATAGAAACTTTACTGCGTCATTCCACAGGAATGTGACACAATCCTTTGAGTCCTTTGCTCCAGAGCACTTTTCTTTTTCCCAGTGATTTTGGACTCTGGCTTCTCTGCTGCCAGACATAGAAGAGATTTTATCTATTCTGCCCTGGGTGGGAGGCCCTTTCATACACCGACTAAAATATGGCTTGGAAGGTTGAGTGCTGCTGTTCTCCATCATGGCCACAAATGCCTTTACTCCAACCATAACCTGTGATTTCAGAAGTGGACAAACTGTAGTTAGTGCTAGTTTCCAAACCATGGTTTGAAAATTCCTTTTAACGCCTTTGGATCAACTCATGACTTTGAGGCTTGCACTAGTCCTGTTTTGTGATGATGTGAAGCATTTACTGCATGTAGTCAAGTGCCATTACAATCAATCAGAAAGAACATAAAGCATAAATCATAAGTAACATCATTAAAAGAACTAGGTGTAATAGTGATCATCATGTTAAAACATGATAGGCTGTTTCAGCAAACTATGGGGAGTGGAAACCTGAAAATAGAGGAATTGGTACATGAGAGAAGAAGGAGAGAATAAGGACAGGAGAAAAAGAGAGCATACAAGTTTGCAGTAGGGTCTCTGTGAAGGTTTGGAAGTCTGGAATATGATATATCTGACATAATGTCAAACTAGACATCATGACTTTTAATGAGTGGGCTCTGCATTCTCCAAAGTCACACAGGAGCTAAAGGGAACTTTTAAAGGTTCTGCTTGAGACTAAAGTGTGGACTGCACCTGTACAAAACTGACCCAGGGGTGTGTTATTTGCCTCCTTTTAGAACTGTACATGCAGTACTTAGTTGGGACAGTGACCTGGATTCAACTTTGAGCCTGAATGGGGCCATAGTCAGTGGAGAAGGAAAGGACCTGGGGCTGAGTGGTAGATAGGGTTGCCAGTTCTGAAATCCCTGGAGATTTAGGGGTGGAGCCTGGAGGTAGTGGGAGGGGCCTCAGCAAGGTATAATGCTTTACAGTCCATCCTTCAGTGGAGCTGATCTGTGTTGTCTGAGGAGCACTTGTAATCTGGAGATGGTAATTCTCCAGGCCCCACCTGGATATTAGCAATGCAAACATTGGTCGAGCAGATGTGCCTGCCAAGGTCCCAGATTTAATTCCTGATATCTTTACTCAAAAGGATGTTGAGTCACTGGTGCTGCCTTGGCTGAACTTCAGGTTGTAAATCTGGAGTCCCAACACAGTTGCCCTCCCCCAAACTCATGTAATAGCTAGGATATGGAAGTATCAGCAGTGTAAGCAGGGAAGGACAAAATGCCTCTTTCCATTTTCTAGAGGGTTCCAGTCCCCATTTCTGGAGGGGTTCAGGGGTTCTAACATGAGGGAAGGGGTTCTAATATGAGCTCAACTCTATTGCCCATGCAAGATGGGGTGAAAAACCTTCTTTCCCCCTTAGAAAGGATATATGATGCCAACATAACAGGGAAGAGGATGTTTCCTCTTGCTTGGGGTTTTGCTCCTTCTGGGTTGCTTGGCGTTTTGCTCCCTGTCCAAGCCAAGAATGAAGATTGCCCAGGGGGAGGGGGTTGCATGGGGGAAGAGCGGGTTAGCCCTTTGAATGCAATATTGATATAGGGAATATCGATTTTACATTTAAAGGGCTAAAGAAAAAAAGGCAATCTTCTTGGCTTGGACAGGAGAACAACCTGGAAAGGGGGGAGGCAAGCCATGCAAACTGTGCAATAGGCAGTGGGGCACCTCCTTGCGTGTAAACAAGGAAATGCGAGGAGACCCCACTGCACTGTGTGGCGAGGAGTGGCATTGGAAGCGCTCTATGCGTAATGGACCTAAGATTACCTAACTCAAATATCTGTAGCTGGGAAAGATTCTTCTCCACCTGAGACCTAGCTGCTACCAGCCGGAGCAGGCAATATTGAGCTAAATAGATTTTCCGGGGAACGGCCCAGACAAAGCAGCTTCATAGGTTCAGTGCTGCAATTTCAAATACTACTTGGTTGCTACAGGTTCTGTCAGCTGTAAGCTTCAGCTGTCTGTGGTGGTAGAAATCTTATTGTTGCACCAATACGGTTTATTGTAATAGACTTGTAACATATTCTTTAATAGTCTTTATAAGCATAAGCATTTATTGTCATTGTGCACGCACAACGAAAATTTACAGCAGCATTCCTCGATGCACACAATTCCAGACTCATACCCCATCCTCACTTTCCCCTTCCTCCACCCATCACTACACAGCCCCAAACACATCAACACGAAGCCCCGGAGTTCAGCATCACCACAGCTCTAGAGTAGAAGCTGTCTCTAAGCCTCTTTGTCCTAGTTTTGATAGACCTGTATCGTCTGCCAGATGGTAGCTGGTTCAAAAAGAGAGTTATTACTGGATGAAGGCGGATCTCTCAGAATATTTTAGCGGGCTTTCTTTAGGCTTCAGGAATTATAGCGTTCTTCCAAGGAGGGGAGAGGGCAGCCGATAATCCTCTGTGCAGTAGTGATCACCCTTTGGAGCGCCTTCCTATCCGCCACTGTGCAACTGGAGAACCATACACAGATGCAGTAGGTTAAGACACTCTCTGGGCCTTTCCCCACTTACCGTAAGCCCCGCGCTACTTGAGGAGAGTAGCGCGGGGTTCCTCCTCCCTCCCCACGGCAGGGGTGGCCACAGCGCGGCAACCCGATACTGCAGCTGCGCGCACCCCCTTAGCACGCGGCATGCAGGCGCTCTTCCGAGCGGCATGGCACGGTGACCCAGCGCGGAAGCGGGGTCGTGGGGAAGCATGGTAGCGCCTGGAGGAATACCGCGCGCTGAGAGCAGCATGCGGCATAGGGGGGATGGAAGGGAGTGGGGAAAGGCCCTCTATAGCACAGCGGTATAGAGGAATGGGCAAATTCCACTATCTTCCATTCTACTAGTTTCCAAGATGGATATGTTCTTGAAGTTTTAGCACGATCCTGCTTCTTCTTTTGGCTACAGACTGTATTTTGTCAAGAGCTATCCTTTGGTGTAAGCAGGAATGCACAATCCTTAGCTGCATCAGTGAAGAAACTTCCACATTGCTTCTGTACTTGCCTTAGTTTCCTGTGCTTCTCCCCACCCCCACCCATTTGCTGATGCTTTTGCTTGCTTACATCTTGCTCTCCACCTCTCCACAAGCTGCAGCACTGCCTTAAACTTGTTCTATCCAGTTTCCTCACACAGCTCTTCTCTTCCTAGAGAGACATTCCTTTGGTGCCCTGAAACCTTACAAGAAAGCAAGGGGGAAAGAGCCCATTCATGAGAGCTTCAGCTTCATACAATTAGGAGGCTTGTAGAATGAAAAGAAAACCTAGTCTTTGTTTAATATCTTTTCCTCCCTTTGCATTGCAGTTCTCCTCTTCCATGCCTCCCCAAGAGTCTGGTTTATTAAGTATGACTATTCAGGGTTTGTTTGTATTTGGATTCACGAAATTGGCATAAGTTAACAAATTCCCTTGCTAACTTCTGAACTGCCCAGGGCAGACTTTTTTTTTTAAACTTTGGGAACATTTGTTCTTCTTTCAGTCTTGTATTAACTGGATTTATGACCTTCAGAGTTAAGCACATGTGTGCTTTTAGTGGGGCTGGACATGTAGAGGCTTTTTATTGGTGTTAGCATCCTTGGGGATTTGCTGCTCCTTCCCTCTCACTGTTTTGTAACTGTTCTCTAAAGTAACTTCAGAAGAGCAGCAGTGGCGTAGGAAGTTAAGAGCTCTTGTATCTAATCTGGAGGAACCGGGTTTGATTCTCCGCTCTGCCGCCTGAGCTGTGGAGGCTTATCTGGGGAATTCAGATTAGCCTGTGCACTCCCTCACATGCCAGCTGGGTGACCTTGGGCTAGTCACAGCTTCTTGGAGCTCTCTCAGCCCCACCCACCTCACAGGGTGTTTGCTGTGAGGGGGGAAGGGCAAGGAGATTGTAAGCCCCTTTGAGTCTCCTACAGGAGAGAAAGCGGGGGATATAAATCCAAACTCTTTTTCTTCATATGTAAATACTACTGTCTTTGGTTTTTTTAACCCCAGCTCTTTCAGCATCTATGGACACCTATTTAAACTGCACCCAGCAGACATGCTGCTATCAATAGTGTGGTATGCATGAAAGGTAACAATTTCAGCTGCAACTCCCTATCTACTCTGTGAGCAAGTAAGAAAGGTCAAATCAGATATAAAACCATGAGCAAAGTCCTGGTTGTCAATACTCACACTATGATAAGAGACATTGGGAAGTATGTAACAGCACAATCCAAAGTTCACCACACATGTGGATTTCTTCATAGCTAACAAGAACTAGGGATTCTTTTTGTCACTGTTTTGCATTATTTCAGTTTGGGTAGTATCCAGATTTGTAACTTTCTTATTAATGTTTCTGGTCATTTGCAAAAGATCTCTTTTTCAGACCGGCTATGATCCCGTCCTCTTCAGTTAGTGTACTTCTTGGTACATATCCTTTTCCAATGCCCTTATGTGTCCCAACTTAGTCTAAAACGGATTATGTCTTGTTTTAATAAATGGTCCATGTTTTCTTGAGCAACTTTACAACAAAAGGTTCAATTCCTCTTAGAGAACTCTGACCCTCAACATACTTATTTTGGTGTTCATTTTTAGAGGCTGCAGAGAAGAGTCAAAGGGAGGGTTTTTTAGATATGGGTCTTATTTTAAGTTTTATTGTTCAAGATATTGGTCTAAGAACAGGGAGTTGAATATTTATTTAAATTTTTAATGTATTGAGGTTTATTGCATAAAAGAAATTGAACTGAGTGTGTCAGCAGAGCTACCATAAAGGATGTACAGAAGTTGTCCAAAATTGACCATCTGGCAAACTCTGCCATTGCCATTCAGCACTACCAAAAGATATGCTTTCAGAATCACTGTGCCTTAACTTTCCATAAGATACAGGAATTCGAATGGCTTCTGTCTTCTTCCTAGATGTGAACACTGTTAACATCAGGACAATCTGTAGATTAATGAGTCTGTCCTGAAGCAGCACTATACTACTGCTTGGAATTCATCAGACATAGTTGTGGTGTGGACTCCTATGTTTATAGATAACACCACTGTTTTTCCTACGATATGTCCCAGGACATAGCAGAACAACCTGCTGCAATCCACATCTGCTGTCTGATTAGTCTGCCTGATTAGAGTTCCTTTCTGTTTTTTTTTGGTTGTGGCAAAGCCAGTACTGCATGAAACAGGCACAACATTTTCAGCAACATTGTTCACATGTCTGGGCAGGCATAATGAGGAATGTGTCTCTTGCAAGCTTGCCACCTACAGTGGCTGGCTGGGATGCTTATTCATCACAGGTAGTATTTCACCTGCTTCTTGAAATGTCAAACCACAGGACCTACTCGTAAGGGGCCGCATGCAGGCTAGTGCCCCAGAATGTTGTTTCAAGTAGCAGCCTAATTCAGAGATTCTTATCACCCTGGGGATCCCTGATTGTCAAGAGAGAAACCATTTTGTTTGCTGAAGGCCTAGTAAAAATCCTTTTGCCTTTCTCATGAGCTCAGAGGGTTCAGAAAGCAGTTGTCATTAATTGGGAATGAGTGTGCTATCTCTGCAAGCTTGTAGTACTTGTTAGAGGACATGAAATTATCTTCATTAATTTGAACCAGCTGGGACTGATCAGTTTGCAGAGTAATTGGAAAAGTTTCATTGTAGAAGGGAGGGGTAGACCTGCGCATCATCCAGAATGTTCTTATTGAAGAGTGCTCTGAATGGTTAATCAATAATCACCTGTCATGGCCAGTGTAAACCATAAATTAGTTTAATCAGTGTTAGTAGTTACTTCTTCTTTGTTCCATACTTTGCCGTCCACTCTGCCCAAAAATTCTATTGGAATTTTGCACATGCACTGAAGATATCTAGTACTGTTTGCCTGCAACAAGCATTTCTTTCTGGCATGTAGACTTTAGCATTGTTGTTTTATTTTGTGTAACTTAATTGCACTTTGATTTTGTGTTCACTGTTATGTTTTTAAACGTATGTTTTACTCTCTTTAATAATTTTTAAATACTATTTTGGTGTCTGGAGTTCTGGTTCAGAGCCCATGGTTTGGTATTGCCACTATCGCAAAGGCCGGGTTAAGTTTTTGACACAAATAATGTTCCTTATCATATGACACTGGTCAGTGGCTGGGTGTTATATGTGGAAGGGGCAAAATGAATGATTATGTGGGGACTGTGTTGATTCACTGTAGCTGGTGCACGTACCAGTTAGATAAACCTGTTGTGATCTTCCCATGGTTAGTTTGCAGATCAGCAAAAAAGGCATAAGAATATCCAGACAAAAGAGAATGGAAAGGTATGACACAAGAAATGCAGGTATAAACAAGTGAATATAAGGTAATAAACATGGTTTTTCAAAAGATGTAAATCAAACATAGGAAGTATAAACTATGGGCTAGACAGCAAATGGAAGGAATAATGCAGAAAAGGATTAACCATTGGTAATCATAAAAATACCGCCAGAGCAGAATGCATTTCTCAATTGGAAGGCAGAAAATACTGGAACCACTGGATTGTTATGACGTCATTATAGCTCCTGCATAAAGCTTTGAATTATTTATTCATTTACTTCATTTCTACTCTCATCTTGCAGAAACTCTAGAATATATTAGGGAGTTGTGCATTGTTCAGCTGCCACCTCATATGCCACTCTGATCGGACTGGTGTGTGTCTGGGTGTGTATGTGCGAAGGACTATCCAGTGTGGAGTCACTCTTTACCCCTTGCAAAACTTATGAATAGGCAACCCAATGCAAATGCTCTTTGTCCTGGGGCCTCACATGCTCATTTGGGAGTTGGAAGTGTGAGTTTTTGCTTTTGTTTCCCCAAAGATTTAATTAAAAGATTGAAAGGCAATGAAATGATAAATGCAATTTCTGGCTTAACTAAATAAACTCCAGAGTGATGTGTTCTCCATCACTCTCAGGTGGATGGAGCTCGGGAATCCTGAAAAGGTCACATAGACAGCCTTGTGAGAGTAAAATACATTGACCCCACTACTTATTGTTTAAGTAAGTTAGTTTGATAAACATCCCACTGAAAGAAAAATTAATTATTTCCTCCCAATTACCTGGGGAAGGTATGATAACACAAACAATTAAAGGCAAGACTGTGGAAAAGGTAATTGTGCTTATGCTGCTTAGAGTTATTGAGTTACTTCGAGCTACTGCGTTCTGTGGCATCTGAAAAACTACAGATTTATTGTGGCATAAACTTTTGTAGAGTTGAGTTTCACTTCATGATGACTAAATCTGTATTTAAAGTACAACAGTTTTTGCTTTTGGTTTAACAGGCAAACATGGATTCCTCTCCAGTTTCATCCAGCACTGTGTTGAGATGACTCCTAATTGTAAACACATCTGCAGTGTGGATCATATTTTGGATTCCCCCCCCCCCCCAGTAATTCCCAGTAAACGGCAAATCAATACAGCAGGCGAACAGAACTCTATTGTCTCTGCCGTGCAGGTTTTCTGCTTGTGTGGAGTCTTCTTAAGTGAAGGAACATTTAGAGTAGGAACCCACCACCTGCAGTGTGCTGGTGCAGTTCATCCTACCAACTCAGGACTCTGCCATCTTATTACCAGTTTATTCTCCTGCATGAACCAGACTTAAGAAACAGGAACCAAGAACTTGACTTTTGCAGATGAAGAGATGGAGCTACGCAAGTTGCAGCAGGCAAGATTCTTAATTGTCAGGATCACCAGGGTCAGGAGCAAGGTTTACTTAGAAACATCACTCTGGAGTGCTAAACCACTTTCTCCCGTCTAAGAGTTCATATGATGCCATTTGCTCCTATGGGGGAGACTAACGTGCAACATTTGGTAAACAGTTGTGGGTCGGGGGGGGGGGGAGGCTTTTCTTTCATCTTAGAAAAAGGGTGGCCTAACCCTCACTGATAGGAATTCTGTGGGGGTAGTATAATATACAATTTTGCATCACTTAACAGTGATGGACATTTTGCAGGTAAATAATGATCTGATTCCAAATACAGGTTTCCATAGCTGCTGATACTACTTGCTGGAGTAATCTCCTGTGTTTAGTGCTGCGTGGAATGTAAATATGTTAGCTGGGAAAGCAGCACCTTAGTCTCTCCAGTGTTTATTACTCCAAAAACAGCAAGAGTGCCTTGCATTCCAGAGTGCTGAGTTTAAATAGCACCTTTTGACATTGACTTACTGATTGGCTGTGCAACATTTTACCTTGGGAGGGAACTGTGGAATGAATAAAAGAAACAGGGATTTTAAAGTACTAAAAGGGCTATTTGAATGGCAATTTAAAGCAAACACCTTAATCATACAAATTAGGGAATTATTTTTAAGTTGATGATATTGAAAATATTCAGGCATTTCAGTCAAGGAACCTGACAAAAGTCCTTCATACTTTGGTCTTTCTAGTCATCCACTTGTCTTGCTTCAGGTTATATTCTATACTGGTTGCTTTCAGTGGGGCAAACCTTTCAGCTAGAACAAGAATGTAGAGTGATTCTCCTGTGTTTTTGAATGTTCATCCTACTGAGTTAGGTCTGAGAACCAACATATTTCAGGTTAAGCATAGTTCAAAACAAGCAAGACATCTGTAGAAACTGAATCTTCTTTGACTCTTGGAAGCACTGCATTGGTCTGATTCAGAAATAATTTTCCACAAGTCCCTGTATCCAGATTAGTTACAACGAGCAGCTGCAAGGATAAACAGTCTTAATGAAATAGTGTAAAGTGTGAATGCAAGAAGGCTGATGCTAAGTGTCCTGATGACAGCCCACTTGTAACATCACACGTTTTTAAACATCATTTCAAGTACCAGCTCTTTGGCTTCTCTGCTACAGGCAAAATGGCATTTTGAGAATATACATCGCTTCCTGCACTGCTGTAGATAAGGACTGAAACAAGTACTAATGTACAAAAAAAGCCAACATTATTTCATGTGTGTTCTGTGTGCCTTATACTCCTTAAGTTTCAATTCTTTGCCTTTTTAGTTTAAGGATCTGGGATAACAGAGCAGGGAAAGGCCTGTGCCTGGGGAGCTGGAAAGCCTACTGAGATTCAAAAGGACTTCCAGAGTGGTGGTCATCAATTTTTGTGTCACAACCTAAATGGTTGGATTGCAGAGCTCATTCTTCTCGGTTGCAAGCCCCTCTGTAGCTGCCATTTGTTTTACTGACTACTGGAAGGCTCTGCTACATAGAGGCAGGGGCTCTTTGCATGCATCCTTGCGTCTCTTTGCTTGCATCCTGAAAGAGCAGCAGGATGGAAATCGACAGTATGAGACATTCAGTAATCAGTGTATTAGGGTTAGGATTACAGTTTATTCTTGTGGGCCTCAAGGAATCTGTTCACACATCCATGAATGCTTCCTGTTGAAGGACTGTGTCCGTCATTCCTGAACTGTTAGATCACGGATTTATGCAGAGAGAGAGAACAAACCAGATCCTATCCTTCTCTAAAATCATTGCTGCAGAGACACAGCAAGCGTCCTGTTGTTCATGTATACAGCATAGGTCTGAGTGGGTATGTACAGAGAAAGAAAGCCAAGTCTGTGCTCTCCCATCCCATCAATCTGCACTCTGGTGTTTGAAGCACTGGATTTTCTCTAGCCAAGCTCAACGGGTTTTTGATGGATACCTGGCAGGGTTTAAAAGTACAATGATAAAATGAATGAGCCTAGCATAGAGTTTATGTGTGAATGTGCAACTCCCACATACAGTGCCTAGCAGCAGGAAAGGAGGGAAAACTCCTCATTATGCTTGCTCTGCAAGGTAGATTTTTAATGGCTTGAGAGGTGTGTGTGTATGTGTGTGTCGCTGTTTTCTGTCTGCCTGATATTTGGGAGGGAGGTTCTTAGGTGAGATCTACAACTTAAGAATTTCATCTCAACTGACAGAAAGACAAAACAGAATATGTTTTTGAATGAATTAAACGTAATAAGTAATATTGAAGAAAACAACAAAATTAATTAAGAAAAGGGCCAAATCTTAATAAAATTCCTGTGCTCTTGCTCTGTAGCATGAACATGGTGTATTTTTGGATGGAGAGAGGAGTGAAGAGGGGAAAACTGCAGTAGTGGCATGAAGAAAAATTAGGGTGTGAGGGTATGTGTATATATTAGAAAATAGAACTGGACAGTTGTACCCTGTTTGCCTCCTGTAGTTTCCTTCTTTACTACAATACCTAGATGTAGGTTAAGTGTTCAGTTGCTAATGGGTTAGCTGCCTCTTAGTTAAGAACACTCACTCAACCAAACAATGACCACCAAAGCAGGGCAATACTTCTATGCAGTCAAAACTTTGTACTACATTAAATGTTGTGTGTAGTTTGTGTTTAAAATAACACCCTGAGAGTAGTCTGAAACATCATTCTTGCACCACTTTCATCCAGTCAGAATTGTACATTGTTTCTATCTGAGGCCTACTAGAATGAGCACAGGGTGTGCTTCAGGTGAGTGTGTCTGTGATCAGGTGAATTCAGTGAACTGGGAAGACAGTCTCCGAAGCCTTGGAAGGTGGTAGCTGTCTGAAAAGGTCAAAACAGCTTTGTATTTAAAACCCAGATAACAACTGACCTGATGTGTAGATTTTTCTATGAGGAATATGACCAGATTTCCAATATAAAACTGCCTTGAGGTCCTATTCATTGGTGGTGGAAAGTACTGTCCAGTCATCTCTGTATTCAAAGGTGGTTTTCCATTGTCTGCCTCCATGTGGGCTGAGAGAGTTCTAAGAGAACTGTGACTGGCCCAGGGTTATTCAGCAGACTTTGTGTGTAGGAGTAGAAAACTGAACCCAGTTCTCCAGATCAGAGTCTGCTTCTGGCTCCTCTTATTCACATTAGGAACTGGAATATGAGAGCAGCCGCACATTTGTGTGGTGTTAACTGAGTTTAGCACTCTTTTAAAAATCACACCATCTAATTATCCCTTTGGACAAAATGCATGTGCATTTGTGGGCTCTCTAGTGAATTGAGGAATTAAGATATATTCTGTTTCATTCCATTTTCTTCTTTTAGAGGAAACAGATGCTTCTTTGCACTTCTTGTAACCATGATCTGAGAATGATATTTTTCAGTGAGGAGACAGGAGGGAAAAATATTCAAGCTGAGCATGCCAAAAACTGCTTACAGGGAGACAGGCAAACATACAATTGTTCTTAATGAATTGATTGCTGTTGTACAACATAAAGCTCCGTAACATTATTTTTTTGTGCTTTGAATGAGCTGCTGTGTGCCTTAAGCCTTATATTTGTAATAACACAACCCCTGTGATGGTGGGTCACTGCTGTTCCCATTTTGTAGTTGGGATATTGAGGCTGCCAGATTTTGCTAAGTGACTTGTCAGTGAATATGTAGCCAAGTAATTATTTGAACTCAGGCATACTGGAACACAATCCAGACTGCTGTTTCCTGGACCCTAATGGTTTTGAATAGGATATTAGTAAATCAAATTTGCCTTTTGCAAACAGAGATATTTTTCTGGAATCTCACCTCACCCACGCAGTGCTTGTAAAACATAAAATCAAGGAATTCTAGTGACTGAGTGGTGGTTCATATATTCTGGTGGGGCAGCACTGCAGTAGTGTGGTGGGAGAGCACCAGAAATCCTTCTCTCTCTCAGCGATTCAGACATTCATCCATGTGATATGGGTCTTCATGGAGTATCCAGTTGCTTTGTTTGTACTATGTTCTCCAGCTTTATGCGCTCCGTGTCCAAGCAGTTGTCTTCCTGCAGAGACCTTGGCCTGATTTATGCAGTTTTAAAAGAGATAATACTTGTTGTCTGTTGATATTTAGGTAAAGTTGAAGACGCTTGTTTTAAGCTCCAGAGCTGCACATTACTCTAGTTAGAGTTACAGAGAAACTGTCATCACCCATATCTCTCCCCCCCCCCCCCCCCCCAATTTAGATCCGGTGATGAGGATTGTTTTCTAAGAAGAAACTGATCACCACTAGAACACTGATCTTCTCACTGGTGCCTTCCCATTTCTTTAAAAAAATAATCATCTCCAATTGGGCCATTTGGAAGGGTCTTAAAACACTTCTGTTCTGTTCAGCCTTTGAGTCTTTGGCCACTTGAATTTAAATTTTGCTTGCTGAACTGTATTTCATTAAAATTAAGGTGCTCTTTGAGTGTTAATGTATGCAGGGTTTTTTTTTTACTGTTTTTGTAAGCAATATTAGGAACGATTGTGAAAACCCAGGTTACATGTTTATGAATAAATAAATAACTTGTGTTAGGATCTAGCTGCTTGATGTTTCTTCCTGTCAGAATTGTACAGATGTGCCTTGGCTGTTATGCAAATCCAGAGATATTTCCTCAAGGTGTCCCTCATGCAGCCAGCCTTGCCCAGGATGTTTATTCTTGCCCTTCTTCTGCCTTAAGTCAAGGAGAGAGAAACATGGAGAGATGCTTCTTTTAGTATTTAGAAACAGCTTTCCAGTATCTTTCAAGATCTGCTAGTGTTATTTGGGGCTTTAGAGTCACCAGTAATTCAACTGATTGAATTTTCCAAAGCTAAATAACATGTGAATTATGTGAGAAGAACCTGGTAATGTCATTTGGTGCTGTATAACAAAGGGTGTGTGTTGCTATTTTGTGCTTATTAAAATTATAGACTGCTATCAGATAGATCCATGAGGAACCTAGAACTGCATGAGCCCTATTGCAGTCAATGGGAGTTGCACACAGGGAACACTCTGCTCCAGGGAATGTGAACCTGTTTGAGACAACCTGTGAATGACCCAGAAACTTGACTGGGCTTCCTTTGTGATAAGTGTGCAGGAAAGAGAGAGGGATACATAGTCTTCACAGGCAATTTCTGTATGTGCTGATCATCTCCAGTTTGGTAAAGACTGTTTACAATGTATGATTGCATTCCCAGTAAAGTGACAATGCAAACAGATAAATCCTCTTTATAAATTCATGCATATGAAGGCATGAGTATATATTGTCAACTGACATAGTATATATGTCTAACTATATATTTATTTGTAAATGTTCATATTCAATGTCTCATTCTCTGATTCATGCTGGACCAGATTTATACTGATGGTAACTTTTGTGAAGGCACTATAGATTCTGGTCCACTGCAGTATGAGATCTGGACTGGGATGCAAAACATACTTGTACATACCTTTTTGTATCTATAAGTATGTATTGCGATGCTAAATTAACTGTTTGCTGTCTCCCATATGAGTTTGGCTGCCTGTTTTGGTTTGTTTTTACAAAGACCCTTCTCTCTGTGATCCCTGACCTCGGAGGTACAGTGGATTGTCAAGGGAACGATCTGTTTCTGCAATGGCACTTTGACTTTTGGAATGTTCTGTCTTTTCCACTTCCCTTTCTGCCAGTCATTCCCTACCAGTAGCCTTAACTCTTCCATCATGTATTCTCCTGTATCCTCAACACTGGTCTTTTCCACATACCATTCTTACCCCATTTTTAAGGTGTTCTTGATTCCATCATTTACTGTGGAGTCTGTCCACACTTCCCTTCTCAGAACATTTTTTTGCTTTTTCCACTTAATCGTTGTAGCAATTTTCTTTCCAACTGACTTTTCAGTCACTTTTTTGCCATTAAGTCACAGCCAATTTATGACAACCCCCTCAGTCATTGGTTCCCAACTTGGGGTACATGTACCCCCAGGGGTATGCAGCAGAGCTTTGGGGGTATGCAAGGAAAAAATCTTTAATGGTGGTAGTGGGGAGAAAAGTGGCCCATGTCCCTCCCCCCACTGTTGTAGTCCTTTCCCTTCTGGCAGCTGCCTGGTTCCTCCTCAACCACCTCCTCTGGGAGCCGTTCATATTGGTGACTGACTCTACTCACATATTCTGTTCACACTGAATTGCCTCTTGTCAGAAGATGTACTGCACTTCATGACTTCCACGGGCAGCCTGGATGCTAAGACTAAAGTGCAGCTCCGGGTTGTTAGCTGCAAACTCACCCACGCTGCCAGCATTCTGTTCCAGGTGCCTCAGGTAGGCAAGCTGCGGTGGGGAAGGGGAAGGGAAGGCCTTGGGGCTCAAGTAGGTCTGAGTGGGGACGGGAGGGGAGGAGAGGAGAGGAAAATGGCCAAGAGTTTTGGAGGGGGTGTGGAAAAGCTCCTTGTGCAGATGGAATCAGACGCCTTTGGCATTTCCCAGGTCACCAAGAAGGGGAGAAGTGTGACCGCCACTTTGGCAGAACTGAAAACATCAAGAACCAAAACAGAAACTGTGATATGGAATGAGTATCTTTTGGATTATTTGTTAGCTAAATAAAATCTATTTTCAACATTATTTTCAATATCTGTAGTCCTGGGAACAGGAAACAACTGGGCCAAGGGTGTTTTATCCTTCCTGTAAGCAGCAGTGAAAATATCTTCGTGTTTTTGCCTTGTCATTCAATTACAAACTATTTTTGGTTTGATTTGGGTGGCAATGTAGAATTAAATAGTGAAAACATATAAATATTGTTACTACCCTGCTATCCAGCTAAAGTTTCCTTATCGGTATTGGGTTTATGTTGATACTGTAATACCCAAAAGCAGCGTTTATTTTTTTTCATTTAAACTCTATTAAGTAAGCAAAAAAAAGAAAATAAACAAGAAAATTAAACATAATACAGATATAATACCTTACACTAATTGGGCAGGTACCTTAATAAGATTTCAAATTTAAAAAATTCCTTCCTTTTTCTGTATGTGTTTTTATGTATGGGAAGCTTTTGTTTGGCTGGATGGGTTGAAAAAATATGTAGGATATGTATTTATTGTCTGTTATTTGTCCTTTCTTTTCTGTCATAAGTTTCACAACAATCATGAATACATATAGGATCATGGAGTTGGAAAGGGCCAATACAAGCCATGTAGTCCCAACACTCTGCTCAATGCAGGATCAACACAGAACAGAGATTCCCAACCTGGCATATGTGTACCCTCAGGAGTATGTGCCATGGCATTTGGGGCTATTAAAAAAAGTCCAAAATGGGTTTGCTAATTTGGGGGTATAATTTTAGGGGAATGGTTTCCCAAGGGGTACATGAGTGAAAAAAGGTTGGGAATCACTGCCCTAGGGTATTCAAGTCAAGAGACGTTCAGAGTTAGTTTGCCATTGCCTGCCTCTTCATCATGACTGTGGACTCCTGTGATGGTCTCCTACCTAAATTCTAGCTAGGGCCAGCCCTGCTGAGCTTCTGAGATGTGATGAGATCAAGCTAGTCGGGGCCATCCAGGTCAGGGTTCAGTCACGTCACAGGCAAATTTTTTCAAAAGTTACTCAATACTGAGCTTTGTGCCCTCTCATGGCTTTTAAAATGTATTTTCTCATGTATTATCTCAGGTTTTGAAGAGTGCCTTAAGGTTGGCTTCCCTTTGAATGGGAAAGGGCAATTGTGGCCATTTCTAATCTCAGGTTAGATGCAAATTTGCATTCCTGCAATAAAACATCAAACACAGTTTGAGACACCAAACTGAAGGACATTTCCTGGATGTAAATCAGTTTGACTTAACAATCATGAAGCAATTGCTGTCATGAACAAAACATTCATGTGGATTGGGTCTTTTGGTAGAGTTTTCCCTTGCTAGCCACTATGTAACTAGTTACATAAACTTTGAAGAAAAGGCTCCAGTGTGTAGATGTCTCCTTTTGTTTTGTAATTAAGGAACCAATTTAGTTAACACGGTTTAGTTAACACAGTTTAGTTAACACAGTATGCAGTGTTGCTAACTCTTAAGGTGAACTGCTAGGAAGAATACCTTGTTCTCATATACTATATGTGGAGTTTAAATTTATTGCAAAAATGGTATTTTCATCAATGATGTCTGTCCTATTGGAAAGATTATGGGAGCAAACTCCATGCAGGGAATTGCACTGGTAATACTGTTGTGTTGCACTGCACCTTTCTATAATGAAGGGTGATCATATCCTCCCACTGTAGGCTTTTGTGCAATCAATAGGACTTAACTGTAGGTATGTTTTTCTCCAAATAAGCAGCTGTCTTTGAGAAGACCTGGATAGAGTGTTTACCAGTGGGGAGGTATGATTGGGGAGGTGGGGATAGAACATAGCAGACTTGTCTTCTGATTCTTTGAGGCTCAGATGAGGTTGAAATTGAAGCTAGACAAGTCTAGTCATTGCTATCGGTAAGGAAGCATTGGAAAGCATTTTTATTATGAAATGCTTTCGGAGACTGCTGAAGAACTGCAGTATCTTGTTTTAATTCTGTATTTTGATTGAATTGAACATGTCATATAAAAATGGGGTTGAATAGCCCAATCCAGAGATGGGAACGGAATCACCCTTTGGAGCTGGCACAGCCCTGTGCTGGCGTGGGTGCCACTTCCACTGGTGCAAGGGACAAATGCACTAGTGAAGGGGCAACTTACCTGGAAACTGGTGTCCTAACGCAGGCCCACTGGCATACAATGTTGCGCTGACGAGCCAGGGGGTGGAGCCGACCCTAGTCAGCTTCCACTTCTCTTCCAGCCCCCCGCGCACCAGCACAGGGATCTTTGGAGATACACCACGTTTTTTGTGGCATATCTCCTTAATCCCCTGGGGGATCATCATTGGGAATTGGGTTTCTTTTCCTTCTCAGCTTCCTGCATCTGGAGAAAGCACTTAGAAGGGGGCTGGCTGGCGCTGGAGTAACGCTAGCCCCGTCTGCCCGCAACTGTGGACTGGGCTGTAAAGCTTCCTTTCACCTTTTAATAGGAAGAAGGGACATAAGTCTGATCAACTGATCTAATTGTTCCTTGGGTAACTTAAAAAAAGTGTCCTGTGGAGGAAAATAATAATTATGTTGGCCTGGTGTAAATGTAATGTTTTCTGATCTTTCAACCACAATTAAGAGATTTGAAGTGGACGCTCCTTCCCTGTCCAAATGAAGAAGAAGAAGAGTTTGGATTTATATCCCCCCTTTCTCTCCTGTAGGAGACTCAAAGGGGCTTACAATCTTCTTGCCCTTCCCCCCTCATAACAAACATCCCATGAGGTCAGTGGGGCTGAGAGAGCTCCGAGAAGCTGTGACTAGCCCAAGGTCACCCAGCTGGCGTGTGTGGGAGTGTACAGGCTAATCTGAATTCCCCAGATAAGCCTCCACAGCTCAGGCGGCAGAGTGGAGAATCAAACCCGGTTCCTCCAGATTAGATACACAAGCTCTTAACCTCCTACGCCACTGTTGCTCCTTTCCTTTCCTTTCCACTGCTCCTTGAAGCACTTTCCTTTCCTTTCCACTATTATTGTAGTCTTGCACTGACAATGATGCTTTACTTTGAAACAGAGTTTAAAACCAAGATTTAGAAATCATTGTTTTCTGAAAAATTGTTGGCTGAGTATTCCCAAATTGGCAGCATTGCAGCAACCCAGAAAATGCAGCGAATCAACTATTACAACTTTCAACTCTTACACATCATAATGCTTTTGTGCATTCAGTTACAAGGAAGTGGGCTAGATTTTGGTTTTTTAATAGGAGCTTTTATATAAGGGGACTTTCTACTTTCTTTAATTGCCTACTGGCTCATGGAGGGAAATGTTTTTTTTTCATTCAGATTAGCCTGTACACTCCCACACACACCAGCTGGGTGACCTTGGGCTAGTCGCTCTCTCAGCCCCACCTACCTCACAGGGTGTTTGTTGTGACGGGGGAAGGGCAAGGAGATTGTAAGCCCCTTTGAGTCTCCTACAGGAGAGAAAGGGGGGATATAAATCCAAACTCCTCCTCCTCCTCCTCCCTCCTCCTCCTCCTCTTCTTCAATAGTGCTGCACAGCTTGTGCAAAATTACTTCCAGGAAGTAGCTGAAAGTTATGTCCTGTTGTCGGTGTGATTATGAGGTAATGCTTTAATATTTTGGCAAAATCGTTGGAAATAAATATCTGGTTTTTACCTTAGAATTTTGCACAAATGCCACAGCATAGCTTCATCATCACACAAATGGTGCGATATCTGTTCTGGTATTTGCTGGAAGTGACATCGTGTTGTTGGCCTGATGCCATTTCCCCCTCTTCCTGTTCCTTCCCCTGCTGGCTGTCATCCATCAGCTGGCAACTTGACTTTCCTTGAGTATTTAGAAATTTAACGTATGAAAAATAATCCCAGAACTCTGGCTACAATGCAGAATTTACATTCTGATGTATTTTCTCTAAAATATTATCAATACTTTTTTAAAAAAATTGTGTTTTGGTAACTGAAAATAGAAGACTACTGAGAGAATCATTTTAACACAGACTTTGATCAAAACACTGAGTTTTTTCTTTGTAGGGAAGAAGAATTTAAGATACTTGCTGAATGTTTTTACTATAGTATAAACATTAAACCAGCATTTGCAGACTGCACATTATACCACACAAGAGAGATCTAAAACTGTCAAGTTGTGCAATCTCTATAATGGGACAATCCAATGATTATATAATGGCAAAGATGAAAAATTGTCTGGCAGGCTAGCTGCACTCCAGGCCCAAGATCCAGATGTGTGAGGCTGGAAGTTACTTCTTAAATAAACATTTGGCTATCACTCTCGAAAGAAGATCTTGAGCCTAGTGCAGAATAGCCTGGCTAGGAGTTTTTTGTGATAGAAAGTCAAGAGGAAAATATTTTAAATAAATGAATAGTGTCATACTTACTGCATGATTATTTCCATCAGTTTTGCATTTAATAAGCTACTGAATCCTATTTGGATTGGGCTCACTTTTAAAGGTTAGTTGAGAACTTACAGTTTTTAAGGGGAAAGTAGGAGAAGATCACATTCAAGGGAAACAAAAAGTTCTTTTATAAGAGAGCCTGATCAAAATATATTCAGTATCAGTATGTTCCCCAAACAAAACTTGCATGTACAATAAAGCACAATTACAGGCTGAGTAGGTCAAAGAGGATACATTGCAGAAGCAAAAAAAAATACAAAATGAATGCTTACATAATTCAAAAGGTAAATATAGCACTGAAATGACAATAAGATATTTTAACTAGAATCCTAATGAGTGATGGGTTTTTAACCTGAGAAGGAGGACACTGAAAGCCATTTAAATATTGATCTTAACTGTATTTTCCAAAAATGAAAGTGTGGATGCTACAAACCCACTTCTGCCAAATATGTGTATCATATGCTTGTGGATGGCCATAGTTCTAAAATGGCCCAGTATCTAACTCTAGATAGAATGTAAAATGAATGTAAAATGGCCCTCAGATCTTTTTTGGGTAGGAATGTAGGTCCAGGCTCAGGTTTAGGATTGGCCTGGTAAGAACTGCCCTTGAAGTGGTCAAAAATCCTGCTGATTTTGTTAAATTGTATTTCACAGCTGTGTGTCACATGTTGAAAGCAGAAACAGGACTTTATGTTTAAAAGTAATCCAGTATCAAGAAATATGAGAAAAGGTGCACAATTAGAGTTTTGGAGACAATGGCTTTTGGTCAACCTTTCATTCATTCATTCATTCATTCATTCATTCATTCATTCATTCATTCATTCATTCATTCATTCATTCATTCATTCGATTTATACCCCGCCCTCCCCCGAAGGGCTCAGGGCGGCTTAACAACAGACAAATCAAACAGCAGATAACATTGATCATAACATATCAAAAGTAAACAATATTTAAAGACATAATAGCTGATAGCAAATAGCCATAAAACTTTTTGCATTTGTAGCATAAGCTTATTTTCTGGGGGAAACATTTTTTCATCAATCTGATTGTTAATAGAACTTTGCATAATCAAGGCCTTGGTTACAACTTTCTGCTGTAGATGAAGCTATCAACAAACGTAAGAGTATGGGAGTATCAGTTTGCCATTCTGTGACTGAGATTCTGAACAATATTACATTTTATTGGATACCTGTGGCCCATTGATTTTACTGCTGTAAAGTTCAGTAGTTCTTCTAATACTCATGGCTCCTGTTTTCCTTGATGGTACTTTTTGTAAGTAATGCAAGATGTATTTTATATGTAAATAGTAAAGCCTAAAGCTATCATAAGAAGCAGCCCTAAGATAGCCAAGCCAGTGGAGTCTCACTGGCTTGCTGTAGTTGAGGATGCAATCCTAATTGGGTTTAATTAAATTCTGTGTGAAATCCACAATTCTTTGCTGGCCAAGAGGCAGTGATTTATAATAGCCAGAGTATGCTTTCCTCAGTGTCTGGGCTGCCATAAATTTTGACTTTCTAGGTACAACAGCAACACTTTAGTTATGTCTCTCTGATGCTTAAATTGTTCCGTTTGGCACACAGTTGACCATAATTCTTTAGAACACACTACAGTTTTGTGACACAATCAATCTTGTTTTAATTTTGGTCATTTATTGCCCTCTTGTTCTTGGTTCAAATTTTCTTCCTGACTCTTACACCCCCCCTCCCCCCCAGATTTGTTGATGAGCTGTCTTCGTTTCTTGACCTTTAGTGATTAGTGCATTCAGATGGTATCTCTAATGATTCACTTACATGCTGTTCAAGGTTTCTGTTACATACCTTCTGCTGAAGCGTGATCATTCAGCTGTCTTGCTTATTGCACCTGAGATTATTTTTTCCTAACTTTTGCATTCTTTTCTTAATCAAGTTCAGTACATAAAGGGTATTACATAGAGTTGTGTCCTTTGTGTCAAAGGCTTGACTGAGGTGCATTTTTGTACTTAGGTTAAATAAGTTCCATCAAACTACAAGGCTTCTGGGCACTTCTTTAGAGCAATCATCCTGTAAGCTTATTCTTTCTTTATCTTGCCAAGTGAAGAATTTTAAGTGAAGAATCAGAAAAAGACATTCCAAGAGATATGGCTGGTTTGGCTACTGCATATCTTGTCGTCGCTGATTTAAACTTCCAGAATCAGATGTTGCTTTCTGGTGGTGGTGGTGTAAAGTGCCGACAGGTCACAGCCGACTTATGGCGACTTGTAGGTTTTTCAAGCCAAAAGGTGTTTGGAGATGGTTGGCTATTGCCTGCCTTCACATACTATTATGAAATACACTGAATGGTAAATAATGTAGTCTGACCAGGATACCAGCCTATATAAAAGATTTTTTAAACAAACTTTCCTACTGTCCAGTAGGTAATAGACTGAGGTGTGAAATGTTCTTTCTGCATGTTCTTTCTGAGGAAGACTGTTATATAGGGTTACACCCTCTGAAGGATCATATCTACAGCTGCGTGACTCTTAGGTGGCAGCTGTTACCTGGAGTGCCTCTTAAAATGATACACTAGTTCCTTATGTAACAACCCCTCTTCCAATTCTTTCACTTTTTTATATTTTCAAGCACCCTAACATAAAACCCTCAGGCTGCAGTGTTGTGAACCATCTTAGCTTCCACAGCCTCTTCTTCTACTAAAAGGTCCACAAGGAATGCTACACGACGTTCATTTCTTTCCTTTTTTCTTTACACAGGATCCCCTAATTCTTAAAACAGAGAGCGCAGCAGAAACCAATCAGACCCCTTTCCCCAGGATTCTGTAGGGTTTGCATCAGGTTGTACGGGTTGATAAAACAGAAGTCAAGGGTAATAAACATAGTTCACTTTATTTAATTTCTGAGCTTGACCGTTCACACCTACCCATTGTGGCATAATTGATGACACAAGTTGCCAGAACTAGGATGTGTCCTCTGCTTAGTGGTTAAAAGTACATAAGAACATAAGAACAAGCCAGCTGGATCAGACCAGAGTCCATCTAGTGAAAGCAATGGCCTTCTGCTGCTGTTGCTCCTGAGCACCTGGTCTGCTAAGGCATTTGTAGTCTCAGATCATCCATAAATCTGTCCAAGCCCTTTTTAAAGCTATCCAGGTTAGTGGCCAACACCACCTCCTGTGGCAGCATATTCCAAACACCAATCACATGTTGCATGAAATTTATTCCCCTTTTATTAGTCCTAATTCTTCCCACCAGCATTTTCAGTGTTTGCCCCCTGGTTCTAGTATTGTGAGAAAGAGAGAAAAATTTCTCTCTGTCAACATTTTCTACCCCATGCATAATTTTATAGACTTCAATCATATCCCCCCTCAGACGTCTCCTCTCCAAACTAAAGAGTCCCAAACGCTGCAGCCTCTCCTCATAAGGAAGGTGCTCCAATCCCTCAATCATCCTCGTTGCCCTTCTCTGCACTTTGTCTATCTCTTCGATATCCTTTTTGAGATGTGGCGACCAGAACTGAACACAGTACTCCAAGTGCGGTCGCACCACTGCTTTATATAAGGGCATGACAATCTTTGCAGTTTTATTATCAACTCCTTTCCTAATTATCCCCAGCATAGAGTTTGCCTTTTTCACAAAGTAGGTTTCCTAAGAGGCTCAGACATGGAAACAAGAACCAGGGAAGCATTCCCTGGGTTTTTAAAAAGAGGATCAGGACCAATCTCCTGTCTAAACAATACTCTGAAGGACTTGTTGGATTCCCTGCCTATTCCAGCACATCTCCTATCCTTCCCACTCAAAAACTTGTCCTTTTTCACTTGGTTGCTGGAAGTTAAACCTGCTCATGTTTTCTTTCTCCTCGTGCCAACATTCCATTCATAATTTGAAATCTGGTTGATCTGAACTGAATGGAGAAGAGGACAGAATCTTTTCCAGTCTAGGCCTTATTATTATAATCACACAAGTATAAAATTATTAAGATGAAAAATAAAAGAAAATCATTAACACTGATTGTAAAGAGAAAAATAAGTAATTAAAGTATCTGCCACAGTAAAAAGGAATGGATTAAGGAGCCATTGAGGAATACTGTAGGCACCATGAATTTACAAGAAGTAATTATTTAAGCATGAAGAATCTAAAACTCACAGCCATGCTGTGAAACAAAAGAGTGGAATAACAACATTTAGTGGGACTTTTGCAGACAGAAATAGGACCTTTGCTGAATGGGATTTACTTTGCTTTCAAGTAAACAGTGCAATTTTGATCATGGGGATTATAATGCTGCTTGCGAAACCTGTGTTTTAATTCTAATTACAGTTGATTGTGGAAAATGGTAATAATCCAGAAGCAATATTGATTTTAACCTTTGAAGCCCTAACTAGCGAGGAAGGTGGGGAGCCACCTCACATAAGCTTGCTTTAATGTCTGCAAGACAAGTGTTTTGGTGTCCCTGCTGTTGAAGATTTTGTGGGTTATATCTAGTTAAAGAGGCTTGTGTGTTTTTGTACCCCTGTCTGATGTTGAGAGAGGCTTCAAGGTTTATTTTTCCAGTAGGGATTCTCCCTATGTGAAGAAAATTATTATGGGTGTAATGTTAAATGACCAAATATTTAGTTGGCTGTGGAGATTACTCGTTGAGTACTTAATTAGATACTTTCCTTTTTTTTTAAAAAAAGGCCATTTTAGTATCCTTGCATTTTCAAAATGCTTATGGCTCAAAGTGGGCAAAGACAGACCAGTGGTGGCGAACCTTTGGCATGGCAGGGGCTGATGGGAATTGTAGTCCATAACATCTGGAGTGCCAAAGGTTCGCCACCACGGGACTAACACCTACAGGCTGCATCTCTGCTCAGTGGCACCATACTGCTGGTTCCATAAGATGACTAGTTTGCAGTCTGGTCATTGTGAAGGCAAGGATAAGAAAATATTTTCTCACTTAAGGCCCTGGTGAGTAGAATGTTTCTTTGACCACTCTTGTATATTTAAAAAAGGCAGTGAACGAGAACTCTTACTTTCTTGATTTTATCACTGAATTTCAAGTCAATCTTGGATACTACAGAGAGAAAAAAGAACATATAAAGGCATCTTATGCAGAGTCAGGGTCTGCTGTGACTGGCATCAGCTCTCCAGGGTCTCAAGCAGACATACTATTAACTACATCATTAAGTGACAATACCTTCCCTTTATATTAGATCCAGCAGAAGTAAAGCCCAAGTTTTCACAGCCTTGTTGACAATGCAGAAGCCGCCTTGGGCAAAACGTTGTCCACCTATCCCCGTTTTGTCTACTCTGACTGGCAGAAGCATTCCAATTTCTCTCCCAATCCCAAGATCCTTAAACTAGAAGTTGGGGGGCGGGTGGTTAATTTTAGACCTATGACTATTTGATCATGGTGTCCTAGCATTTTTTGTTGTATCTGTGAAAGAACATGTTATCTTACACAAGCTAGGATAATCAGCAAAGAAATGCAGAGGTTGAATGTGATTTTGTAAAGCTTAATTCCCCTTGGAGGGAGGGATGTCAGCTTGGATCATAGGTGCCATCTTTCTTTACATGGAGTTATTGGTTGCCATCACTTGAGAAAGCTTAAATGTTGCTGAATTGTAATGAAGGGTGTGCTCTTTTAAGAAAGCAGCAACTTTCTTTCAAGCAGCGATAAAAATCCAGCTGGTTTCAGCTGTTGACCTTGTCCCAAACGTATTGGTGATCAAAATGTAGTATTTATTTTAAGGTGAATATGTCATAGTCTCACACTCCTTTCTTATCAGACCTGGTTCCTGCCAGATATGGAGGCCAAGGAGCTGAGACTAAAGCAAGCTGACGAGCAGTGAGATAAAGGTACCTTGTTCAATTCAAACAGTTACTGCTTGCTGCCTGTGTCTTCAGTTCAAGGATTTCCATAGACAGCTTGTTTTCTTCTGAAGACTTCAGAGTATAACATTTGGATGCTTCAAAGGCTGTGCCTACTAAAGTGTTAACTTCCAGTGATAGTCTGCATAGCTATCATATAATTCAAACATTGTACCTCCCATAGAAGCCATTGCTGAGCTAGAAGAAAAACACCTTCAGCCAACATTGCATCTCTGTCTTTAGAAAATTACAGGGTTTACTTTTACTACTGCATATATAATTGTATATGATTTATCTGAGGAAGTACTGTTTCCTCTCCTTCATAGTATGTCTATTGTGTTTTTGAATGTGAGGAAAAACTAACAGAATTCTTTCACAAAGAGGGTTCAAAGGATAAAATAACATGTTGTTGGATTTTTTTACTTTCCAAACTTCCAGGTTTCTAAAACGCGAACACATTTTTTCGCTTCTCCACTTAGCTGACTTGCTGAAAGCATTTGCAAAGTGCAGAGCATGACATCATCAGGATATTTAATTATTGCTAAATGGGAGTTAAGAAAGAGAACCAATTGCTTATGTGCTCAAGACATGGTTCAGACATAACAGCAAACTATAGTTTGTCACTGCCTGATCAAGTTTGGAGGCTTTTTCAACTCACACACTCCTTCCTTTTCCCTTTCCCTCTAGCCAGTTAATTGACCACTTCTATTTTTGTAACATTGTTTGCTCTTACATCTAAACCAGTAAACTTTGGTTTCTGCTTTTCTACAAGTGGTTTGAGTCTGCTCTGGGATACCATTTTGCAGGGCAAGCCATAATTTGCTCAGAAATGATGACAAACTGTTGTTTCCATAAATCTGGAAAACAATTAATTGGCTGTATTCAGCCAATTTGTGATGAGGACATTGAAGAGTTAATTTGTGATGAGAACATTGAAGGGTGTGCCCTGCCCTTTCCACACACCACCAAAATTACAAATCAGTAAGACTCAATGGATCATAAATTTGTTTTTTTTAATTAGAATGAAGCTCTTTAATTGTGGATTGTTTCTGCCTACAGTTCAAGATTCTGGGAACTATGAGGTATGTTGCAGTGTATATATAGTATACTAGTGGGGCCCGGCCACGCGTTGCTGTGGCAATTGTCCTTCTCATCACAGTCCACAACACACACAGATGAAAGTTACCTGGGGGGGGGGGGGAGCACCTGACGTCTTACACGGCAAAGTGTGTATGTGTTTCACTTACACTTGTATTACCTAACAGTATTACCTATTTACTGTTTTCAATGCTCATCTCTGCCCATCTGTACGAACATTCTAAGGGCATACCAACCCCTCAGGCCACAGACATGCTGCACGAACATTCTAAGGGTGACAGTTAAACACAGCCAGCTTCATGGCCTGGTGTGCCAGGAAAAAGACATTTTACCTGGCTCAGGTATGGACTTTTGGCGATTTGAAGGTCCGATTACCAGGGAGGGACGTCATGTGAAAATTTGGGGGTGATCTGTCCAGCCGTTTCCGCGTTAGGGCATGAGTAACAAAGTCACTGTTAGCTTTTTATATATGTAGATATAAGCTGCATCAGAAAAAAGAACATAAGAACATAAGAACTAGCCTGCTGGATCAGACCAGAGTCCATCTAGTCCAGCATTCTGCTACTCGCAGCGGCCCACCAGGTGCCTTTGGGAGCTCACATGCAGGATGTGAAAGCAATGGCCTTCTGCTGCTGCTGCTCCTGAGCACCTGGTCTGCTAAGGCATTTGCAATCTGAGATCAAGGAGGATCAAGGGTACAGCAGTATTACATTTACTCATATTCTAAAGTTTTACACACCTCTGATCTGTCAGCATTTTCCAGCCCATGTATGTAAAGAAAAAACCAAGCATGAGATTTGTGACCATATTTGTTATGATGGATTCATTTCAAGTTTTGGGTGACGTAACTAAAAAAGGACTCCTTTTAATATGATTGAAAAATTTTAATTGATAAACCAGGCATTTCCTAAACATGACATAGTGTTAATTGTATGCTGTAATAATTAAAATACTTTAATTAAAATAATTTTAAAAATTTACTAAATAAAGCTTATAAACTTACCAAGAATATAATTCAATACATCCAGTCCTGAAACCCTCTTGAACTTTGCATTGCAGAGCTACCTGCTTGGAGGCCAGGTGGGGGGAACTTGTGAACAGAATGGATTTCTTTAATAACAGATTTATTTATAGACATAGAAGGATATTAGGCAAGATAACTTATTTGTAGAGTTGCCAGATATGCCTTGACAATCAGCAGGGGAACTAACTGAAATGAAGGGCTAAGGCCTCTCCCGCTGCTGGTAAGTCCTCTTGCCAGTCACCTCATCAGTGGCTGAGGATAGTGGATCCTCCACTCTTTGTAGAAGACTGACAATCCTAGAGAGAAGATACTTTGGCCATGTATTTATTATTTAATCTTGGAAAGGTCCACTGGCATCATCTAGTTCAATCCCCTGCCAATGTAGGAACTTCAACTGTAATATCCCTGACAAGTAGATATCCAGTCAATACTTCAAAACCTCCAAAGATAAAGAATCCACCATCTCATAAGGGAAACTGTTCCAGTGTTTGACACATCTCACTGTCAAGATGTTCTTCAAATTTTGACAAAACCTCCTCGATTGTACTCCATTAGTCTTTTAGTCAAAAGTCATGTCGTCCAGCCTCATACTCTGCTTGACATCCCTTTAGATACTGGAAGATGGCAATATTACCTTGCAAGTTTTGAGATTCCCAGGTCCTTCAGCCTCTCCTTATAGGACATGGTTTCCAAACTCCTCACCAGCTTCATTGCCTTTCAGCTTATTGATAGCCTTCCTAATCTGTGATGTTCAAACCTTGACACAGTCCTTCAAGTGAGATCAAAGCAAAACAGTGTACAGCAGCACCAACACCTCACATGACTTTGACACTGGTGCTAATGCAGCCTAAAATTACATTAGCCTTTTTTTTTACTTCCATGTCTCACTACAGGTTCATATTATGCTTATAAATCGCTGGAACTCCCAAATTTTTAACAGTGTTATTATCCAGCCAGGTTTCACCCATCAAACATTTATATAATACTTTACCTTTTTCCCCTGTTAAACTTCATTTTATTTGCCTGGGCCCAATCCTCCATCCTAGGTCCACCTGCATCTTATTTCTATCTTCCCAAGATGTTATCTACTCACCGAGTTTAGTGTATAATGCCATAAAGCCCACTGTCACTTCCTGTATCGGAAACTGATATCTATAGTCTGGAGATCAGTTGTAATTCTGGGAAATCTCTGGATCCCACCTGGAGTTTGCCAACCATAACTGAAGTACAAAGGGAAATTCAGGCTACATAACTGTTCTGTGGCTCATCCTGGAGTTGAGCTTGTTCTCCTCACACGAAAGGGAGAGTATAATTTCACCTTACTTACTGCAGTGCCCCACCGTGCCTCCAGGCAATTGACTCAGGAGGATTCCCTGAGTTTCAGCAGAGGGTTTTCAGAAAACTTTTAAGGGGAGGGGAGGAAAGATCCACTTCCATTAACTCCTGCCATTTGTGAAGATGTGAGCTCATTCTATTTAGTATCTAGCCATAAATATTCATACTTTTGTACAGTAATAAGTACAGTGTCATATCATATTTATAGTGCTTGACTTTATATGGCAAATGTTTGTGTTCTTTTTTTGGTCTTATACAGAAGAGTAGGCTTCAATACAGGGTGCTTTATGGAGGATAATGAATTCATTTTTAAGAGCTCAAATGTAGAATTGAACTTGCATTTTGTATTATATTAATATTTCATTGTGAACCAGGTTATTTTTAAAACTAGATTTTCTAAGAAGTACTTACTGTAACTGAAACGTCAAAAAGCTGATTGAAAGAAAATGCATTTTAACACCCCCCTCCCTTTTGAAAAATAATGTTTAATTATCTAAATTTTTGAATCCTTGCTTGAGATATACAGGTGGGAATGTGAGAAATATCCTGAGCAAAGTTGATAGTCTTTCTGTACAATGCAGCGTTGATAGAGAGGGATCCAGGCATGTGGTCTGTGCAGGCCAAAGTGATTTCTGTCAATCAGCAAAGGAGACTAGTGCAGACTGGTCTCTGGATATGTCTGCATCTGTGTTCCTGTGTTGCACTTTTATGTTTTGTTCTCCTTGATCATTTTCTGATACTGTTTGGACATGTCCTGTCTACATATGCTCTCTGCACTGCTATGCTTTTAGAGTAATTTTTTATAAAGCATTTGTTCAGCATCCCTGTAGGCAGTGGTAGGATTCAAATAATTTAACAACCGGTTCCAGAAGGACTCAGTGCTGGGATCACACCAGTTCTCTGATCTAGACAAAAAATTAGCTACTGGTTCTACCAAATAGGTGCGAATAGGATGAATCCCAGCACTGCCTATAGGCATCACAAAGGGCATGATAGAAAAGTTAATAGCTCTTTAATGAAGAAGTAACAATTTCCCTAAAAAAGTAGTAATGTAATGCTAATTGAAAAAGGGGAATGAGGGGGGAATTTTAGCATGTTTAGGAAGAAAAACAGCTGCTGCAAACACATCCTAAATATTGTGAACCTGTCCTCTGTAAATCATTTATAAATCAAAGCACCTGTATAAGTACTTATTAAAATTTACATTACTCTGATTGATTCAATACCAGATCCTGTCAGAGGCGTATCTAGGCAAACTGCAGCACGGGGACAAAACCTGATTTCCCCCCACCCCCAGTATGGGCGACCACCCTCCCCCACCACGACCAAACAGTAATTTTTTGCACCTGCTCACAAAACACCTCCCACCCCCAGCAAAACATACATGGCTCTCTCCCCATCAACTCTCTTTCCTAATTTTGTCCTCACACCAACCCTATGAGGAAGGTTGTTAGCCTGAGAAACAGCTCCAAGCCAGTGCAAGTGGGTATTAATCATGTAAATCTCTCACAAATCACCCCCAGGAAAACATTTGCCAAACAAATGTCAGCATCATCTCTCACAAAACACCAGTGGAATCCACCCCCAAACAGCATCACTTTCAATGGTGTTTAAACTGGGGAGCCCAGATTCTTCTTTGGAATCCACCTTAAAGGAAGAATCTGGGGTCCCCAGTTAAAACAACATTGAAAGTGATGCTGTTTTTGGGTGGATTCTCCCCCACCCTGAAACAGCATCTCTTTCAATGTTTAAACTGAGGACCTCAGATTCTCCCTTTAAATCCATGCCGAAGGGGGTGAATTTAAAAGGAGAATCTGGGGAAATTTGGGGGCTGCCTGCTGTCAGGGGTGCAATTGTTAGGCTAGCAGCACCAGAATTTCAGGGCATCTTTAGGAAACTCTCCTGATGATACCACCCAGGTTTGGTGAAGTTTGGTTCAGGGGGGTCCAAAGTTATGGACCCTCAAAGGTGTAGCCCTCATCTTCTATTAACTCCCATTGGAAACAATGGGAGATGGGGGCACCCCCTTTGGAGTCCATAACTTTGGACCTCCTGAACCAAACCCCACCAAATCTGGGTGGTATCATCAGGATTGTCTCCTGAAAAATCCCTGCAATTTTGGTGCTGCTAGCCTAAAAACTGCACCCCCTGCAGGCCAAAAACTGAAAAAAACCCCACTAAAATAAAAAAACCACACAAACGAACTTGGATTTTTTGCACCCCCACGTGACCAAATGGGGGCGCCCAGGGACATTTTACTCCCTATGTTCCCATGGCAGATACGCCCCTGGATCCTGTGATAGGAGTGGATGTATCAGTGATATCACTTCATCATTTGGACTTATAGCAGGAAATCATTTAGTGATTTACCTTTTCTTCCTACCCTGTTTCAGAGTTTACAACAAATGTTTCAGAAAATATGGTTTATAATATATTTGATATTATGAATATTGTAGTCTGGATAATTATTATTGAGTCTGATTAATTATTGGAAAGTGTGTCAATTCTTATTTTGTCTAGAAAAACGCTTTGGAGAAGGAACATGGAAACTGTAGATTATTTACTGATTTTATCTGTGCTCTATCTATTTGTTTTGTTCACCGCCCTGAGCCCTTTGGGGGAGGGCGGTTTATAAATACAATTATGTATATATATATATATGTATATATAATAATAATAATAATAATAATAATAATAATAATAATAATAAAAATGGGTAATGGACGAGAATTTATTTAAATCTTTGCTTATTCCATTCATATGTTTATTTCTTTTCATATTTTAGTTCTTCCTCCTGTTCTTTTCTTCTTCTTTTAGGCTGCAAGAACGCGTCTGTGAGGTGTGTCGTGTCAAATATGTAATCTGCCAAAAATGTTGTTGTCATTATGCTCATGTTAATTCCTCTTATTAATTACACATTGTCCTGAGGTTGAGCGTACTCTGTATAAGCATGATTATTGAAGGTGCTGGGCACTGCATCCTTCACTTATGCCCTAGGGAGAGGATGAGCATTTCTCAGGATGAAGTTTTTTCCTCTTAAGCTGTAGAGGAGCAAATCTTCTAAACCACTCAGATCCTCGCTGAACCAGGTGGCGTGGCTGTCTGCTTCTTCGCTTGCTGTTGCTAAGTGAACAGCTCCATATCACGTACAAAGCTGAGCCAATAGCATCCTGACCTCCAAAAGCTGCTAGAAGCTGAAGAAAGAGGAGCTGTCTATTCCCCTCCACCCCGCCCTTCAGAAGGAGGCTGGTTAGGCAGGGGAGAAAAAAAGAGAGAAAATGGGTGCGGTAGCTCCTAATAGCCATTGATTCTGTAGAGAGAGAGAGATCACGCTTTTCTGTGTGAAGAGTGGTGAATATACTGCTTCGCATATGTACAAAAGGGGAAAGAAGTGCATTTCTTCCCCTCGTATTCTAAACAAAACGTTCTGCTTAAGAAAATAATATATCTATCTTCCTTTGGTCTGTGAAAGACTCTAACATTTTCTAGCATTGTTATTAAGTAGGTTTAATGATTCCTTTTTGTTTTTTTCTCATGATAATCCCTGGATGCCTTCTAAAAATTTCCGTCAGTAGGCAGGCAAGAACCCCTGCAGCCCCATGTTCATACATCCCAAGAGTCCCCAAAGTGTTTCTGGCAATCTGAAGAAGGTGGGGTGGAGTAAGAGCCCTTTCTTCTTTTCTTGCATTTTGAAGTGTACATTCTGGTACTACAATTAATGAATTACAAAACTTGAACAAAATCATAGTTCTTCCATGTGAAAGAATTAGGGAACTGTATTGTAATATGTCCTTGAAACATTTTTGTGATGCAGTTAAAAGAGGGTTTAATAGCGTTGTCATTGCACTGTTGTGTGACTGGTTGAAATTAAACCTTCTAATACTCTGGGTAACTCCATAGCATGCATCTTTGCTTAGGTACATTAGTACATTCAGGTATGCAAGCTTCTGATTTCTATACATTTCTTTAATGGAGTATGTGTGTGTGTGTAAAGTGCTGTCAAACTGACTTATGGTGACCAAGAAAGGAGCTTTCAAGGCAAGTGAGAAGCAGAGGTGATTTGCCATTGCCTTCCTCTGTAGAGCCTTCTTTGGTGGTCTCCCATCATAGTACTGACCCTTCTTAGCTTCCAAGATCTGTCAAGACCAGACTACACCATTCCACTTCCCTCCCATTAATTGAATATAAAGGTTAATTAAGGCAAACATAAATGCTTAAAATATGTTAAAAATGAAGCATTTCTATAAAAATCTTATTTTAAAAATATATAAAAATTTTGCCATGCTTTGTCACTCCTAGTGGTATGCACATCAACAATGTACCAGGAAATTGGTAATTTAACCTACTTCTGGTACCTGATTGTTCCTGGTACATTGCTGCATAATTCAAGGTAGGGCTTAACTGCCAGATTTTGCCCTTACTTCAGAACCCTGATCTAAGGACTCACAACCTCTAATAGTCCTGTGGTGGGGTTTGTGCCAAAGGGAAGAGTTGTGTCAGTGCAGGAAGACAAGGTGGTAGCAGGCAGCGCAGTACTCCCTCAATTCCTCACTCCTGGGGGTGAGAGAGAGGGGGCAGACAGGTGAACATGCACCCCACACTATCTGCAGGAGTGACACACGGGGCTCCCGTGCCCCTGCCCTGCCTCATGGCACCTATGGGTACGCCTTCCCTCCCTGAGGTGGTAATGAAATGAGTATTGTCAATTCTGTGCTGGGAACTTAGTAGCATGCCCAGTGGGTCCCATTTGGATCAGAAGCAAGGCACATAGGAGAATGGGCTTCAGCATTCCTTCTGTACTATATTTCTGTTCTGAAATGGCCTATGGGGGCTGCTGTTTTCCCCTTTGGGTACTTCACATACACTAGTAGAGATATCAAGGTTTTCCTGCTAATTATTACTTTGCCCACAACCTGTGTGGGCATATGCCTGGATGAGGTGCTTCTCTTGGTGCATATACTCTCAGAAGTTCTCTTTTTAGGGACGGTTCCTATATTACAGTGGTTACTCAGGTGGGAAAAAAGTGTGAATGACTTGAATTTTTCTTTCTTTTCACACTTATACTGCTAGATTTCAGGAGCTCATACATCCTGTCACAGATGAACTCCACGCCTCTCACATTATACAGAAGAAGAATAAGAGTTTGGATTCATACCCCCCTTTCTCTCCTGTAAGGAAACTCAAAGAGGCCTACAATTTCCTTTCCTTTCTCCCCCTCTACAACAAACACCCTGTGAGATGGGTGGATAGTTCTGAAGAACTTTGACTAGCCCAAGGTCACCCAGCTGGCATGAGCTGGAGTGCACAAGCTAATCAGGTCCTTTAGATAAGCCTCCACAGCTCAAGTGGCAGAGCGAGGAATCAAACCCAGTTCTCCAGATTAGAACGCACCTGCTCTTAACCACTACACCAAGCAGTGAAAAGTGGGTATTCACATTTTTTTCTCAGAGAGAGAGGGGGAGGTGATAGAATTGAAATGAAATGGAATCTACATTGAAGGTATCTTAACTGTTCCTGTTCATATGTTCTGGCTGGGTTGTTAATGGTTTATTAATTTTTGAAATAATTTTGTGCAGTTTTATGAGATCGTCATGTTATGTTTTGTTGAGCCCTACTTGAGTATGTTATGAGATGGCACAGAAATTTTCCATCTAATGCATGAATAAATAACCACATCTATAATATAAATAACCATAATATAAATAACCACATCTATGTTCAGGTTAAAGAAGACAGGAGATTTGTGAATTCAGCCACCATTTCCAGGGCAGTCTTTGTTCTGGAATGCTCCACTTGGGTCCTAGTGCCTTGGAGACAGAACTAGGTAGGCAGTAAGACCCAAATGGAGCATTCTAGAACAAAGATGGTAGTGAATTCACAAATCTTCTATCATCTTTATCCTGGACAGGGTATAGCTGTGATGGGATCATTTCCGTTCCAGTTAAAATAAGGCTTTGGCTGAAGGTAACGTGACTACCCTCTAATCAATACATACATTCAACTTTTTATATCTTAAATCAATTCATTGAATGATACTATTTTTTTGCTTCCTTTTTGTTCACAATAATGTCTGCATCTCCTTTTACAAATAGAAATTGGCCCGATACGAGCCATTACACCACCAATTTTGGATCTTTGTTCTGTATGCATAGTCCGGATCAAACAGATTTTGACCATGGAGTATGGTTGAGTGTGTATGTAAGAGATCTTCCTTCCTTCCTTCCTTCCTTCCTTCCTTCCTTCCTTCCTTCCTTCCTTCCTTCCTTCCTTCCTTCCTTCCTTCCTTCCTTCCTTCCTTCCTTCCTTCCTTCCTTCCTTCCTTCCTTCCTTCCTTCCTTCCTTCCTTCCTTCCTTCCTTCCCTCTTTTCTTCTTTCCTGCCTGCCTCCTTCCCCCCTCCCCTCCCCTCCCCTCCCCTCCCCTTCCCTTCCCTTCCCTTCCCTTCCCTTCCCTTCCCTTCCCTTTCTGTGCTGCCAAGGAATAAGATGCTTTCTTTTTTATTTTATTCTTTTCTCTGACAGCCTCTTGGGGAATACACTGGTTTGTAGTGCCTTCTACTCCTTCTGGCTGTTCTCTATTTTCGGCAGCGAAACTCTGCTCAGCAAAAAAGACAAGGCAAAAAAGTGTCAGGAGAGCGCTGCATCGAGCCTTAACCATTGTTTCCTCACCGACTTAACACTCTCAACTGTTCTCATGTATGTGACAGTAGGGGGATGGGTGGGGGGAGAGGCTGCTAGACAGCTTTCTAGTGTTACAAAAATAAGAGTAGAGATGGACTTCAGAACTGAAATTTGAGCAGCTGGCCAACATAACACAATGACTTCAGTTAAGGTCATCATTGCTTAATAGATGTTTCTCTGTGCTTCGTCTCATTCTGCCTGCAGTTCAGACACCATGCAATTTTTTTTGTAGAATCTGGTCTCAGTGTTTTACAGCTGCCTCTATATGCCATGAAAACCATAGCCTTTTCAAGCTCACAATCAGTCTACATTAAAGGCACTGAAAATTAGCATTGCGTTTCCTTGAATTTCATTGGCTGTTTTGAAAGAGATCCAAACTAGGATAAGGTTCAAATAATTTGGTACTCCTGTGTTGTGCTATTATTAGTTACAACATATATCCTTTCTCCCTCCTCTGTCTCACTTGCATTCAGTGGTCATCTGGTGCCTCCAAAAAAGTGAGATACTACAAGTCTACCCCCTAGGGCAAGCTGCTCTCACTAGAAGAGCACGGTGATTTTCCAGGCAGGGCTGGATAGCTATACAGGTAAAGCTAGCAGAAAATACCTGTCTATATCTATTGTAAGATACCAGCGTACTGTGGACAGTACAACCTTGTCTACAATTGTGCTACAATTGGAAAGTAAGAAAGAAATACTACATATAAACAGAGACCACAAGAAATTGAGCTACTTATTAAGACAGTGAATGACATTGCAGGCAGTGTATAAGTTTAATGAAAAATGTAATCCCTCACCTACAATGCAAAATGGTATGGTCATTCTATCTAGAACAGGAGTCTGCAGTCTGCGGCTCTCCAGATGTTCATGGACTACAATTCCCATCAGCCCCTGCCAGCACAACCAATTGGCCAATTGGTCATGCTGGCAGGGGCTGAAATGAGTATCTGATCCATGAATTGCTTCTGGAAAGCAATTGAACCTGATCTAGAATCTCAGCATTCTACCCCCTTTCACAGGATCTCTCCCTTACCTTGATCTGTGTAGTAATCACTGGAAATCTGGATTACTTCTACATAAGCATACCATTGTCACCCATTTTTTTCATCCCCAAACAGTATCAATTGATGTCACTGAAGTTTATTACCATGAGAATAGTAACGTATCTGTCTTTCAGATTCCTCTGGAATCATCACTGCTTGCTTCAAAAGACTGTATGGACTTCCCCTTTTATATTAGGATCTTTGATCTGTGATGTTTCTCTTTGCTTGACTCCATTGAATTCATTGGAAGCGATCCATCTGGAGTGATTGCAGAGGCCTGCCCAGAAATTTTAAGTTGAAGTCTCTGGCAAAAGCCTGCATTGATCTCTGTGGAACTAATGTGTTTCACTGAACGCCTTAGAATATTGCAAAGCACTTCTATAAATGTGTTTTTTTTAACCTTTTAGCTTTATTTTAATATCTTTCATGTGGAATTCACTGTGTGCTTAAATCTGTCGATCTCATCTCTTCTATTCTCAGGTATTTATAATGTGCCTATCACCATGGTATCTAAGCGCTTTTTAATACGTTCCATCTGAAATTCACTGCATGTTTCAAATATATGAGGGTCTGAATGAGAGGTGGGATGGAGAAATTGAATAATATTTTCAAAGGATGCTTAGGGAAGAAAAATCGGTTTTAATCATCTGAGTGGTGGCTTTCCCATTCTCCCAGCTTGCTTGAAGTGCTTATGCCAGTAGATGTTCAGCAATCAGACTGAGGCCAAATTTTGTCAGTTCACTTTGCCCTCTGAACCAGGACCTATTGATTACTCTGCCACTTCCTATCATTGCTCCCCTCCCTTTTACCTTGCCACTTTTCTCCAGCACAGATCACTCAGAGAGCCTGTTTCTATTAAGAAAATTGGACTTCTGCATTTAAGGTAGCCACAGTGTTGTAAAGTTGCAATATGGAGGTGCCATAGGTGAAGGCCCCTCCCCTTTTGCACTGTGGCAGCCTGTCTATTTTTTGGCACGTCCAAAAATCTGGGATTCATCTGAATAGATTTTCTTGATATGACCATGGCCTCATATGACACAGGAATAGAGGGATCTGGCAGAATGTGATGTTGGTAGTCAAACTGATTTGTCCATTTGCCTGCCTCATTCACTTACAGCGCAAGGGGGACAAACAAGTGAACTTGTCTGCCTTCCTTCAGGCACTTTTCTCTCAGTCCAAGTCACCTGCAGTACAGGCTTATATGCAAGCCAGCCAGATATGGGTCTGCAGTGTTTAGGATTGATCATTTGCTTTTTAAAGAAAACCTATTTATTCATGGATGAACCAATAATTGGTCATTCAAACGGTGATGATGAGTCCATAGTCTTTTTAAAATTTCCATGTTCTTCTGAAGAAAATACAATAGTTACATGGGCTATGCAGGGAGTCTTCATCTGAGTCAGAGTCAAGCAAGCCTTAATGGTTCATCTATCTCTTTCAGTTCTTTATCTGGACTTTGTTTCTTAGCCAAGGCTTAATTCCTCAAGACCTAAGAATAGTGAAAAAATCCCACCCTGCACAATTGGTTTGATGTGAATATCTTGTGCTAATATTTGATTTGTATATCACACATTTGTAGTAAGCACTGAATAGATATTCAAATATGTTAACGGACACTCATGCATTATAGTCAGCCCCCCCCTTCCTCATGGAATCCTCATGGAGGTGTGAACAGACTTCTTTCACACACACACCTTACTAGCAATGAGGGATGATTGCTCTTTAATGGCTTGCCTGATTTTTAACTTGCCCCACGTTAGTGGTGGGTAGAAAGGAACAAGAGTACTTGCCAGACTTTGCTGCTTGAAGGGCCAGCTGGTGAGACAGAGGCTGTTCCCTCTGGCACACAACAAAGCACATCTGGCACATCTCTAAGGCATTTGAACTCCTAAAGAGGTATTTTCTCTGACCCTATGTATATAATATAAAATTATCTTAGCTATGTGTTTTGTCCCCAACTATATACATGTATATAAAAATGCATATCATGGCTATTGAAGTTGCCCATTATAGGTTGGATTCTGCTGAAATTAATTTTTCTTAGGAAAAAAACACATAGACAAAAAACTTAATTCCACTGTCAGCAGAGATTTTCTCCCGTGTAAGGAACTTCTGCAAATGCAAAGCACCTGCACCAGCAACAGAAAGCTCCTTTCTCATGTATAACAATAGAAAGCAAAAGAACAAAATATGATGCAGATCCACTTGTCTCAAAGCATGCTAAAGTGCTCCGAATGCTTCTTGGATACAAAGAGCAATAACCTCCAGTCACTGAAAAGCAGGGATGAGCATAAAATCATACTTGGTTTTTAAAATATTTGAGAGCATGAAGTGGATCGTTCCTCCTAGATTTTTATTTTTATATAACAATGTAGAATTCCTATAGTGTCACATGATCACTATTAATCACACAGATAGAACTGTCATCTTTGTGGGCTCTGCTAGAATTGCTAAGGTGCCCTCTGCTGAAGACATTGTGGCTAATGTCCTCATTACCAACTAATTGGCTAAAGAGACTTCTCTCGCATTGCATTTAGCCTGATTGATAGTTTTCTATCACCTGATGGGTGGAATGGACAGCCAAACCAATTATCGCAGCAAAGTGTGCTATACACCCGAAGACTGCAGGCAGAGACAAAGGGCCTTTATCAGATTATGTCTGCTGATAGTGCCTGCTGAGATTTTGTTAAACTACAACAGGATTTTTCTGAAAAGCATGATTTGGCATTTCTTGACCCTCACTAAATTATGTAGGCCCCAAATATCACTGCATTTTTAAGGACAGCCCCTCTTTTTAAAAAAACAAGTTGCTGCCACACCTGATGGAGATTCTCCACTTAAAATTCCTTAGACAGCAACCTTGGTATTATTAAGATTCTCTGTAAGATTGTTTTCCTTTCATCTGGCTCTAAATATGTATTATGTTTACACATGCAGTAACCTAATCTGAGATAAATTCTTCTGTAGCCAATACATTCATTTACATATATGCGTGCTTGAAAAGTGAAGACCTAGTTTAGGAAGGAAAGATGACCTATCCTGTAAAACACACACATGCACAGTAATTTAAAGAACATCTGGAATATTTCTTGATAATTGTTTTCCCAGAAGCAGAGCCAGAACTTAAAGTGGTTCAGAGCATTACAGTGGCTGTCAGTGTGATCTATTGAACTGGATGAAAGAATTAGCTGTACCATCTATATGGCACAATTTAATGTAAGTCTAGCCCTCCATCCTAACTGCTTGTGCTTGTCACAATATTGTTGTATTGTGAAACTGGGATTTAGTTAAGATGGACTCATAACGTGGTAAGTAAAATAAATAAGACACATTATGGTTCTGGTTGCACTTTGCCTAGAAAGAAGGAGCGAAAGAAGCAGGTAATTTTGTATATTTACTGATGGTAATAGGCCTTTAAGTGGACTGTGCTCCCATGTTCGCAGAGTAGGATTGCCTTTGAGGTCACACAAACTAGCACAGACATAGTTGATGCCTCAGGGAAACTGCATTTTTCTAGAATTCTGGCTGTAAACTGTAAGTGCTGTTTGTTGTAGAAGAGGACAACAACAAAGAAGATGGAATAAACTCACACAGATGTGGAAGAACCTCACACTAGCTTCCCCCCTTGAACTGTGTAAATTTGCGCTGACCTGAATCAAATCTGTCAAATCTAGGCTATGAACCAGGGTTAAGAACATAAGAACATAAGAACAAGCCAGCTGGATCAGACCAGAGTCCATCTAGTCCAGCTCTCTGCTACTCGCAGTGGCCCACCAGGTGCCTTTGGGAGTTCACATGTAGGATGTGAAAGCAATGGCCTTCTGTGGCTGTTGCTCCCGAGCACCTGGACTGTTAAGGCATTTGCAATCTCAGATCAAAGAGGATCAAGATTGGTAGCCATAAATCGACTTCTCCTCCATAAATCTGTCCAAGCCCCTTTTAAAGCTATCCAGGTTAGTGGCCATCACCACCTCCTGTGGCAGCATGTTATTCCAAACACCAATCACACGTTCGCGTGAAGAAGTGTTTCCTTTTATTAGTTCTCATTCTTCACCACAGCACGTTCACTGAATGCCCCCCCTGGTTCTAGTATTGTGAGAAAAGAAAAATTTCTCTCTGTCAACATTTTCTACCCCATGCATAATTTTATAGACTTCAATCATATCCCCCCTCAGACGTCTCCTCTCCAAACTAAAAAAAGAGTCCCAAGCGCTGCAGCCTTTCCTCCATAAGGAAGGTGCTGCAGTCCCTCAATCATCCTGCATTAAGCCCTTCTCTGCGCTTTTTCTATCTCTTCAATATCCTTTTTTTGAGATGTGGAGGCCAAGACTGAACACAGTACTCCAATTAAATTAAGCACCACAGCTTTATATAAGGGCATGACAATCTTTGCAGTTTTATTCTCTATTCCTTTCCTAATTATCCCCAGCATAGAGTTTGCCTTTTTCACAGCTGCCATACATTGAGTTGACATTCCCATGGAACTATCAACTAAGACGCCCAAATCCCGTTCCGGGTCTGTGACTGATAGCCTGTAGCGTGTAGGTGGAGTTTGGATTGTTTGCCCCTATGTGCATCACTTTGCATTTTGCTACATTGAACTGCATTGCCATTTCTTAGCCCACTCACCTAATTTATCAAGGTCGGCTTGGAGCTCACTCGCAATCCTTTGTGGTTCTCCACCACCCTACATAATTTGGTATCATCTGCAAACTTGGCCACCACGGCTACCCACCCCTACTTCCAGGTCATTTATGAATAGGTTAAAGAGCACTGGTCCCAATCACGGATCCCCTTGAGGGACACCACTCCCTACATCTCCTCCATTGTGAGGAATTTCCCATTTTACACCCACTCTTTGCTTCCTGTTTTCTCAACCAGTTTTTTTAATCCATGGGAGGACTTCCCCTCTTATTCCTTCATTGCTTTGGAGTTTTCTCAATAGTGCCTCTGGTGAGGAACTTTTGTCAAAAGCCTTTTGGAAATCCAAGTAGACAATGTCCACTGGTTCCCCTTATCCACATGCCTGTTTAAATCCTCAAACAACTCTAAGTTAGTTTGTAAGACAGGATTTGCCTCTGCAAAAGCCATGCTGACTCTTTCTCAGCAGGTCTTGCTTTTCTACATGTTTTATAATTTTATCTTTAATGACAGATTCTACTAATTTACCAGGAACAGATGTCAAACTGACTGGCCTGTAATTTCACGGGTCCCCCCTAGATCCTTTCTTAAAGATTGGTGTGACATTGGCCATCTTCCAGTCTTCAGGGATGGAGCCTGATTTCAAGGATAAGTTGCATATTAAAGTGAGAAGATCAGCAATTTCATGCTTGAGCTCTTTAAGAACTCTTGGGTGAATGCAATCTGGGCCAGGGGATTTGGTAACATTTAGTTTATCAATGGCTGCCAGAACTTCTTCCCTGTCTACCACTATCTTTGTTAGTTCCTCGGATTCGCCTCCTAAGAAGCTTGGTTCAGGTGCAGGAATTTTCCTCACCTCCTCTTGGGTGAAGACAGATGCAAAAGAATTCATTCAGCTTTTCTGCAATCTCCCTGTCATCTTTTAGCACACCCTTTGTTCCTGTGTCATCTAACGGGCCTACCGCTTCCCTTGCTGGCTTCCTGCTTTTGATGTACTTGAAGAACTGTTTGTTGCTGGTTTTGATGTTCACAGCCATGTGTTCCTCATAATCCTTTTTTGCCTCCCTTACAGCTAACTTGCTTCTCTTTTGCCACCATTTGTGTTCTCTCTGGTATTCTTTATCAGTTAAGTTGGACTTCCATTTTCTAAAAGACATCTTTTTCCTAATAATTTCCTCAAAAGCGTCCCTTGTTAACCATGGTGGCTTTCTTTTGGACTGGGCGCTGCCTTTCCTAACCTGCGGAACACATTCCAGCTGAGCTTTTGTGACTGTGTTTTTAAATAACCTCCAAGCATCTTGGACATTTTTGACTCTCTTGATTTTCCCTTCAGCTTCCTGCGCACTATCCCCCTCATCTTTGAGAAATTTCCCTTTTTGAAGGCAAATGTAACTACATTAGTAGTTGTCACTTGTTCGCATGCAGAGATACTGAATCTGACAGCATTGTGGTCACTGTTCCCTATCGGCTCAACAACACTGACTTCCCGCACCAGATCCTGGGTCCCACAGAATTAGATCTAGGATCACCTCTCCCCTGGTTGGTTCTGCAACCATCTGCTCTAAGCCACAGTCATTTAGCATATCCAGGAATGTTCTCTCCTTACTATGACCTGAACATGCATTTTTCCAGTTTATGTGGGGATAGTTAAAATCGCCCATTTCCACGACATTTTTGCTTTTGTTGGCCTCTCTAATTTCTTTTTCCATCTCAGAATCCTCTTATAGCGCTTTGGTCAGGGGGGGGCGATAATATATTCCTAATGTTAAACTATGCTTCACCTGGTATTGATATCCACAGTGCTTCTGTAGGGGAATCAGCTCCCCCTGCATTGTCTATTTTATGTGACACTATGCTCTCTTTGATGTAGAGGGCCACTCCACCTCCAATACGCCCTGTCCTATCCTTCCTGTAGAGCCTGTAACCTGGGATAACAGCATCCCACTGGTTCTCCTCATTCCACCATGTCTCTGTGATGCCCACTATATCAATGTCCTCCTTCAAAACTCTGTACTCCAGCTCCCCCATTTTAGGTCGAATGCTTCTACTATTAGCATAGAGACACGTGTATACTCTGTCTCTGTCCCGAACCTGGGAGTTATGTGTTTTGCCCTCTAGCCTTTTGTAGACACTATCACTTATCACATTGCTGTGCTCTTCACTTGTATGTGGTTGATTAAAAAAAACCTCCTTCTCTGTCTGCATCCCATGGACTCTGTATTCGGCACCGAAGTCACCTCAGCTCCTGTCGGCTTTCCCCAGGGATCAGTTTAAAAGCTGTTCTGCCACCTTTTTTAATGTTGGCGCCAGCAGCCTGGTTCCTCTTTGGTTAAGATGAAGCCCGTCCCTTTTGTACAGGCCTGCCCATCCCAAAAGGTTCCCCAGTTCCTGACAAATCTGAAACCCTCTGCCTTGCACCACCTTCTCATCCACGGCATTGAGACCCTGTATCTCCGCTTGCCTGGCTCGCCCTCGCGTGGAACAGGTAGCATTTCAGAGAATGCCACCTTAGGGGTCCTGGATTTTAACCTTTTCCTAGCAGCCTAAATTTGGCTTCCAGAACCTCCGGCTACATTTCCCAATGTCATTGGTACCAATGTGGACCACAACTGCTGACTCCACCCCAGCACTGTCTAACAGCCTATCTAGGCGTGGCGTGACATCCGCAACCTTAGCACCAGGCAGGCAAGTCACCATCGCGGTCATCCGCGCCTGTCACAAACCCAACTCTCTATATTCCTGATGATCGAATCACCCACTACAAGGATCCCCCCACCTCCCCGAGGGGTATCCTCAGTGCGAGAGGATATCTGACCACCAACTAAGGAAGGGGTCCCATCTAAGGGAACATCTTCCCCACCGCCGAACTGGCACCCTCTGTCACCCAGACTCTCATTCTCCATGCCATCTGAAGAGATGTCACCTTGGGAGTGGGACCCGGCTGCTGGGTCCCTGAAAGCCTTGTTTGTGGCCCTCTCTGCCTCTCTCAGCTTCTCCAGGTCTGCCACCTTGGCTTCAAGAGAGCGGACACGTTCCTTGTATGCCAGGAGCTGATTGCAGCGAGGGCACACCCGCGACTTCTGGCCTAGTGGCAGATAGTCATACATGTGACACTCAGTGCAAAACACTGGGAAGCCCCCCATCTGCTGGCTTCCTGCCTTCATATCTGCTTTTGTTTATATATTTAGATATTAAACTTTTAGTCAGTGCCCCTTTGAGCTATCTGTACCTACTATCCCTCAAAAAATGTCCTTATTAATTAATTAATTTATTTATTTTTTAAAAAAGAAGAAGAAATTGCGGCGGCCCTAGTATCGCGCCGCTAATTCAGAGACTGAACTAAAGACTGAATGACTCACCTCAGGAGCCCCACCTTTAGCAGCCCAGGACAAAGAGTAACCTCTGTTAACCCCTGTTAAGCCCACCTCCAGCAGTCTCAGCTCTTAGCAGCCTTACAAGGAGAAACCCCTGCAAACCCCTGTTAAAATAACACTGTTTTAAAAGATGTGGCTTTGAGAAAAGCCCTCCAAAATGAACACCAGCAGGTCACTCTGCTCTTCCTGGCCAGTTGCCTTGTCCACTGCTGCTCCTTTCTGCTGGTTCCAGAGACTGAACTAAAGACTGAATGACTCACCTCAGGAGCCCCACCTTTAGCAGCCCAGGACAAAGAGTAACCTCTGTTAACCCCTGTTAAGCCCCACCTCCAGCAGTCTCAGCTCTTAGCAACCTTACAAGGAGAACTACACGAAGCCCTTCCAAACCTCGTGTAGAAATACACTGTTTTAAAAGATGTGGCTTTGAGAAAAGCCCTCCAAAATGAACACCAGCAGGTCACTCTGCTCTTCCTGGCCAGTTGCCTTGTCCACTGCTGCTCCTTTCTGCTGGTTCCAGAGACTGAACTAAAGACTGAATGACTCACCCTTTACTTTAACCTCTGTTAACCCCTGTTAAGCCCCACCTCCAGCAGTCTCAGCTCTTAGCAACCTTACAAGGAGAAAAAGAGAAAACCCCTGCAAACCCCTGTTAAAAATACACTGTTTTAAAAGATGTGGCTTTTAGAAAGGCCCTCCAAAATGAACACCAGCAGGTCACTCTGCTCTTCCTGGCCAGTTGCCTTGTCCACTGCTGCTCCTTTCTGCTGGTTCCAGAGACTGAACTAAAGACTGAATGACTCACCTCAGGAGCCCCACCTTTAGCAGCCCAGGACAAAAAGTAACCTCTGTTAACCCCTGGTAAGCCCCACCTCCAGCAGTCTCAGCTCTTAGCAACCTTACAAGGGAGAAAAAGAGAAAACCCCTGCAAACCCCTGTTAAATATACGCAGGTTTAAAAGATGCAGCCGTGAGAAAAGCCCTCCAAAATGAACACCAGCAGGTCACTCTGCTCTTCCTGGCCAGTTGCCTTGTCCACTGCTGCTCCTTTCTGCTGGTTCCAGAGACTGAACTAAAGACTGAATGACTCACCTCAGGAGCCCCACCTTTAGCAGCCCAGGACAAAGAGTAACCTCTGTTAACCCCTGTTAAACACCTCCAGCAGTCTCAGCTCTTGCTTGGCAACACAAGGAGAAAGAAAAACCCCTGCAAACCCCTGTTAAAAATACACTGTTTTAAAAGATGTGGCTTTGAGAAAAGCCCTCCAAAATGAACACCAGCAGGTCACTCTGCTCTTCCTGGCCAGTTGCCTTGTCCACTGCTGCTCCTTTCTGCTGGTTCCAGAGACTGGTTCCAGGGTTGGCTCTGCTTGGTATTTATGTGGTAGACCAATGCAGGGTTGGCTCTGCTTGGTATTTATGTGGTAGACCAATGCAGAGGCAGACAATGGCAAACCACCTCTGCACTCTCTTGACTTGAAAGCAACTTGATGGCAAAAAAATATAGCCAAATCTGGGCTATTAAGCAGGGTTGGCTTTGGTTAGTTTTTATGTGGTAGACCACAAAGGAATACCTGGATTACAATGCAGAGGCAGACAATGGCAAACCACCTCTACACTCTCTTGACTTGAAAACATCTTGATGGCAAAAAAAAATGTCGCAGCATTGACTGTGAGCACCTGACCCTTTTTTTCAAAGTCTGGGAATACATGGCACATTGGATTTTTCCTAAACACCATTCATAAGGAAGGAAATTTGCACATCCATGAGAAAGCCACAAGTCTCTATACATTTTCACTACAGGGCACATAGCACTCCCTGGGGCAGTTGTAGATCAGGAAAAATGAGTTTTAGGAGGCGTGAAAAGCTTCTCCCCTTGCCCTTCCCTTCTGATCCGAGCTGGGCTTTAGCATATCTGGTAAGACACTTTAAAAAGAACCTGGAAGCTTCTGACACATATTTTCCAGCACATTATCTATTTAGGTCCTACCCATGCATACCAAAAAGAATATGCAAGCAAAATACAAGGCAGACCAAGAATATGCATAAAGGTAATAGCATCAAAATTATTACAGTTTTGTAGCATTATATTGGCACATTACTTAGGGCAGTACTAAATCTCATCCTTTAATTTCCTACATTTATCCCTTTGCACAGTCAGGTTTTGTTTTGTGTTTCCAACTTAAGTTCATACTCAAGTATTATACTATTTTTGTAGGATGCTGTGAAAGGAACTGGACCAAACCTTTGCCTTTCAGCTCCAATGGGGAAATGTGTTAAACTTTACTGTTACATTACCATTTTAATGAAAACATTTTCCTTGCATTCTCATGCAGGGCCCATCTTTTACAAAGGCTATTTTATTAAAAGATGTTATCTGCAATACCGTAATTTTGCTAAGAGTGTGTGAGTGCAAAACTAAAATTTCATTCCATAAATATTTGTGGAGGGGTTTGCCAAATAAAAATTACCCAGGATTTTTTAGGGGGGAAGGTGAGAGACAGCCAGATACTACATTTTAATTATTACATATGTACAGATAAGTCCTCTTCTTTGCATTTTCTGTAGTTTAATTCCAGTTGTCTGATTCGCCTGTATTGGTACTCCATGCTGTGAATTACCTTTTTCCAAGGTATGACTTATAGCGAAGATCACACAGCAATAGTACAGGGTGGATCCCACTCAACACATGTAAATCTAGCTTGCTAATTGCACCCTTTACTTGTTAACAGACAATGGTTCTTTCCCCCACCCTGGATACTCCAACAGGTATATATACTCCATTTGCTTTCCTACTATCAAATCCTCTGAAGATGCCAGCCACAGATGCAGGCGAAACGTCAGGAGAGAATGCTGCTAGAACACAGCCATACAGCCTGGAAACCACACAGCACCCCAATAGTTCATAGAGTTAGAATTGGTCAGAGGCACAGAGAAAGTCTGCGAGTGCTTACATCCCAAGCTGTTTTTCTCACTTCTTGCTTCCTTCCACTCTGGGGCAGAATTAGTCCTGTTGACCACAAGGACTGGGGGAGAATGTGGGGCAGTGAACTGGTACAGAAGGAGATGGGATGTGCTGTGGCTTCAGGCATGCCTATTGTTTCAGGGTATTGAAAATGTAGGCAGGATCTTTGGGTAAGGGCCTATCAGACCTGAACTGGATCCTGAGAGCCGTGAATGAAACACAATTGTGTAACACATCTCCTATACTTCTTCCTGCTACCCCCTTACAGAACTCTTTGTTCCTCCCCAAAATCTTCTGTTTAGCGTTTTAAGATCCATCCTGTAGTGCAGGGGAAGGAAGAAAAGGAAGGGGGAAAATCATGTTTTTCATCTTATTCATGTTTCCCTGGTTTCAATTCCCTGTTTGCAAGTTGCTGTACTTTTTGAAATAACTTCTGTTCATTTCAAGGTGATTTATTTCCAAATAGGAACTAAAGATTGTAACATTAAACATATTTTTCATAATAGCAGCAATTATGATTTAAGCTTTTCTGTGAGAAAGGAGGCTTTATTTGTATATTGTCTTCAAACGGATTTCTAGGTTGCTTTCAGGAAGATTGAAAATCGTAGTTTTTCTTTGAAAACATTTATAATATCGAATCTGAATCTACACAGAACTTGAGCTGTAAACTGTTTCTGTACCTACAAGCATCCAATTTTGTGGTCTGTTCAGATTTGGCTTGACACTTCACATTGTACACGCCTAGGACTTGCCCTGTTCGTGGTAATGTCTGTATCAAAATGTAAAACTTCCAGGAATATGCTGAAAATCAGATGAAGGCAATAGATTTGAAATTGATACAGTCTTCTTCCATAGAGATTGACTGAAAAATAGTAAAAAGACTGACTCTGGAAAATGTTCCAAAAGAACAAATGTTCCAAAAGAAAAATGCTTAAAAATTTGTTAACAGCTTGCTTTCAGACCAATTTTAAGCAGGCTGGTTTCATCCCAGTCCTCTTAGACACTTTGTTTTAGAAATGGAAAGCAGGTTATGTGTGAAATAAAAGGTACCGGTAATACATTTTAAAGAATACTTTGAGGGGAGCTGCTTCACAGAGGATTGGGTGACTGGATTCTCTTCTGAGGGCATTGCCCAGACTGATACAAAGTACAGAAACCTGGTCCTTCCCTATCAGCTGAGGAGAATGAAATTGAATCCCCAGTCTCTTCTCTCATACCCTTCTCTCCTGCCCTTCACCTTCACTTTCAAGTTCATCTAATCTTTGCCCTACAGTGTAATCTCATTCTTTTTCCTGCCCTGGATCACTCACTGACTGCCGGATCACCTTCACTTCCTCATTCTTATACTAGTATTATGGGTGCTATATATTGCATATGGGACTGAGATCAAGAGAAAATAGTTTGAACATCCATTTAATGAATTCTTTGCTGAAGCAAGATTTGAACTGTGATTTTCTAATGCAACCATGTGTTAATTCTGCAATCAATACCATTTTCTTAACTTTTGGATTTCTGTAACCACATCATTATTACACTGGACCACCAGCCAGCAGCATGTTTAGTACTTACCTGGAGCTTACTGGATTCCTGGCAAGTCACATGGACTCAAAGGTCCAGGACAGTATATGAAGTATTTCAGTGATATCTTAAAACTTGCCTTCACAACAAATATAGTACATGTTAGTGTGTACTATCACAGAGGAGTTCAATTCTGGCGTTTCAGATGTTTATGGACTACAACTCCCATCAGCCCCTGCTGGCATGGCCAATTGGCCATGCTGGCAGGGGCTGATGGGAGTTACGGTTCATGAACATCTGAAGCGCCAGAGTTGGAAACCCCTGTACTAGCAACTAATCATAGGGCAAGGAATCATAATTCATGTCATATATCAGTGTTGGCGAACCTTTTTGAGACTGACTGCCCAAATTGCAACCCAAAACCCACTTATCGCAAAGTGCCAACCCAGCAATTTAACCTGAATGCTAAGATTTTAGTTTAGAAAAAAAAGGTTGGCTCCCTCTTCCTCAACCCCACCCGCTCAAGCAGGGGCCAGCCTGCTCTAGCCTCCAGCAAGTCCCACGTGCACTGCTCTGAGCCTCTCTAGCATTTCTGCCTCTTCTGTGCCCCCCCCCCCCCCGGGCAGCAGCCACCTGGAGCACAGGCACCAGGCCCACCATCCGAGTCCTCCCTGCTCACTGCGGTGCGCGCACATTGTGCTCAGTGGCCCAGGCCAACCTAGGTGTATGTGTGTGTGGGGGGGTGATTTTCCACCCCCCACATGATGAACTCTGTGTTCACGTGCCCACAGAGAGGGCTCCGAGTGCCACCTCTGGCACCCATGCCATAGGTTCGCCATCACTGTCATATATAGTACATTGCCCAGGTCACATGAGTGTCTTCCCTGTGCACGAACCATAGTTTCTGGGCAATAGTGTGGGGAAAATTTCTGGAATACAATTTAGAATTGTCCATAAAATCAAGCTTTTACCCAAAGTGTTCGAGGATGCCATTGATAACTGGTAATTAAATTATGACCAAGGGGAGGAACATAGTTGAAGACAATGTAAAGCAAAAACCTGGAAGAGAAGGAAGATGAAATAGCAGGGATAAAAAGAAGAAGGAAATGCATATTACAACTCATTTGTATTCATCTGGGATGGACTTGGCAATTTTAGTCACATTTCCTTCTTCTAGCTTGACTCGCCTGGAATATTGGAGTCACTATAGATATTGCAAGTGAGCAGACAGAAATTAATTCTGGACCTTGTATCATTCTATGTTATCAAAAGAAACACAGATTCTGGGTTAGAATCCAATTGGTGACAAAAGAAGTAGTTAGATTGATTAATCTATCCGCAATTTTCAGAAAATAATAAATTGCTTGCTTGCTTATTGCATCTCACAAAGCTAATGCACACAATTGCTTGGCTAATGTAAAAAAATGGCATTTCAGTACTAATTATGGGTATCTTGCCTCAGTCTTGTTTACAAACATAATTGAAGTGATAGATGGGTGTAGCGATTATAAATGGTTTAGGTTTACTAACCTAGTAATGGGCTATTTGCTGTCCCTCCCCCTTTTCTCATGTTATGGTTTCTTTTAAAACACGTTTTAATTTTGACAATAAAGACATTAATCCAGAAGGATCCATTAAGATATGCATGAATTTCCTGTATTTCCTGTATTGCTGTTCTATGCCTGCTGTTCTAACTGAATGGCCGTTGTACACTTTGAAAGTGGGGCTATCATAGGCAGGAAGAGAAAAGTTTCGAGTAGGATCAGTGTAGTATGATTGTTGCCGATTGAGATGGGATAGCACGAGAGCTTTATTTTGCAACTACTGAAGTGGCACTGTAGTGAGAGAGTCATTGTGCAGTGAGCCCTTAAAAAGACATCGCCCCAGAGGTTTACTCCCAGACTGACATGCCTTCCTCGCTATCTCTTTTCTGTCCTGCTCAGAATGCCTCTTCTGTGGCACAACCACACTCTGGACTTCTCCACAGCTGTGGAAGAGCATTGCTGAGAACTGCTGTTGCTTTTTATTTGCTTTTTAGTGATACTGTTTTTTTTACTTTTTACCTGCTTTTTACTTTTACTGATCTTTTCTTTGTTTTGTCTGCAACCGAGAAAGCTAGAAATACTTTTTAAAAATGAAGCCAATATTTTAACAAGCTTGTGCAGTAGCTGTAAGTCCTGAGGGAAATGTATGTAGCTATTGGCCTTTATATTAGTCTTATCTTGGACTGGCCAGTTCTTAGCTTGGTATTGAAGGAAATACTGTCTTGAAAATTCCAAATGCAACACTTTTAATGATACAAACTGTATAAAATATTAATCCTTACAGAGGTATCTATTTAATTCTTACGTATAGGACTGGCAAACTTGTGAACAACTAATAAAATGAGGGGAAATGTTTAATAAACAGGAATTCCTGTCCTCATATATGCAACTATTCATATTTTTATTGTACCCTGAGCTCTGTAGCTACTCCTGTTCTCTTTCACCTGTATTAAGACCGATCCTTTCTAAGACCTAGTGACAAAGATGTCTTCTGTGTCATTATACATTATCATTGTAGGAAAATGGCAGGCAATTGCTTTACTGAGACTAAAACTGAACCCACAGAACTTACCACTGTGTGTAAAATATAGTATGTTTTAAATCCTGGATATTAATAAACTTTTAAAAATAAAAGAAAACTACAAATAAATTGGCTCTAATTAACTTCTGGGTGGGCTTTTCCTATCTACACTGAGATATAAAATGCATATTTCTATTCTATATATTAAAAAAAAACACAACCTGAGGACCCCTTACTGGTTCTTGGAGAGAAGTTTAATTATTTGCCTACCTACATGGGTTTCTCTGTGAAAAATCTGATAGATGCTTGTGTAAATTATCTTCACCTGTACTTTTCTGTGAACAGCTGATGATATCAGCGAAGCTGGATTCTGTGCATGTAGATCATAATATTTTATTTCATAAATGCATCCTTTTCAAGATAGTAGGACACATGGATGGTGTCTGCTTGCTAAGATAGAGGGCCTTTGTCAGCGCCCACTCATGTACACTGTTGCTGCAGTGTAAGAGTCAATAAGCGATGGAATATTGTGAGACTTGTTAATATTTAACAATGAATAAACAAGGAAACCTCTGTCCATTGCATTACCTATACTCAAATTCACTGGCTTGATCAAATGAACCAAAGTGTCATGGCCCAGCAAGGCTTAGCTGAGACCAGGGATTCAGAGGACTTTTCCGAGGAGGAGCCAGATGGAGGCATGATGTTCCATCCCCATCCAGCAGCAGTGGAGCTGCAGGAGGATACTTCTACAGTGGGGTCAGACCCAATGTCACAGCTGGAAACCAGTGCAGAGGCTGTGGGAGTGGACCCTGAGCTGTAGCCAGGAAGCAGCTCAGAAGCTGCTCAGCCTGCTGGCACCAGGCCAACTGCAGGAAGTCTGGCTTGTTCTTCCCCCACATTCCCCAAACATTTTGAGTGGCACAGGAGGTGCAGCATGCTCATGGCAGCCCTGCACTGTCCCAGCCTCAACAGAAAGATACTTTTTTTCAGGAGCAAGACTGACATGACAACCAGGTGCAGGCCATTTCCAGCTGTGTGGAAGCAACCAGACTGCTTGCCTCTGTTCTGCTTGTGTTTGTGTATATTGTCTACTTCATTCTGACCTTGGCCTGGACTCCTGGATTTGTGTAAGGACTATCTGTTCTGATCTTTGACTGGACTTTGACCACTGAGTACCATTGATGTGTGTGCATGATACAAAGGCTAGTAAAATAATCTCTCTTCATACCCAGGATGACTTTTTAAACATCTTTCTGCCCTCTCAGTCTAGAAGTGTATAGCATCTTGAGAGCCCCTTTTTATGCTTGTTAGGGTTGCTCATACTACTGAATTACATGGAAGACTCACCCAGAAGTTCCATATAGGTTTTGGCTTCACCTATGAAGACAAAGAGGATTCTGGCCCAGTTTCTGCACCCTGAAGTTTCTGTACTCAAAAGTAACCACAGGTCCAGAATAACTAGAAATGCCATCCTAAGAACATTTTTCTGGCAGTAAACTCTAGTGCACAGACCTGCTTAAGCATTATTCAGAGGTTTTTGGTATCATAGTGTGTTATAGTATGGGTAAGGTGGAGGACATAATAACAGTTTGGTGTTAAGGAGTAGAGTTATCATAAACACAGTCTGTCTACTGAAACTGCCTATCCTGACAGACTGATCCACCTAGTGCAGTATTGTCAGCTCCAATACACACAATGGCTCTCCAAAGACTCCCACAGAAGTCTTTCCCAGCTGTGACATGAATAGTGGCGTATCTGCCTAGGGACAAGGGGTACCCCTTGTCCCCCGGCACCACTCTTCTGGTCACATGGGGGGCGCAAAATCGGCCCCCCACGTGACCAGGAAGTCCTGCTGTCTTGTTATTTTTATGTGCCTCGACCCCATCTGAGCACCCTCAACCCCACCCTGGACTCCCACCTCTCTTCAGAAGAGACTTCAGGCTGCTGGCTGGGAACCCAGCCAGCAGGGGAGTGGGGGGGGAGGTGGGCACCCTAGACCTTGCCCATGTCCATGGTGACATGGGCAGGGTTGAGGTCAGTGGGGGTGGAGCCTGGGGGCATCAGGGGTGGAGCTAGGGTGGTGGGGGCAGAGCCTGGGGACAATTTGTCTCCGGGCGCCATTTGCCCCTGGTACGCTTCTGGACATGAGACTTTTTAAACTGGAGATATCAGTGATAGAAAAATGCAAAAAGTTACTGAAATTAAGCTGTGGCAATCATTCTGTGGTTGGCTTAAGCTCCTGTGGTAGCCATTTTGTTGCCGAGCTCACGATGCCATGTCAGAATTCCAAACTTGCCCACAGACTCAAAAAGATTGGGAACGCCTCCATTACAGATACAAAATCTGGCTTATTGGTGAAGATAGGATGCATCTGTTTCTACCCATCTCATCTTGCTGGCCTTTGGCACTAGGAACCCATATGGGACAAGAATAAAGGAGGCTATATAGCCTTGCCTGTATTCATTTCCCAGCACACACTCTATGTGGAAGCATAGCATGAATCATAAGGAGGTAACTAAGAGTCGATAAAAGAAAGACTGATTGGTTTTTTTATGAGCCAGTATAACTACTATTATCCAAGGCACAGCAACATGCAAGCTAAGATGAGCTGTCTGAGCATCAGATTTTTGGAAAAACATGCAGTACAACTTTGGTGTTTTGCAAGGATGTTTCTATAACCTAGCAACAAAATAATGTGCTCAGCTTTCTTGCATCCATTTTTCTTCTTTATCCAAAGGGGAATATAAGTCTCTTATGAGGAGCTTGATTGTCTGCATTATTTAAACTTTTAATTGATGGGAAACCGCAACTAGTAATGAAATATTGTTCGTTGCATTGCTTAGATTTGTTAGAAATTACTGTGGAAATCAGACTTTAGGGGATACCATTCCAATTGTGTGTCTATAGTATTTGGAGAGCACAAGGAACCACTTACCGTAAATGTTTTCCTTCAGAAGGACAGGTCTAATAATGCTTGCATAAGTTATCTCTCCACATCATATATCTGATCTGTGCAAGGGAAAGGTCCTCTGGACCTATTGCAGGCTGCAGGAGATGGTCAGAACAGATAGTGATGTTATGGAGCCAGACAATCCCAGGTTTCGTGCAAGAGCTAGTTGCAGCTCTAGTTGCAGCTAGCTGATTATTGTCTTTCTAGCTGAGTTTGATGAGAAAGGAGCTATGAGTGTAGAGAGGAACTTGGCTGAGGTCCAGAAAGACAAGAAGGCTATCATTGATTGAGGAGTGGCTAACAGCCTGCAAGCCCTAGACTGGCAATAGGTTTAGTAAGGCTGTTGCTCTATTTTACCTTTACTGTAAAGAGCAGAAAGGAGCTGAGCTTAGTAGGGCCTAATAGACAAACTACTCTTTAGACCTAACGGACAAACCACTCTAAATCATGGAACTCCATGTGACATCCTGAGGTTTCTGCTTCAGACTGTAGCTGGAGCCAGACCTGTGTAGCTTCAGCAAGGCTGCTGAATATGTGTCTTCCAGTCATACTCTGGTATCCATGGTGCTAGGTGTCCTGCAGTATCATGATCATATCATTGACCGATTCCATGTGTCCATTATGTTTTTTTCCTGAGACAATTCATCTGTTCTTCTGTTTCCCAGTGTGGTATAGTGGTTGAGAGTGATGGACTCTAATCTGGTTAGCCAGGTTCGTTTCCTCACTCCTACACATGAAGCCTGCTTGGTGATCTTGGGCTAGTCACAGTTCTCTCAGAACTCTCTCAACTCTAGCTACCTCACAAGGTGTTTTGTTATGGGAAGGGGAAGGGAAGGAGATTATAAGCTGCATGGAGACCTCTTAAAGGTAGAGCAAAACATGATATTGGATCCAACTCTTCATCATCGTCATCATGCTGACCATGGAGTTTTGCTCAGCAATCCCAAAACCAGGGAGCAAGTTTTTTTTCCCTGCAAAGATCCAGTAAAATAATAATAACCATACAGCAGGAAACTCAAGTGCAAAGCTCCCATATTGTGGAACAAAAAAAATCATAGAACAGAACACATTCTTCCTTTGTCTTGTGGCCAGCTCTGCTTTGTTTGAAAGCTATGCATGGGGAGCTTGTAACTAGGAGTGTGCCAGTATTTATTTGCTGGTTGGTTGGATATTTATGTCATGCTGCCAGGCAAATGCACATTCTGCCTGCCATAAGGAAAGTCTTGGGGGTGGGGAAGTGGGTTAAGTGTCTTCAAAACATCTAGCACTATAGGGAGAAATTGGGAAGAAGTGATGGACAAGCTAAGCTATATCTGGAAACTAAAAGGCTTGCTTTTACCCTTCCAAGATGAAATGAATCAGGGATATGGGTGATGAAAGGGTGGGGCTGATGGGAATTAGCACATGAATAATCCTTATTCAAGAAGTGTGGCTGTGGACCATTACTCCGACCCATCTCACGAAAGAAAAGGGTTTGTAGGTCTAAGTGTCCAGCAATCAACCACTGCAGACTCCTGGAGGCCCAAAACCTGTAGCATTCAAGCAGCCTCCATGGTGATGAATCTGCAATATTCTATAAGTGCTGGGCTGGCTTTTTGCTGAATTTAGAACTTCAGTAACAAATGTATGTATGTTTGGTCCGCTGCCCAAGGGGGATAGTGACATCTATAATTTTGTATCTCTGTCTCAGGCATTTTTCTGCAAAGTAACAAAACAAACTAACTTGTTTAAACCATAGGACAAAGGAAGCTAATTATTGTGTCAGATCATTCAGTCTGTGCTTAGGAGCTGATTTTAGACTTTACCCCTTGTCTTATTGACCCTACTTCTGTGATTTTCACTCTAGTGTTTGGTGCAGAAATTAAGAACTGCCATTTTCCCATCATTTTATCTCTGTGCCTTGAAAAGCTTCACTTGCTAGAATTCTTCAAGTTAGGCTGCTATTAAAGGCATCAGAACAGGACAAGGGTTTTTTTTTTAAATGGTGAAAACATTAGATAATTTGCGTGACTCACTTCCAAGTTATATATCCTTAGGATTACAGCCTTATTCTTGCAAAGTTTCAAAAGTTGGCAGTAGCTTTGTTCACTAGCGAGGGAGGCAACTACCAGAGATGAGCAAACCTGCCATGTGGAAAATAGATATGTCATAAAATTAGAAGCGCAATGAGATCTGGGCAGGATTGTCACATGTTCACACAACTTCAAAGCCAGTAGGAAAATTGCTATAAACTTCAGGCCAGTTTAGTTTTCCAAATGGGTTGTAGAACCAGAACTAGGAACCAGCCTAGGAAGTGGCTATTAAAAAGTGCAAAGCTACTGGGGTGGCTCCCCCAAGGCTACCAGCACAGGTGTGTCTTGTTAGTTCCCTTTCAACACAGATGAAAGAAGGAGAGCCTGACAGCAGGGAACCTGCTAGAGGGACAGGCAGGTGGTCTTATCCTGAAGAGCCCCAGGAACAGCAGCCCAGGCAAGAAAATATTCCTCCTTTATTCTGATTTTTTAAACATAATGTGGTCCAGCTTAGAGGGCTTTGTTATTTTTGAATTAAATCTCCAGGGGGTTAGATAAAAGAGGTTGTGCTGCAGACAGACTTGCCTTATGCCAGTGCCTTTTATACACACTATTTTCTTCAAATTATAAAATCACACCCTGATTGTACTTGATTTCTTTCCTTTCTTGTTTCTTATCACCAAGCAGCTCTACAGGCTTAAATAAAACTGAAATTAATCAATTGCCCTCCCCCCACACATTCTCCAGAGTAAATTTTTACACATTTTCACACTCAGTGCAGACGTCCTGTTCTTCATGGAATCCAGGAACAGCTGAAGCAGAGTTCTCCTCGGTCAAGCCTCTAGCCCACCTAGCTCATTATATCTTGATGATTCTAGCTCTCCAGACTCTCAGGCACACCTATTACCGAGACATAGAGAGGAGAATCGTGTATGCCACCCTGAGCTCCTTGGAAGAAGAGTGGAATAAAAATGTAACAGATAGATACATCCTTTTAACTAGAGATGTCAGGGAATGAACCACCTGGGACCATCTGCACACAAATCATGTGGTCTAGTGGTAAGCCTTTTCCCTCAGTGATTGGGAATATGACGCAGGCTGATTAGTAATCCTTGGTTGAAGTTACCAGTTATTAAAGTTAATTTCACTTCAAATGGCCTACCACACCAGGGGGAAGAGGGGGCATTTTGACCACACCCAGCCTTACTTGTCCTGCTAAATAGTAAAAAAAAGTAGTATTTAATTGCTTCTCAAAAATGTAGTAAAAGTGCATTTCCAGTTGAAGGGAGTCCAAAGAAACCATACCAAAGATACCAAAGGAGATTACTGTTATTCTTCATTAACACTTGAAGCCTTGTGCTGAAATCAGTTGGAGATCAAAAATTCAGCACCGTGTGTGCGTGTGTGCGTGTGTGTGTGTTTATGGAAATGCTGTACAGTGATGCCAGTGTAGCAAATGAGAAGCACGGGTGGTTTGCCATTGCCTTCCTCTACAAAGTCTGTTTTGGTAGTCTCCTTCCCAAGTACTGACTTTGCTTACTTTCCATAATCTGATGAGATCTGGCTGTGCCATTCTGGCTCAGCACCAAACACCCCTCAAAACAGTTCTAAAATTCACTGGCTATTAATTTGCATAATCTAGTTTAGGTAAAGGTATTCACTTGTGAAAGTACTGGGTCATTACTGACCCATGGGGTTAAGTCACATAATGACATTTACGGGGTGATTTGCCATTTGTCTTCTGTAGTTGTTTACACTTTCTCCCCAGTAAGTTGCAAATTTCAGTAACCTTGGAAGGATGGAAGGCTGAGTCAACCTTGAGCTGGCTACCCGAAACCAACTTCCATTGGAATTGAATTCAGGTCATGAACAGAGCTTGAACTACAGTTTACCCCTCTGTGCCAAGGGGTTCTTGAATCTACTTCATATATTTACATTTTAATATAAAGTCAACAGATTGTTTGAGAGACTGTGTCAAACAACCGAGTTAATTCTTGGCCTGTGCCATCCAGGACATAGGGATGAGACTATCTAATAGATATTTATTTTCCTTCTGTGCTGTTGATGCTTATTGTACCTAAATATTGCTTATTTGGATGGTAGAATGCCAGCTATAGAATATAATTGGCTCCTGTGTTTTGCAGTTGGAAATTCTGAACATATGGAAACTAAATTTATATTCCATGCTACAAAAAATACAGGATTATGGTGTCTAAATGTACTAGTATGCGTTTTGCAGATAGTAGTTCTTGAATGAAAAATGCCAGCCAACAATGCCTCTGAAAAGAATTGTTCTGGTAATTTCATTTCTGTGCAAAACTGATCTTGAGCAAAATACACATGATGTAGCCCTAACATACTTATCTGAAAGCAAGACATATTGAAATACCAGGTCTTCTAACTAAACAAGTTTAGCATTGGATGCATATCTTCTTGACACCCAAAATCCATGTTATGGTGGCTGCACAGTTGCCATTCTCCCATGCATTCTTTCATGTCTCTCCCCAGCAATGTGTAGTTAAAGACAATACATAATGTGATAATTTTGCTTTGTTTATCTTACACCTCAACAGCAGCCAATGAAGCGGAATAAGGAAATGCTAATGCAGTCAATATGCTGCATGTCTTTACATGGCATGTTACCAGTACTTGCAGGGGAACACAAGGCTGATAGCCTCCATATTTCACCTCACAATATAGAATTTTGGCCTAGGTCACACAGGTAATAGTATAGCCATGGTCAGCATCTGCATGTACTAGCTCATTTTTCTGGACTTCAGGAATGTTGTTTTCTTGCTACTTGATATAAAAACCCTTACAGCAAACCTAAAATACTTCAGTATCTGCCTGGAAGCCAGAAGATATTATGAAAATGTCCCGTAGGCCTGGCTTAATGTGTTCCTGGAAGATAAAATCACTAATAATAAATGAACTGCTAAATCACCTGGTCTTTCTGACCACATTATGGAGTTGAGAGGGGGCCTCCAGATGTTTATTATGTCCATCAGTGACAAACCCCAATTCTGTTTCTGCTTAAAATAACTGATCTAGAAGGAAACAATGAACAAATAGAATAGACAGTGGATGTGGAACTGAACAAGATACTATGTTATAGAATGATTGCTAAAATTGAATTATCTCTAAAATCAGTGAAATTCAATTAGAAATTATTTTATTTTTGCAAACAAATTGGCTTCAGCTAAGTTTTTTTAAAAAAGAACAACAGGAGTATTTTCAGGAGCTGAAATACACATTCTTAGGAAAAACAAAGCATGTGAGGTGGCAAAGCCGATGTCCTCTCAAAGCTCCTTTCATTGTCCATCCTAAACTCTGCATTATACTTGATTTACAACCATTGACTATGAGTGAGTCATCAATCCCTACAGACAGCTGACAACTCTGGGCACAGTTCTGGTGTCCTGTAAAGCTTCCTTATACTGTTTGGGTCGGTCAGACTCAGAGGTGTAGCTCCGGGGGGGAGGGGGGTGCAACGCATCAGGTGTGCGCCCCTGTGGGGATGTGGCGAGGACACGCTGTGTGAAGTAGGGAGCTGGACTAAATGGACCACTGATCTGATCCAGCAGGGCTCTTCTTATGTTCTGCTGTGTTATTCCATCACTGTTGATTGCTTTCAGTTGTCCTCACAATGATAGGAGATCTCCTTCTGGCATCCCTCACTGCCCATTGCCACTCTGGGGGTCACCAGGAGAAAACTGAAGGGAAAAAAAGAAATAATTGTTGGCATGGCAGTACTGTGTATCTTCCAGCAAAGTAATGGGAAAGCTGTGAAGTGATTTTGTGCTTCTCTGGAAATTCTCTCAAGGAACAGGTTTTTAACATAGATTTTGGAGATTCTTAGAGAAGAACAACAGGACTTCTATGTTTTTTCTGGAAATGACATAATGATATTGCACTGAGGATGCCCTCCTATATACTCACCCACCCAGACTCCTGCAAGTTGCCAGGCACTGGCAACCTGTTGGCTTGATCTACATAAAATTGAGTTGTCTTTTGTTTAGTATATTATCCCTGACTGAATGACTAATCCAGGAAAACACTGTCTTTATCTCCTAATCATATCATCACTTAATCAAATCTGATTAGCTATATAGCACTGTGTTATCATCCTGTTCATTGTGGGCGCCTTATTGGCTTGAATTGCCTATGTGACCAATGCAGGAAAAAGCGGCTGCCAGAAATAAAATGGTACTGGAAAACCTATTGTTCAGGAAGGAATGGTCAGAAATAAGAACAACAATCAGAATGTTTTCAAGGGAAAGCCATCACATTGAAATTACAATTTCTGATTTAAAATGGTTAACTGTATAATATTTGCAGCCTTGAGTACTGATGATTAACCAGAAAGTTAACATGCATGAATAGGGCAGTGGACTCTGAGCTCTTGGCTGATCATCGTAAATATGATTCAAACCAGCAATTAATTCTAGAGCATATGTCAGGCCTCTGGTAGGCCCATACACAGAGGCTGCATTAGTGATGTTTGAAATGGGAGGAGCACCTCCCCAAGTGAAGCAATTGGATCTCCAAGTCCTAGAGCTAATTGGTACATTCCAGTCTCTATTATAAAAGGTGTGAATCCACCGCTTATCATTCATTTCCTAAACAAGTTATCTCCCTTCCCCTACTTTCCAATTCGTAAATCTTCTTCTTACTTGTAACAATGTCCTTGCCCTTAGAAGCAGAAAACTATATATAACAAAAGAAAAAAATTGGCAGAGCTTTTGATTACAATCAAGTTCAGAACATTGGGTTATTTTGCATACATTAATGAGTGGAAAATATGATCAAGAGAATTATGTGAATTGTTTTCCTGGACTATACCACTAATGGTGCAATAGAATTATATCCTTCTGAGCCCAATGACTTTAATGGAATGGTGTGATTCTGCTTAAGATTACATGATGAGATTGTGAATAGAAGAATCATATGCTTGAATACTTCCGTATGTTAAAAAACTCCTACATGTTGACAACTATTATAATAGAAAGTAGCCATATCTAAATCCTTTGCTCTTATAACCTTTACTCTTACATTATGGTTTCCCATGTGCAGATGATGTGCATTATATTCTCTTGGTGATGGAAGTCTGAACCTCAAAATTGTTTTAACTCTTCTTACAAATGTCAGGCAGGAACTCACAATCTCCACAGTTACATCAAGAAATGTTAGCAATAATAATAGAACCATCCTGGAAACATATATAATGCTGATTTCCACATTTTCCAGAGATATATCAGAGCATGTTGTCACAATGAATGTGGTGACTTCCACCATTTTCTAGGGTGCCTTGGTAGCTGAATATTTTAAAAATATTTGCAGGATATGAGAACGTCTGCTTGTAATGTCAGTACAGCAACTTACATCTGCAATACCCACCTCCCCATTACAATACCCATTGTAATAACAGTTACAGAAAAATCTGACATTTGCAAAAAGAGTAGGGAAATGTTCAGATTCATTGGTTTCTTTGGATGTTTACAGGATCATACATGTTTGAAATTCCCCCTATCAAAAGTGATGTTCTTTTCTTCCTTAATTTATTGTTAGATAATTCAGGTAGATAAGAGGTTCACCTGCCTTGTATGGTATTTGTCCCGGATCCATATTTCAACCGTAGGATCATGTCATCATGCTCATATGACCTACACTGTTGAGTATATGGACACCTTTGGAATTGGCTGATGGATGGAGCAATACAATGGCTGATGCAAGAGGCAGAGCCAACCACAGACTTCTAAGGAGTGAGGTCATGTATAACTCTGATACTATGTCCTCAATATTTCACACAGAAGCTCTAACAGGATGCCTTTTGAAGTTAAAATATTGTTTAAAAATATTTTTCTTGCATACCAACAGCTTACCTTCAGTCACACAGTGAAGATCACTTTGCTATGGTGGCAGCTGCTGCCGAATCTTCTTTTTAAAAATCTGCACAGCCCATCAAACTTCTAATGACCAATCAGAAGCCTTGCTGGTCAAAAGCCCCAATTGACCCCATTCTCTAAAAACACTTGGTGGGCACCAAGAAAGATGCCGGAGGGAATTATAGCATAGCACCCATGGACACTTTGTTGGAGACCCTGTGCCTACAAAGAAGTAGTGGGGGTCTGTTTGTTATTTTTGTGCCACATACTGTTGGCCTAGAGATCATCAAGGCATTTCTTATATGGAATATAGATCATCCATGTTCCTTTCCCTTTTACTTTGAAAGGCCAAGTTCTGAAAGGGCCTGATAGCTGGAAGCAGAATACTAACAGACAGTGAAGATTACACTCAAAAAGTCATTTTTCTGGCATAATGAAATAACTTGAGCAGTAACTCTCACGTAACTGTTACTGTCGGTCTGACAGCAACGATTTAAATTTGCACTGTTAATTAATCTTTCACTCTACTTCATTTGATGTTTTGGGGGGAATAAGTTATATGAGATTCTTTAGTGTGTGTAAAATAGGAAACTACAAGAGATACAGTCTTACAGGTTGGAGTAACTTAAGCAAATAGAAATAGCACAGTTCATTTGTAAGAGGGACAGATATGTAACATATTCCGACAGCCTTTCAAAAGAATCTTTGGTTTCTCCTAATGTGATGGGTCTGGAGGATTGTCCTGTTGCTGTTTGCTTTTTGGGTTGTTGTATTAGTTTTTTGGTGTTCTGGATGTTTTTCAGCATATTTCATCCACTGCCTTGGAAGTCAGTACTGAAAGACAACAGGCACCATCTATATACATATAAAAAGCAAACAGTGACTTGGTTAGTCACTCCCTAACGCCGAAACGGCTGGACGGATCACCCCCAAATTTTCACATGACGTTCCTCCTGTTGCGGGCAGGTAATGGGACCTTCAAATCACCGAAAGTCCATACCTGAGCCAGGTAAAACATCTTTTTCCTGGCTCACCAGGCCATGAAGCTGTTTGTGTTCAACTGTCACCCTTAGAATGTTCGTGCAGCATGTCTGTCTGAGGCCTGAGGGCTTAGAATGTTCGTGCAGATGGGATAGAGATGAGCAGTGAAAACAGTAGATAGGTAATACTGTTAGGTAATACGAGTGGAAGTGAAACACATACACACTTTGCCGTTTGAGACGTCAGGTGGGGTTCCCCCCCTCACACGCAGGTAACTGTCACTCTCTGTGCCTCACCCACTGCTACCACACAATACACATCCAGCTCATCCTCACACACTTCACTCTGCCCTCCCTCACATCCAACCACCACTTCCTCACCCATATTCACCACAGCTCTCTTTTACTAAAAGCGAGTTGGAGTTTGCCTTTTTCTTCTAAGAAAATCTGCGGGGTGGAGGCGAACCAACACTACTGGCTCCGCTTCTTTTGCGCATGGCCCTTTAAGAACCCAGGGAGCTGGCCTCGATCTGAGCACCTCACCACCCTGCCTCTGCCGCCTGACTGGGATAGCCTGCTTGCCCCAGTTCTGCCTTACCCAAGCCAGGACTGTGCGTGTCAACCAGCCTCATGAACAGCGGGATTCGCACTCTGGACAGTTCTGTTGTGGAATGGAAAGGGTTACCTTATACTAAAAACACAAGGCACCACCATATAACAATGTGAATTGAAAAGGGAAAGAGGGATCCCATTTGACCACCCCAAAAGGCTATGCTGCGGATCATTGGACCTGCATGGACATCTGTGTGGGTTGCGGACTGTAATGAGAAGGACAATTGCCACAGCAACGCGTGGCTGGGCCCCGCTAGTTATGAATAAACACAAATCCTGTTAATATGATACTAGTATGGGTTCAATCATGCTCCAAGGAGTCTTCCTCCAACTTAAATGGCTCTTACTTCAAGAGAAGTGCTACTTAAGTTGAAGAAAGGCTCCTTAGCCTGGATGAAGACTTCATACCTTTCTTAGTAGTATGGTAGAATAGGGGTAAGATCTGCCCCTTCACCTTTGAGGTGGATTCTGCACGGGCCAAAAACAGCACCCCAGAACGGTAAAAACACCGTCCATGGGGCACTGTTTGCATGTCTGCCGCCTCCACAATGAGGCAGTGCTGTGCTTCCCCCCCCCCCCACACACACACGGGGGCGGAAACGCTGTTTCCCTGATGGCACCGTGCAAATGGCACTGGGTTGGAGGCGCCACTTTTTGGTGCCTCCATTTTCCCCACACTCACCCTCTCTCCCTGCGGAGCTCCGCAGGGGTGGGGAGGCACGCCTACACTGCCCTTTGGCTCCTGGGGGTCGGAAGACAGCATGGGCATGCCTCTCTGCCCCTGCGGAGCTCTGCAGGGAGAGAAAGTGTGGGGAAACAAAACAGAGGCGCCTCAGCATGCAAATGGCCCCGGGGCTCCACTGGCATCATATATGCCAGTGGGAAGCTGCTGTAGTGGCCCGTGTTGAGTGTAGAGTCTGCTGCATATGAAGCTTTTATGCAGAATATGCCATAATTTATCTTCCCTTTGAGTGTGCAAGTGCATACAGTGTGTAAAGAGCATCAAATCATGTTGGTGAGAGAGGCCAGTGGAATGTTGACAAGTCTTTGAGAAACTTTTTGTGGTAAAGATTGAGAATACTTTTTCAAAAGCTGTGCTATCACATAACTTATGTTTTTCCATTATGCCTGCTGGTGCTTGATTTATTAAATGGAAGGTGCTGGGGTTCGTTCCTGGCTGAATGACATCACGTTTATTCAAGAAGCCATTCCCCTTAATCCCAATCATATGAGCATTGCTTGTAGCTTCTCATTGGTAAGGGGAAGGTAGTTGTACATGTTCAAAAGGCATACTTCACACTTTCAGGAGGTGAGCACTAGTTCTAGAAATACATTCTGGGCCTAAGTTCTTTAGTTAAATTAAACTCAAACATGGACAGGAATAGCTGTTTTCACAGTCCATATGTTATCTACAGAAACATTTAAAAACAGTTTGTATTCCTTTGTTTCTTTGATTTCTGTTAGTTTTGAAAAGTCCAGGCTACTGACCACAACAGTATGGATACACCATTCAAAACCTGATAATACTTAAACTGTATCCGCATTCCCAAACTCCATGTGGAATTTGGATGTAGTTGAATTCTGGATCTTGGCCCATCCTTGAACTGTGCACCCTGCCCCTGAAACTTCACATGGAGTTCGGGGGTAGGGTGTGCAGTTCAGTGGGAGGGTAGGGCTTCTGGGTAGGGGGCTCTGGGCTGCCTGTCACTCGTCCTCAAACAGCGTCTAGGGCACAAGCCCTGACTTACCTTGCCCTAGATACACCTTCGGAAGAAAGTCTTCTAGTCATTTTCCCTCACAGTCACTGATAATACTTTTCCCCCTTAATTCTCCAATAAGCCAGTTTTCCTCATAGGCAATGAGAAGGCACACTAGCTCAATGTTTGGTGGCTTGCTCCAGATAATAGCCTCTCTTCTGCTAATTGCCTTTCTCATTTCCACTGCCTGTTGTCACCAGAAGCTTCCTCTTTTTAAATTCTCTACACCATCAGAAAGAAAAAACACCTCAGCTTCTTCTCTGGTTGTTTCTCCTTCTTGGAGTTACTCCTTCATCCTCCTGCCCTATTGCCAGGCAACTGCCTCTTTTGAAAGAAGCACCACCCATAAAGGGCAGTGTTTCTAGGATAGGGACAACTGTGCAGGTGGAAACATACAACACACTCTTTAGTAAAAAATATATGTATTTACAAGGCTTAGATTTCATTAATTTTTTTTGTCCTAACAACCTCCAACAATCCATTCCAACAAAAGAAGAAAGTGAATGAACAAAATTGCTGTTTCTTTCAACTCTAATAATATTAAATGCGAGTTTTGACTAAAGTAGTGGACAAGATGCTCCAAGAATGAGTGTAAGTAAAAGCATCTCTTTATTTGATTATACATTTGAATCATATTTTTATTAAATATAGAATTAGGCTTTTGGGGAAGAAATGATTTTTAATACCGCATACAATCAGAGCTTTAAAAGTATGATTAGGTGGCAGCTACAAGAAATGATGCTGAATAATGGGATAACTGTCCATATAAGGACAACATGGAGAATGAGCAAGCTGCCACCTTGGTATCTTCATGTACAACTAGAGATGCAGTCTCATGGAGTTTCCAGAACAAGAACAAAAGTAAAATGTGTTTCCTTTGTCACCATTTATATCTGGCAGAAGCAATTCCCCACAGAATATCAGAAAAACAGCAAAGGCAGAGAAGAGGGGTAGGGAGGACTAGCTAAAGTTAATGTTAAGGAAACTGTAACAATTCAATTTTGGAAAGCTATGAGCCACCTCCCAGCTGTGAGCCACCCAGCCGGGAGGTGGAGGGAGCTCCTTATTTGGGCAATGACATCAGGGGGAGTCACTGCCCAAATAAGGAGCTCCCTCTGCCTCCCAGGTTTGAGGAAGCCCAGCCAGCCAGGGTTCCCCTTCACCCTCTGAGGAGGGCAGCAACAAGCCCACGCCCCCAGCCTCGGCAGAGGCCTGAAGAGCCGGCTGTTAAGCAGTGACTAGTGTATAAGCCAAGGGGGCATTTTTCAGCCTTAAAACAGGGCTGAAAAACTGGGCTTATTCCCCAGTATATACAGTAGTTGAAAATGTTAACTTGGGACTTATTGATCAGTTACCAAGACTTTGCAGGTAATTGTGAACTAAAAATGGTGACAAAATCTACAACTGAGCACTTGAATGTCTGTTTGTGTGTAAAGTTGGATTTTACATCTTGTTTTAGGCATGGATGTTATGCAGTATGCAGGAGAAAAGGGAGGGAGGGGCAAGTAAATGGATCCACTGTATTTTGTTTAAGAATGGGGAATTTGAAAAAGACAGATATTGCAAAGACCACTTTAAACACCTACAAAAAGCGCAAACATGGATCAGATTAGCAAAACCAAAAGCAAACTCAAGTAGCAGCAGTGACAAGCTCCTTAGAAAAAACGCAGTACTTACTAGATCACGTTGCTAAAACAGCTGGCTAACAAATGGGAAAGAACTCCCTTGGGTATTGGCAGCCACTTGCTCAGCACATATGCTATCAGTTCAATTGGTGAGGAAAAGGTAGCTCTCAGTGCCCTGGTTTGTGACTTTAAGTACAGACTGATAGATGTCCTTGCCTTTATTTATGTTAAAAGTTTGGACTTAAAGAAGTCCAAACTTTTAACATAAATAAAGGCAAGGACAGCTTGGTCTCTTAAAGTCTAAGGCACCAACTCAAAATGATGCACTATCCTTTCAATGTTTTTAATCATGTTTCAGTTCTGTATTGATCTAACAAGGTTACTTACACATGCAGATTTTTGTACAAGATGCTCCAGTATTCAGTGATTTGGTTGTACACATTAAAGTCACTCTATGGAGTCTGTTTAATAGGTTGGTTATTAGGGACATAGTGAAATATTGATATTGTTCAATGGCTAGAGTGTTAGGTTTGTATATGGAAGAACAGGTTCAAATACTCTGGTTGATTAAACTCAAGGCATCTGCTTCAAATGGGGGCAGATGTGGGTCATCGCAAGATTTCTTGTACATACATATTTCCTCATATACATATTTCCTCAAGTCCTGCTTTCACTTTCTATTCTCCCCGCAACAAGTGAGACCATTTCTACCATGAATTTAAGTTTTGCTCCGCAGCCAGAGCGGGCAGATTTGCCAATGAGCACAGTTGTCCCCTGACCTCTTCCTTCCACCCATAGTCAGTCAGTCAGTCAGTCAGCCTGCCTAGCCTAACCCCCACCCCACTTCCTCATGCTGCATTGCACACTTCCCCCTTGCCCTCCTCCCTGTTGCTGACTTCTTCCCGCTTCTGTAAGTGCTTGTATTGATGCATTGATATAGTAATAACAGAGAGTTGGCTTTGCAAAGGAACAGCACAAGCATCTCTTTCTGGCTCTACCCTACCTCCCCCACTCTGCTTTTGCCCTCCCCTGTGATTGGGAGACCATTTTTAAAACTTTTTTCCAGACTGGATGTTATGCAGTATGCAAGAGAAAAGGGAGGGAGGGACAAGGAAGCTAGTAAATGGGTCCATTGTCTCCTTTCTTCATTTGCTTCTTCCCCATCCCATATTGCTGCATAATTTCAGATGAATGTGATCGTATATGAAGCATTCATTGTTCAACTTAAACATCCTTAATTTTTTAACTTAGACCATACAGTACTATTATGTTCATCTTATGTACATGTTTTTGACCGTTATTGTTTTGTAGATCTGATATAAAGCTGTCATGTATTTGATGGAAAGTGTCTTTTTATTGTTCCAGTGGGCTCAGTTTCTTATGTTCGGTTTCCATATCAGAAGTTCTGCTTTCTTAGAGACTATTGATAGAGCCATTCCAAAAGGATAGAGAAGTGTTTTCAGATGGCCATTTCTGGTTTCTTCACAAAATGGTCCATGTGACTCTCTTGAAATTGTTGTTGGTATTCAACAGAACTGGAAACCTGTATTGCTATCCGTGCTAACTTTGTATTTTGGGTATATACAAATTATAATCTTGAACATTCTTTTATTCCATTGTGTAACATCTTCCTGGGGTGTGTATAAAGGTGTCACAAATATCTTGATCATATCAAATTTGAGGACATCTGGCGTATCAGTTGTTACAGAACTCCATCAATGGTCTACATTAGTTTTGGACTGAAAATAATAGGATGGAAAAGAGTTCAGTGCAGACATATTCCCAGCTGGGTTTCTCTTTCTGTGGTGAGCAGTGTGGTTTCTAAAAATGGCTCAAGGAGGAAGTGAAGCATGCTTGAATGATAGGACACATAGTGTACTAAAAGACTGAACTGTTTAACTATAATATATATCTTATGAAGACATCCTAAAGAACGGAACAGAAAAACTATGGTCGTGCTAAACTTTCTGTTTGGCCATGTCAAACAGAAAAAAATTCCTATCTGAATATATTGCCATGGCTTCAGCACCAAGTTGCTGTTGTTGTTGTGAATATAATTCACAATAATAAGCATTTTATTATTACTACTAGCCATTTTCATAGAGCTTGCACATCTATTATGTTATCATTTTTACAGCGAACCTTGAATTTAGTCTGGAAACAAACTGGCAACCAGTCATGGTCACAGGAATCACTTTTGTGTGAGCCCCGAGGTCAGGTTGAGACAGAAGCCAAGCTGCCCTAGTCTGGGCCATTCTGAACTGCCTTCAGGCTCCTCTCCTCTCCTCTCCAATCCTCTCTTCTCCCCACCCCCACCTCAACATCAGCCCATTATGATAGTCAGGTTGAGTGAATGCCACAGATTGCTTGATCAAACACAGGTGGTCTGAAGAAGGTCTTTTCACTACCTGGAAAAACTTTGCTGGTGGAGATTACATGATGCATTGTGCCAAAGAGGAAATGCCTAGCTTCCGCATTGTGTGTATAATTTGCATAGCGTTACACAGCCCATGTTAGAAAAGTATGTGGCCGCTCCATTTTACATGTTGTGCCAAACTATTCAAATGCAGGATACTATACAGAAGGATAGAGTGAGAATGATAGGCCATAAAGAGTGTAAAGGTTTGAATGGCAGCAGAGATCAAACACTCCAGCAACCTAGGGTCATTTTTTTAAAAAACGAGACATCTGTTGCTTTGAAAAGGAGAGGCCATGATAAAAAAGGAACGTGAAGGCAGGTGTTGCCGGCCCTCTGCTCTCTGGAACTGCCTTTGAGAAAGCTGGAGTCTGACTGTCCTTATCAGTTGCCCTTTCCTTGCCGTGTCCTCTCTTCATGTTCTGAGAACCAAAGAAAGGGCTGGCTACCCAAGTGGTGCTGCACGCGGGAAGGACCAGAAAGAACAGGTTGATTCCCAAAGGAGGAGAATGTCTTCCAGTGTGTGGCTTTTTCACTTACCACGATGGCATGTGATGTTTAAAACAGCCTTGAATGGAGGGAGTCCAGAGCCGAACATTATCCTGGTGGGGAGAGTGGAGAGGGCTTTGCAGATCATTACTCATTTATTCGCGCAGCAAGATCCTTCCTCTGCCCATTCAGGCAGCTATTACTAGCTAGTGAAAAGTCACAAAGCCCTGTCATTAGCCGAATCAATCACGCCAGGGCCCAGGGAGAACCCTCCCGTGGTCTCTCATTTACTCAGCTAAAGGGCTCAGAGCCTGCTGTCTACGGCTGACTCAGCTCCTGGGTCTGCTGCATGGCCTCTTTTTAGCAGTTCTCTGGGCCTTGTCTCGTCCCCTCCTCCTCTTTGTACTGTTTATTGGGAGATGCACTTTGTGGATTCTGCACCAGAGAGAGAGACAGAGAAGGGGGAGAAAAGAAAAGGCTTTTGCTTAGTGTGCATTCTTCTGCTCTTTAGCATATTGCCATAGAGACGTCACTGTTTTGAATGATCTCTCTCTTTTTAATCCTCCTTTATTTCCCCACAAAGTCTCTTTGGTTTGCAATTGCATGCTGACTTGGTTTTGTTCTGCTTTTTTCTCTTTTTGTAACCATCCAGAGATAATTTTGCTGTCCAGGTGCTGGTCAGTGAAATCAAAAAGACTTTTGGAGAAAAACAGTAATTGATAAGGAGGCATCAGGGGAAGGTGCAAGTTGAATGGACTATGGGCATCTTAAAGGAAATCAGAACAAATAAAACACAGACTAGAATGGGGAACTGTCCACTAACCACTCTGCCTTCACCCTAGGAAGCTGATGGTTGAATTTAGAAGGTGGCATCTAATCTGCCTTTAGTGATGTTTACAATTCCAGCAAAATGCATATGAGTCCTTCAAAATTAAGAATATTTTCCTTAAGAAATAATAAAATAGGCCCCACCTGAGTGTCTATTAGGAAGATACTTAACCACCACCTGGGTCTCTTTATTGGCAAGCACCTAAATCTAATCTAGTGAACTGGATTTGTTTCCCCACTCCTCACATAAAGCCTGCTGGATGATCTTGGGAATTCTCTCAGCCCCAGCTACCTCACAAGGTGACTGTTGTGGAGAGAGGAAGGGAAGACGTTTGTAAGCCACTTTGAGACTCCTTACTGGAGAGAAAAATGGGGTAAAATCCAGACTCTTCTTCTTTATCATTTACAGCACCTATTCAAAAGTTCTGTACTCAGACCTTCCTCTACCCCCACCACAGATGAAACAATGAAAGGCAGCTTCATATGTGTGAGGTGTCTCCTAAATCCTTGAAGGTATTCTTGTGGGAAACAGTCAGGGCTTGTTCTTCCAGCAAATGTCTTAACCTACATTGATGTCTACCAACCCAGCATGACTGGCATTTGGGTACTTGGTTCTGACAGTCTTGTTGCCAGTCTAATGTAATGTGTAGAAAAGGGGCGGCCAAAAGAGAGATTCCTCCTGGACACCCCTCTGGTTAAAGATGGAGATTTGGGAACACATATCTTCGAAAAACTGTTTTCAAGTTGGGTTAGATGCACTTTGTTCATGTGATTATCTTTCTTGGAAGAAGATGATTCTCCTTTTGTTTGATGATATATTTTATGTTCTTCTGTATTATCCAGTGTGGCCTAACAAATTTATGTCCTTGTTTTATTGATGACAGCAGCTGATTTTTGCACCTACAGCTGCCTAGGAACTTTGGAGCTACTTAATCGGCCGTCAGATCTGAGAATATGGCTTTAGCAGCAGACACAAGGAAACTTGGTTGGTAGAATCACTCCTGAAATTACTGACAGTGCACTTTGTCGCAGAAAGCCGGTATTTATAGATGAATAGCTGCTTTGACTATATATGCTGAAATAGTTACAAGGGACTTTGGCAGAACAACATAGGCAATCTTGCAGAGAAGAATCTGTGTGGAACAACTATCACCACTCTCTTAAATCCTCCGTAAAAATGTCCCTTCTGAGGAGGCATCCTGGCTTCTACCTCCCAGTAGTTCAGATTAACACAGCAGTGAAATTAGACCTTCACTTGGGTTTGAGAACTTCACATAGATATGGCTAGGGGCGAAATGCAGGCTTGATAGTCAGAATCATAGAGTTGGAAGAGACCCCAAGGCCCATCAAGTCCCCTTGTTGCTTCTTCCACCTTCGGGACCATGAAATTGTCTGCAAGGCAAGTGAGAAATTTGTTGGACCTGATTGTCATGGAAGAGTTTGACTCCCAGCAAATATCTGGATAATTGAAATCTCCCATTACTACTACTTCTCTTCTTTGTGCAAGTTTGGTCATCTGTTCCAAGAAGGCATCATCCATCTCTTCAGACTGGCATGGGTGTGTATGTTTATAATAGACCTCTACAGTGAGATCAGTTTCTCTCCCCCTTAATTTTCACCCATGCAACATAATGCATGTGGTTCAGTGTTCTCTGACTTAAAAAAGCTTATGCCTCTAAGGTGCCATTGGACTCCCATTTTATTTTGCTGCTACCGACTGACACAGCTGCCCCTCTGGAATTATCTTGATTGAAGAGACATCCATAGAATCTGCATGAGAGTTTTGGTCAACTGCAAATGCCGCCCTCTTGGTTGCATCTGCTGTCAGCTGAACACCCAGTCCTACTGCTTGTAAGATGGCACAAAGCTGTCAATTGTTGCATTAACTGAAAGCCTGATGTTTTTTTTTCTTAGCAAGAATGCTATTAGAATGGTTGTAGAAATTGCTGGAAAAGAAATCATCAACAGACAGCAAGTCCCAAGCAGTTATGGGCCATTTGCACTTTTAAAGGCAAATAAAACTGTTGTTCTTGAGCCTGGAAGAAAGTAAGAATACTGCTGCCAAGTTGCTTTGTTTTTGTGCTTTTGTCTCAAGGCTGATGTAAGGTACCTGGATTTTGACTGGTGGGTTTTGACATGTGGTGGGTCACATCAGCAATAGCATGAATATCCTTTGAAGAAGAACACAGGGAGGGAAAACACAGAAAGAAAACAAAAGGGAAGGAGAAAGAGAAAGGACATTGATGGAAAAGGGTATGAAACTTAAAGACAAAGTAGAGCCAAACCAGTTGTGGTCTGTGATTATGATCTTCCCTAACTAAAAGCATTTAGGGAAAGGGAGGGGACCCAGTTCAGATTGTGACTGGGATAGTATTGTGTTTTGTCTTTCCATTTTCCCAGTTTCAAATGCTTCCCTTCTTCCCTGTGGAGACTGTTCTTTGATTTTGAAGGGAAACTTATAGGTGGTATATTTGCACTGTTTCCTTTGTTTAAGCAAATAGCTAGTGTGAGACTGCTTCAAGGTGTGTGTGTGTGTGTGTGTGTGTGTGTGTGTGTGTGTGTGAGAGAGAGAGAGAGAGAGAGAGAGAGAGAGAGAGATTTAAAAACCTCTTTGTCAGTTCCATGGTCCTGATCTGAATTGCCTGCCCAAGTGGTTACTTTTGGCTTTTTAAAAAAAAGTTGGGGTGGCGGGATTCTCATCATAGATTTTCTAGGTCATCTGTAGTTTGGCGTTTCATAGGGGAACCATGTTTCAAATTGTAATAAAGAAGAAGAAGAGTTTGGATTTATATCCCCCCTTTCTCTCCTGCAGGAGACTCAAAGGGGCTTACAATCTCCTTGCCCTTCCCCCCTCACAACAAACACCCTGTGAGGTAGGTGGGGCTGAGAGAGCTCCGAGAAGCTGTGACTAGCCCAAGGTCACCCAGCTGGTGTGTGTGGGAGTGTACAGGCTAATCTGAATTCCCCAGATAAGCCTCCACAGCTCAGGCAGCAGAGCTGGGAATCAAACCCGGTTCCTCCAGATTAGATACATGAGCTCTTAACCTCCTACGCCACTGCTGTAGATTCTTTGGCTGGAAATGTTGAAGGTGATAGCTGTGACACTGTAACAAAGTGTTGAACTCCATTCTGTGTGCATTTGTTTGTACTACATCTATGCATTGAGAGCCTAGTCTTACCCCACCACTCTCTTGTGCTGTTTTGCATGCTCCCCCCTTCCCCTCCTCCCTACTTCCCACTTCTTGTCCTGCCCTATCATTTCAATTGCCCATGGCATCCCCATTCCTGCATATCTTTAGATTAAAAATAAATAAATAACCATAATAATAGATAGGTAAATTGATACGAACACTAAAAAAATGTAAAAATAATAAAGGCTACTCGATCAGTCCAAACACCTGATTTGCCCATGCATTTGATCAACCAACTGGGATGTCTCCAGCCTGATAGTTTTATACAGAAGCCATCAGTGATTCCAGACCAAACCGGGAAAAGCATGTCAGTCTTGACGCTTGGGTTCACAGCACATCAAGAGACGGATGGTCACGAACCTGGGACACTTAGCAAATGTTCATGCTATCCTTTTGCGTTTTTGCAGTTTGCATGTCGCATTACTCCCCCCTCTCTTCCTGCCATAAAAGATCATCAGTGTTCACGCAAAGTGTACAGATGCCATATTCAAGACTTTCGTTTATAGTTCACCTTTTTAATGTCAATATATTTATAGATAGATGTATCATTCTATTGATAAGATTAAAGATAAGAATGAAAGGTTATACCAAAATTAAAGCATGGGTGTGCAACAGAGAACCCATGAATCATCGCCCCCCTCTCCCGGACGCAAGCAAAAAACCAGCCGATGGGTAATGCCTGCCTGCTGCAAACAGTGGGTAATAATGCTGAACATGCCCAAAAACACCCTGGCCAATTCTCTTTGAAGTCACAGGATCCTCTCCACATGTAATCAGCCTATAGTTACCTTTCTCCAGTGGTGGTGATGGTAGCCGATGAGACCTCTTGAGTGGGTGAGTATGATTTTGCCAGATTGCCTTGGAAATTTTCTTTCCTCACCTTTTACCCCCTGCCTTGGCATAGTCAATTACCAGGGGTAGGGAACCTGCGGCTCTCCAGATGTTCAGGAACTACAATTCCCATCAGCCCCTACCAGCATACAATAATGGTGGCCAATGCCTGACAGGTAGGAAACTGATGTGGTCAATTGTAGTTCCTGAACATCTGGAGAGCCGCAGGTTCCCTACTCCTGGTCAATTACTATAATTTGTATAGAGGCGGGGGGGGGGGGGAAGGAGAGGGAGAAGAGTCTTGTTTGTTTGCTTGGGCTTATTGTTTTTTACCTGATATTAGTAGCTGAAAGACACTCCCAGCATGGGCATCACGATACAAATGGTGTTGCTTAAAATGATCACATTACTTTGCCAGACATATTTCACACATCACTTCACCTCCTACCCTTTGAGCTGTAACTTTTTGAGTTGTGAGTCACATTCCCTGCACTGTAATAAGCAGGTGTGGTTGCTTCAAAAGATCTGCTTACTGGCTTTCATGGCACTATCTTGGCTAAATTAACTAACAGAGGACACTGTTTGCAAGAACATGATTTTCCAGAATGTAAACCTTGCCTTCATTAGTCCTTCCCCTTTCCCCTTGTTTTCAGAATTAAAGGGTGTGATCCCATCTATCATTTGAGTTGCAGATACTTAGGAAAACAGGAGTCAGAACTATGCCAGATGTTTCCCAGCTGATGGGAGCCCAGTTCTGCATCTGCAACATTTCCTGCATGTTATTTCAAAGAGAACAGGACAGAACATCTCCAGGTGGCAGCCATCCTGGCAATCTGCAGAATGGACATAGGATTTTTTAAATTGAATGTTTTTGTTTCTAACTCTGTGTCTTCCCTGCAGGTTACCTTCTATCTGGTACATGGTTATAAAAGAATATGGTGTAGATGTGCCTGACGATGTTTGGATTTCAGTGACGCTGTAAAAATTGTTAACCAAAAGTTGGTCAAATTGACCCAGAGAAGTAGAAAAAGCTTGAGAAATCTGCTACATTTCATGACATCAGTTGCTCTGCTGTGTCTTGTGCCCTCCTGTTATACTTTTTTGGGGGGTGGAGGGTTAAATGGCAAAGTTTAGTCACATGTCCTGAGCCCATTTTTGCTTCTATTTGCCTTGAAAATGAAAATGAAGTTAATATATACAGTGGAATTCAGAAAAAAAATCTTAATTTTCATATATTTTCTTCTTCGTTGCTGTTTTATTCCTTTATTGCCAAAGGGAAATAGATAGATTCTTAGCAGCAGGGGGCATATTCAATATGATTCCCACATGTTTTTCAGTTCTGTTATTTTCTTGGAGTCTGTTTGGCCTCTGCACCAGATTAATAAAGGACATTTTTATTAGGCAAATAGCAAGCTGAAATTTGGTGCTCACACAGTCCAGCCCATCCCCTTAACTGCTGCTAAAGTTTAAAATAGCCCAACCCAATACTTCAAAACTCAAAATTAAAAGTCTTGGCCATTACATACTACTGTAGCATGCAGCAAACCACCCACAGATGAGTTGGAATGCCCCTTATGTGAATTCCACTTTCAGGCACTTCTAACAATATCAAATTATTGATATCTATGCACCATCTAAGAAGTATAGCACAATTAAAGGAGTGGGAATCACATGGCGAAGTTGTGAATAAAGGGCCTTGAATGGAGCATTGATTTAAAAAAAAGTGGGGAAGTAGTGGGGAGAGTTTGAGAAAGGGAGAATTTCAAAATATCATGACTTGGATCCTTCAGAGAGAGAGAGAGAGAGAGAGAGAGAGAGAGAGAGAGAGAGAGTGTTATATGGCAAAGAATGTATCCCATTCTCCTTCTCCTTGTAAAGAGTTGATTTGTGGGATTTTGACTTGTTGAAAAGGACTCTGTTAGCTCCTCTGTCTGGTACGACATAGTTAGTTCTGTTCTAAAGTATCAGTGTTTTTTCCTGATTCACTTCTGGTGAATGTTGCAAAGTGTAAGCGGTATTTTGAGCCACCTTCTTAATGTAACCTGAGGTCTCTGATATCTCTACACACAAGCCCCCTTCTGATTCTGATGAGCAGATTTTTTAATTGATTCCTGTATATTATTGATTTCTAGATGTTTTTCCTGGGTGGTTACACTGCAGCTAATTTTGAGCTTATCATTGGGTGTGAATAAATTGTTGCCTTTTGTTACCTTCTATTTGTCCGTTTCATCCATTTAGTATCATTGTAAGATAGAGGCTCATTGAATAAAAAGAAGATAAAGTTGAAAACTGAATGTGTTAATTTAACATCCTTAATAAGAACATAAGAAGAGCCTTGCTGGATCAGACCAAAGACCCATCTAGTCCAGCATTCTATTCACAGAATGAAGCTCTAGGAAACCCACAAACAAGAAGACCGCATCAGGATTATCCTGCTTTGTTGCCCAGCAACTGATTTAGAGTACTGCCTCTGGTACTGAATGGATAGGTATCCACCATGATTAGTAGCCATTGACTGGATAGTCCTCCACAAATTTGTCTACTTCCCTTTTGGACTTACAAATTCACAATCATAACCTCATCCAGTGGCAGTGAGTTCCAGAAATTGACTGTACACTATGTGATGAAATACCTCCTTTGAGCTACACAGCGGAGGAAGGTCAGTGGAACAGAAAGAGCCTCCGTGCAAATGTGCGATGGCAAAATTAATCAGATGTAAGGAAGATAAATGGATCGTGGATTTTAAGACACATGGGAAGTTATGGACTGGATATATTAAACAGAAATTCAAAAATAATAATCTTACTTTAGGGCATGGGTCTTCAAACTATGGCCCTCCAGATGTTCATAGACTACAATTCCCATGAGCCCTACCACTTGGCCATGCTGGCAGGGGCTGATGGGAATTGTTAGTCCATGAATATCTGGAGGGCCATAGTTTGAAGACCCCTGCTTTAGGGTATGTGGCATAAGGATGGTTATATGATTTAAATATAAAATATGATTATTATATACAGATTTTTGGTTTCCCTCTGTCTCTTGGATGGATGCTTTTTCATCTTAGAGGCAGAGATAGGACAAACAGCAAGTGTTTGATGGCTGTCTTTGAGTTCATTCTATCACTGTTACTGACATCTACTTATGTTGCTAGATGCCTTGGGGATCTCTATTTGGGAAAAGTAAAAGTTTTGGGTTTTGAGCATTGAGACTTTCTAGGATATAGGCACAGTAAATGTCAAATGAGCACTTACAGTTTTACTTTTTTTGGTTATTCTAACTCTAGAATACAAGTAGTATATGAATAAGAGTGTGAGAGATTAAGGTTTTGTTGAGGGAAGCATGCTGGCATGGAAAGGTTGGATTGAAAATGCTGACCATTGCAATACTTCTATTCCTTTAAATAAAATAAGGGTAGTTTTCAATTAAATTATGTGCAACTGGGGTGGATGCAGAAATACTGATGGGATGAATCATCTAAACATGTTTTTGCTAATTGTTGCTTAGTTTTTATGAAGATAGCACAATAGCAGCTTTTTTCAGCCTGCAGGAAACTCTTCAGACAACATTTTGCATTGCTGAAGTCCTTCATGAATGAACTTAAATTAGTGTTGTAAACTTCAAAGGAATAGCTGTTTTACGTTTTAAATTTTATCTTTTTCTTTTAAGTTTTAAGTTTTATCTTTTTCTTATGGTTCATCTGTCTCCCTCCAGCCCAATAAACTCCCTCCAAACTTATTTTGAGAAAAACAGTAGTATTCTTACTAGGAAAAGTACAGGAAACAGAAACTTAGTCTACTACTGCAGTTACTCTTCTGCATTACTACTATTACTTTATTAAGTTGATAGTCGTGTCTTATCAGGCAGTTGAATTAGTCTAGTGCAATCAAAAGTAGTTTTGAACTTCATATTAGAAGTTCTTTTTTGTGATATAATTGATGAAAGGTATGGGGGGAATATCCTACTTGCAGGAAATATATCACTGTTTTACTTCAAATTCATGTTGTGTGATTCTCATTAAAGATTATATTAATGTTTAAACACTTTTGCCCTACTTCTGTTACTAATATCTGTTTTGCCTTGTAAATAGCAATTCTTCAATATGTTGTTACATTTTTAAAAAGATGAGCACTATTTGTGAGGAAGGTTTACAAAATTTAATTTTGGTTGATCAGCTGTTTGAACAAGCATATCTGCAGTTTTTTAAACAAATGCATCTTATGCAGTCTCACACTGACAGGAACCCTACAAGGCAATCCAGTTTCGCTGTGATTCTCACCCATGCCAAACTAAGGCTCCTTCTGCACAGCTGGTTGCAGTCGGGGTTAAGTAACCCGCGTTTTATTTATTTTATTTATTTTTCAGATTTTTAGACCGCCCCATCCCCTAGGGGCTCTGGGCGGTGTACAACACAGTAACCACCGTGTACAGCTAAAAACAACTAAAACCTTTAAAAGCAGCAGTAAAATAAGAAACTAACTATAATAGTTAAATTGTCGTAGAGGCGTTCACATGCCTCCATGCAGGCAGCAAGTTGAGCCCGCGGAGGCAGTGTGGGAGAAAATGGTTATCTTGCTATGTTTTATGTAGCAGTAAAATTGGTTTTGGTACACATGTGAACATTTTCATTTGTGACCTCTTTACCCTAGAATTGTCACAAAGAGATGTGATGTGGTATGCCTTTGCTTGTTGTTAGAACTGCAAAGCAATTCTTTTTCAGAATTGTTTTGCTGAATTGGTGTGTAATTGTTGTAGAGATTTGACAGTCCTGGGCTTCAGCCCACTGCCTTTGGGATCATCCATTGCTCCTCAAGACCATGTTGACAGCAGCTGTGGTTGGTCTCCCTCCTTTTCTGATTAGTGGTCAATGCGTTAGCCTCCAGCCTTGGGCAACCTTAAAGTGTTCATAGCATGGTGCTGCAGTTGTAATCAGTTGAGGATATTTTCTTTTGTTGATTAGATGGTGATACTTTCATTGCCTTGTTTGGGCATAGGTTTAAGAGTTGTTCTGTTTTCTTTTAACTGTTGATATTCTGGTGCCTCTTTGTTTGCAAGCTGGCTTAAGCATCTTTTTTTGGGGAAAAGATGAACATGCCATTCAGTTGCAACTGATTCGTGGCAACCTCAATCATCATGCATTCCTGGCAAGAGATAAGTAATTTGCCGTAGCCTTCTTCCACCTCCATCTTCCTTGATGGTTTCTCATCCAAATATAGACTGTGGCTGACTCTGCTTAGCAAACTAGCCCTGATAAGCTTGGTTTACGTTGGGTTATTTCCCCTGCTAGGGCAGGGAGAAAGAAAGGTAGAAATATTTTAAATAAGTACTCAAAATTTAAGGCTACTCCCACCCTTTATACAATCTTGGGGTTTTTTAATGATATGCATGCTTGGGATTTTATGTGCTAGTTAAACTGTTTCTATGTTCATGTATTGTCCTGAGCCCAGATCTGGTCAGGGAGGAAGACAAATAAACTCAATTAAATTAAACAAACAAAAAAATAAATAAATAAGGGAACAAAACACACTTCAAGGGGCCATTTTATCCCAAGACTTGCAATAATAAATGTAGTTAGCATGGAATGGGTAGACTACTAACAGATAGTAAGTGATGATATTTTTCTTTCTTCCATTTTGTATGGGTTACCACCAATCCGATTAGCAGACCTTGACTGTTAAGGTTGTCAGAGTTTAATTTCACTCTTGATTTGAGTTTGTTTTGTTTTGTTTTTAGAAATCTGTTGTTTGCCTACTATTAGAGTGAAATACTACACCATGAACAAGCAGAAATCAACACGAGACAGTTATTTTCTAAGAAGATCAGTTGTTATTTAATTGAAATGGTCTTTTTTTCTTAGTTTGTAAGAAACTAAGTAGCTTTGGCATAGAAGAATGTATAATGACAAGGATATTTCAGACAAATGATCTTCACTTAATAATTCAGTTTAGTCTCATAAAGTTACTGCTTACAGATTGTCATTGACATATTTGCATAGAAATTGAGTGTAAGAATTCTATTAATCTCTCTTTTTAAAATGTTAATTATATACAGATACAGAATTAAAAATCAACTACACAACAGTACAAACAAAAGAAGTATATATAATAACATATCCAATGGAAGGGACAACACCATTACCTTATGGTAAAGAAGAAAAACATAAAAAACATCACAAGAAAAAGGGGGGAGATAAATTAATCTTCTATTTCTGCCCTTTCTACTGTTGATGCTTCCATTGATGCAAGGGAGACTGCCCAGACTTTGTCTCCCTGCATGTCCAGCAAGTCTCCTGCATCACTTTTTCAGTGTTGACAGGGAAAGTTCTGTTGGTACTTTACACTGGTGCTGCATAGGATCCAGCCCATTATTTGGCCGTTGGCATTAGACCCAGGTTTTCTAAAACCACTTTCTACCCGTGGAATACAGGTTTGCTTGTTTGTTTTCATTTATAAAAAAGCTGTACAGTGACTTCTGTTGCTAACACTTCCAGTCAACATCCTGAAACTGATTAAAACAGCAAAGCTGCTCTGGATGGTAGTTTCTGCTCAGGCCCCAGGCTCTATGGAAGATAAAGATCTGGGCTTTCTCCATTTATATGGCTTTCAAGAGGCAAGTAACTTATGTTCTCATAATACATTTCAAGCTGCCCCTGAACCACTTGCGATCTGCATGACTCATCCTTGCCTCTCGAGCCAAGAAAAATCAAGAAAAACAATACTAATGTTTTCTTTGAACTTGAAGCCCAATTAGGGTTGCCAGCTCTGTGTTCAAGAATACCTGGTTTGGGGAGTAGAGCCTGAAGAGGGCAGGGTTAAGGGGGGACAGCGACTTCAGTATGGTACAGTGCCATAGAATTACCTTCCAAAGTGGCCAGGTGAACTGATCTCTATTGTATGGAGAGCAGTGGTGGTGGTGGGAGATATTCAGCCACCAAGCGGAGATTGCTAATCTTAGGTATAATTCTACAACCTGACAGATTTGGGTTGCACACCTCTAGGTGGTGCTTTAAAGGGTAGTCTCTATGGCATCATACCTGTTGAACTTGCCTCTCCCCAACTACCCTCCTCAGGCTTTATCCTCAAATCTTCAGGGATTTCCCAACTCTGAAGTGGCAACCCTAAGTCTTGCTTTCACTACAGGCTTTTAACTTGTATTCCTGGTTATTGTTGATGGGTCCCTTTTTTTGATACTGCTCAGCTGCTGAAGTTTACTTAGACAGAGTAATTTAATTCATTCTTCCTCACCTACCATCCAGCACAGTTATGAGAACTAATTAGTTAATGTTTGTACAGCACTTTGAAGCTGTAATGCCCTATTAGGTTCTAGTTTGTGCCTGATGCGTGAACTGAGTTCCCATTAATGTTAATGGGGGTTATAGATGCTTCTGAAGCAAAGAATATGTGTGCTAAGAATAATTATACCTATTAGTGTATTTCACAATATTACTTGATCAGCCTTTTGTAATTTTACTTAATTGTTTTTTTTACTATATAACTTAGTGAAATTAAACTCATGGTTAATTCTGAAACTTCTCCTCGCATGCAAGATGTAACCTGCATGATTAAACCGCAGTGAAGAAAAGAATCTCCCACCCCTCTTCTTACTGCATTCTTTTTCCACCACCATCTCTGGTCAGAAACTATCTTTCTACATTGTGCAATTGGCAGGATACCTTTTCTAGCTATGAAAGAAGGCATGCAACACCTAGCCCAAATCATATTTGATTACTGCTAATTACAGTGCTGTCATGTAGAAAGGGAGAGCAAGACGGCTGGCTTTGTCAAATCACAATGAAATAACCTGCTGTCTGTCTGCTGACTTAATAGTTTTAATTGCCAGTGAATAATCAAGATCTGGTGGATGTGTTTGAACATATCAGCAGGCGCCAAATATTTCAATTAGAACTAGGTTGTGTAACTATTTCGTTGCCCCCCCCAATGGCTGGAACAGTTTGGAAGAAGTTCTGAAGCTCACAAAAGAGGTTTCTGGGTATTATTGAGGCTGGGGTTTGAAGCTTTCCATGTCTCAGGAACCTTCTCTGAACCAAACTGGATGTATTTCATTCTAACATACCAGCACCATATGACTGAACACATGGTTCATCCATGGTCCATTCACAGTAATGCACATCTGGCATATGTCACTTGTATAGACAGCTTAGTGCTGAATACTCTATAAAGCTGAAGAGGTGCAAATATCTCCAGTGCTGTGCTGTAAAAGGTATGAAGGCAGAAATAATCTAAAACTGACATTAAGACTATTATCTTCGTCTACTTCACAAAGGTAAGATTAGGGTGATTATTTTCCTCACCTATTTTATATAACTTATTTGTGCAGTTTCAGTCTCCTTATTCTCTGTGAATACACATGACCATACTGAGGCTACCTTATACTGAATCAGACATTTGGGTCCATCAAGATCAGTATTGTCTACTGGGACTGGCAGCAGCTCTCCAAGGTGTTAGGTCTTTCGCATCACCTACTATCTCCTCCTTTTTATTGGAGGCAATGGCAATTGAACCTGGAACCTTCTAAATGCCAAGCAGATGCTGTTCCACTGAGCCACCATCCTTGCCCAAACGAAGGGCCTTTCCCCACTTAAAAATGGGAGTAGAGTCAAACCACTGTGGGAAAAACCGGGACCTTTTGAGTGCGGGTTCATGTCCCTCACTGCAGCTTCTACCACGCAGACGATCATCAGCCAGCAGCCACCAGGGGCGTTCAGTTCAGGGGTCATCCTGATTGGCTGCTGCTGCTGATGGGCGGGACTTTTTTACTTTTCCCCTGTAGGATCCACTTCTGCATGAGCATGCGCAAACTGTAGCCACGTCTCCACAAATCAACGTCATTCTCAGAGCCCTCTCCTCCTTCCTTCTCCTCCCTGCTCCTCTTGCTTTTTTATCACATGCCTAATTCTCTCCAAGCCCCTCTGCTGCCACTTGGTGAGTGCAGCCCGCTCGCCAGCTTGCATCCTGCCTACACACGAGTCAGTCTGCCCCCTCCACTCGCCTGTAAATGATTGCTGCTTCTGTCTGCACGTCTCAATGAAATGACGTGGATTTCTCCTTCATGGAAACAGCCCACTGCTTCCTGATTGGGGAAAAGGCTCCACGTCACTTGCAGGGGCGGGAACCTCAAACCTGGAGTCACCCCTGGAGTTCCCCACCACTCCGTGCTCCGCGCGCAGTTTTTTAAAAAAGTGCTCTCCATCTAGCAACAAAAAGTGGCGCGCGCTGAGGGGGTGGGAGAGCACCAGATTTGGGGTGGCTGCACTGCGGCCGCTCGTGCAGTGGGGAGCGCTGAGGAACCCCGGGTCATTTGGCGAGATTAGCTTGCAACATACGGTGAGTGGGGAAAGCCCCAATGTGAAATGTCATTAGAGTTATTTAAAAAAATGGGCATTAGGAAGGTGGAGGACACCTGAAATCATAGCCAGTAATATTCAGGGGATATTACTGGTTTCCATTGTACCTGGTTTCCATTGAGCAATGTCACTACAGGAGATGGGGTTCTAATATGGGAACAATGTGGGAATGTAACCAGGTACAGATATCCTGTAAACAACACCTGCCCTCAAAAGGAGTAGACCAGCACTCTGCCAAATAAGCGTGAATTACCCTGTAGTATGAGCAGGGCCTTATTTGTTAGGCCCTTTCTCCTGAGTTTGGGAGAAAGACTTGATAATGGATGTTTCTACATGACTCTCAAAAGTCATGTCTAAATTTGCTTCATCCTGATCAAAGTGTCTATCAAAGAACCTTATTCCTTTTTTGAACACTTTTACTTGAGGGATGTTATACCTGTTTGATCAAATCATTAGCAACTACATAAGCTGGAGAGCACATTCTTCTGACACAGTTGGAAATGACATACAACCTTTGGCCTCCCACACTCGTTGTCCCTGATCTGTGAAGGAAGGATATAGCAGCTTATTCAGATTCTCCTCCCCCGCCCTCGGGATTTTATAAAACATCTTCCTGGCGTGATTCTTTTATATTATAATTACCCTTTAAATATAGACACACATGCAGACCCTTGAAGAATTTCTACAATGCTTTTTCCTGTTAGGGTGTATCATTTCCCAATTAACCTTGCTTGTCAAATCCCAGAAGTGAATTTACAAAAAGGTGCCTTCTTACACCTTGGTATAGCAAATTCTTCCAACCATATGTTCCTGGAAGTGAACGCCACTAAAATCAGCAGTGAATGGCTTAGTAAAACCTTGTCCATGATTTGCACAGCACAGGCATCCTGAGTAAACTTAACCGTCTTCTTCTTGCTGTTCCTGAACATGATAATACTTTATTGGTGTTGGACTCTCCATTAGGATGCAATACAAAAGGCTGAATACAGGTGGTTTCATTCCTTGGTATGGATGTGATTTTCTCATTCCTATCAGGAGGTAGATAGGGAGAAAGAGAGAGAGATTTCTTCCAGCAACACTGTAGAAAGTAATATTAAGCAACAAAAATAATATTGAGCTGCTTAGTTATGACACATTAGTATTTAGATTTTTAAACTCACTCTTTTACTTTTGCTGCTCCGATTTTCTGATGCCTTCATCCAAAAAGCTTGGTAATCTTTCCACACAGTTAATATTCCAATATGAGAAATCTCCTGAATTTTCAATGATGAATAGATGCTAATTTATACATATATACTTATACTCTGAATGTCTAATTAATGATTTTCAGTGCCACTCACCAAGATGTAAATCAGTATCTTTCATGACTCTATCATTACTGCATTGCCCCTATTTGTCTTAAATTTGGGAGAAATTTAAACTGCGAGGGGAAAAAGTATTTTAAACAAAAAGCTGCCTCCTTGACAATAATGGTATGATAACGCTGAAGTGGATGCTGCTGAATGCTCGTGCTCAAAGCTCCAGTAATGAGAGGCTGATAGATTAGCATAAAGTAGAAAGGTACCTCTCTTCTGCCTCTCCCAACATCTCAGCTTGGATCATCTGATATTTTTTTCCTGGAGCTTTTCTTCTTCCGGCGGGGAGGCTCTCTTTCATTCCAGTACTCGCTTCCTCTTCCATTAACATTTCGGCTTGCACAAAGCCATCTTAAAAACATTGATCTTCTACATGTGGAAATGTTTGGGACAGAAATGAGTGCCACAATGAAAGAAAGCCCCCAGAGGGCTTGGAGAGACGTCGAATGATATCCTAGGATCCAAGCCCAATTTTTTTTTTTTTTGGAAATCTGTCCAGGCTACCTGCCCTGGGGGAGAGGGATGTCACTGCTGGGAGAGCCGGGCAGGAAACTTGCCGTATGGAGGCAAAAAGGTGTTAACTGTGAATTTCATAATCAGCTTTCCAATGGGACAAACAAAGGCACCTGAATATGTTGATCTTTTGCAGAGGTGTAGACCTTGACTTTATGTGCTCCCACCATCAGAAATATATTTATTTATTTATTTATTTATTCCGATTTATTATACCGCTTAATTCCCTCGTGGAGGTCTGAAGTGATTATTGCAATACAATGCACATACATACTGAGATAAAGATAATGCACGTATTACAGAATTAAAGATAACTTCGAAGACCATTAAAAAAGCAGCAGTAAAATGCAAAAGAGCTAGTAGAGAAGATTAAGAACTCAACACGCAATGGCGCCCATAGGTCCGATCCAAGGATCCATTTCCCAAGACCCTCTTTCCAGGGGAAGATCAAAGCTGAAACCCCAGATGGCAAGCCTTGCAGGCACTGGATGAAATTATAAAAGAGGCCAAATGCAGGGCACCATCAAGCGGCTGGATCCCTCCAAAGGTCCTAGGCGGAACAGCTCCGTCTTTACTACAGGCCCTCTTGATTTCAGTAAAAGGAGTCCCATATGGGTCCGGACAGCTGGTGGGAGAGTGTTCTTACACCAGGCTGGGGCCAGAGCTGTAAAAGTCCCTATATGTAGCCCACGTGTGGAGGCAATAGCCATTATCATCGAGGGGCCAGGGACCACAGAGTAGATTGGCCTCTGCATGAAGCGAAGAGGCCGTGCTCATAGGGACATGTGGGGCCATGTCACGGTCCCGAAGATACCAGAAGGTCCCAGGCTGCAGTAAAGGACCTTAAAGAGTCCAGCACCAACACCTTGAAGATGATTCGGAACTCTACTGGGAATGCCAATGCAGCTGGCGCGGCACAGGCTGGATATGATCCCAGTGCTGGCACTGCCTGTAAGCAGATCGCCAGCAGCTACGGCATTTTGGACCAGTTTTTTAACCTCCGAATCAGACGCTAAGGAGGCCAGCAGTAAACGAGCCGAGGTTACAATGAGTCTAGTCTGGAAGATGACCCGCTTGCATGGATCAATGTGGCCAGATTCGGGTCTGGGAGAGAAAGGCCAGCCGCCCGGGCCTGTAAGCGAGAGGTGGAAGAAACAACCCAGGTTATATGGAGCCACCTGGATCTCCATTGAGTAAAGAGATCGAATCCAGGTGAACCCCCCCAGATTTAGCACGTCTCACCGGAGGGGGTCGGTGCCGGAAATTGTGACCCCCCCCTCCCACAGCGTCGTATGCTGAAACATCCCCACCTCTCCCCCTCAATGCTCCAGCCAGAGGATCTCCGGCTCTTCGATGGATTCAGTTTTGGCAACCTACTCTGCCGCGAACCGAAACCATTGCGTAGCCTCCAAACAATGCGCTGTAGAGACTGCAGGAGGCGGTGAAACTGTTCCCCCCCTCCATCAGCAGGAATGAGGCATTTGAGTGTCATTCTGCATGCACTGGTAATGACAAGACAGCCCAAAGGCACTCGCATACCAGCTGAGCGAAAGGGGTAGCATGTAGATGTTAAAACAACAGCCGGGATAATTGAAATGCCCCCTGGGGTGCACCGCTAATCAAAGCGGGCACTTCCGGGAGAGCTCTCATCCCTGCACCTCACTTCAGCTGAGTCCGGCCATGGAGAAGCGGCAGGGGCGAAATCCACTGAAAGGGCGGTGCCCCGCATCTCCCAGAGGCAGCCAGGCGTGGGTCAAAAGGTCATGGTCGCACTCACATCAAACGCAGCTCGCGGTAAGATCCCTAGCAATAGCCAGCCAAAGCGCCCGATCCGCCTTGGTCAAGAAGCTTTCGCATGCACCGGAGTGTATCTGCTTGGATCGCGAAGCGAAAGAACAGTCTCCGTCCCCATGCCCATGCACGGAAGCCAGACTGGAAGGGGTCGAAAGCTTCGATGTATCATCCAGGAAGCCTTTGAGAAGCTGCTCCAGCACTTCACTCTCTCAGATTGCAACCTTCCGAGCAGAAACGACAGATTCGAAGGCACGGGCGAAGTGAATTGGCCAGCATCCCTAGGATCCTAATGATGGTCTTTTTTAAGAGTGGGTGGACCACTGCCTCCTTCAACCCATCTGGGAAAACTCCCTTGCTCAAAGGGAGTTATTGATGATGATACTCAACAAGATGGGAATTCGTAAGCTCCGCCCTGGCAAAGGCTTTCACAAACCAAGGCAGGCACGCGGATCCAGAAGGGACAGGTAGTAGGTCTAACAGCAGCTTAAGGTCCATGTCTCACAAAGCGGGCTTCCATATGGAGAGTCAGGAAGCTAAACTGGGCCAAACCACGGGACCAGAAGAACGGCAAGGGAGTCTCCAGTTCACTTCAATTTATGCCTAGCCAAGCGTGGGTGGGGAGGTCATGGCGTGAGCAGTACGACAACCTTATCCGCCAAGAAGCTCATAAATGCCTCACAGCTGATATCCAATTGAGGAGTTTGATGACCTCTCTCGGCAAGGGAGGTCAATGACCGAGATATCATGCGAAACAATTGGAAGCTAGGCGAGAGCTAGCGGATGCGCGATGGAGGAGGAGAAGAAGACCCCTTACTGCTTCCAGCCATTACGCCGCCATCTCATAAGAGCTTTCCATGGCAAGCGTCCTAATAAGATGTTCGCCAAGCAGCTTCGTTTATTGAGATTTCCCTCCACACTTTCGCTCCTAGGCGCCTACAGACCCAGCTTCATTTGACGCAACTCCTCCATTATACCATGGAGCTGCTGTCGAAAACGGGGGCGAAATAGAAGAGACGCCGAGAGGGCAACAACATCGATGGCATCGGAGAGCCGGGCATTTCCAGTCCTCCACCTGCTCATCCGGAAGTGTGCTGGCGGAGTTCAGGGTCCCGAAAGCAGCATCTCAGGGAAAACCAAAATTGGATCCCATAATAAAGTCCTCCGGCGAAGGCGGGCAAAAAATCGGCCCGTCGCCCTAGACCGGGTAAGTGTTAGCGGCAAGTCCATCCGGACGCTTCAAGGCATAGTGATGGTCGGACCACTTGGCATCTCTATTGATAAGAGGATACCACTGACGGTAGAGTTCATCCCTGACCCGAAGACCAAATCCAAAGCGTTAACGTGACCGGCCTCAACAAATGGGTGGGGCCAAATGTTGATTAAAGGAGAGGCCCTGGCTGATGCGCCATGTGAATGACACTAGGTCCGCATGTCGCCGCCCATGATTACATGAAGCGCTGATCGGCATGAATAAAGTTGAAGTCCCCAAAGAACAATAAGATTTGGGGAACCGCAGCGCCCAGTCCGGACACCACACCTCCAGCAGCCGCGTGATCAAGGCAAATGGCCTCCCGTGCGCCAGGCTAATCGATTACACCAGGAAGGAACAGCCCAAACTCTCCGAGGCCAACCAATTAAAAGGCCGACACACTCCATGCCAGTGATCTCCGGGACAGGGACTGCCCTAAAGGGGATAGACTCACGGATGAACCCCACCCCCCCCGGCCCTGTGTTACCGTGATGCGAGGTGAAGGCACGCGCTGAAACCTGGGCACAAGAAGCTTACATACAACCAAGGCTGCACGGTCTCAATCTTCGCGCACCCAGGTTTCGGTGACACCTGCCAGGTGACACCTGCCATGGTCCGACCACTATATGAGACTGAGTAGTTGCCGTTTTCAGCTGCAGCTTTCCAGGCCAGCCCATCTCACTCCTTGCTTGTTGGTGTGTAGGCACGAGACAAGGCAGTGCATTTTAGGAAGACCTCTAATGACCGGGTACATGCTTTTGCCGTTTCTCTTTTTGGACTCAAATTGTCATTATGGAATGCTCCTTTCTGAGTTGTATAAGCTTATGCATTGCTGTGCTGCTGCTGCTGTCTCACTTTGTTTTTATCTGATACTATTTCATCTGCTTGTTAACTCTCTTGTATAGGGTTGCTTACCTTCAGATGGGACCTGGAGATCTCTTTGAATTACAGCTGGTCTCTAGACAACAGAGATCAGTTCTGTTAGGCTGCTTTAGAGGGTAGTCTCAATGGCATCCTACCCCACTGGGGTCCCTCCCCTGGCCAAACCCCATCCTTCCCAGATTCCACCACCAAATCTCCAGGAATGTTCCAACTTGGAGGTGGCAACCCTTTGAGCCATAAAAATTGATGGTCCAAGCTCATCCCAGCTCTTCCCCCCTCACAAAACCGCCCTCTTAAACAAAGCAAAAAAGTTCCTGTCTTTTTAAAGCAGGATTCCCTTTTCCATTTGCTTAGATTCTGTCACCACCAGTCTTGTCTCTGAGGTGGGGACACAGAAATCAGGGCTTAGTTAAAGACTGGATAGTATCAGGGAGACAGTCCTTTAAGTACCCTGGTCCCAGACCATTTAGGCCCTTAGAACTATGAGTAGAAACAGATGGACAGCTAGTGCAAACCTTTCAGCACAGGAGTGATACCCCCCTGGCCTCCTGCCCTTGAAAGAGGCCTGCCTGTCACGTATTAGACCAGGTGAAGCTTCTAGTTTTCAAAGCAGTGCCTGTTGTGAATGATGATCACAAGAACCGAAGGTCTTAATAAAACAAGGCTCTGGAGAGATTTGCAGATAAGGACAAGGAGAAAGAATGGAAAGCAGAGTATGGACTACAAGAGACGTGCTAAGGGGTCTGAGGTATATTGTTTTAGTCGTGGAGTTTGGATAGAGAAAAGAGAGCTGAGGTACCTTTGTAAACTTCAGTCAACATGGACTTTGTGATTAAGTCCCGATGACCCTTTCTCCTGGCAATAAATAATTGTGTGTATCTGGGCCTGATGCGTATCTTATTCACCACACCCTTTCTATATTGAGAATCACCACCGCATCACAGAGAGTTCTATAAGCATACATTGTTCTTGAGCTTCAGTGTTATTGGAGCGATCTGATGCAGTCAGCCTCTTTCATGCAGGAAGAGGTAATGGGGGCAGCATCTCAATATCCCCCTACTAACATTTTTGCAGGGTAGTGAGCTCTTCTGATCTTTGCTAATCGAAGTGATCATTACAATGTGACAGCCCAATGGCCCAACATCACCTTGGGCTGTGTGGTTTACAGCAGGGAGATAATTTTAAATGGAATGTACGGGCAACAAACAAGAACAACGCAGAGCATGTGTTTAAAAGAAGTGATCATGAAAGGAGAGTGGGTTTGATTTTGTTCAGTGTTACCACTAAAGAGATCCAACATTCCACACAGACAGAAAAGAGAATAATATTGAGCAAACAGAACATTTTGTGTATGTCTATACCAAGTGAAAAGATATGCTAAACTGATAGTTGATAATAAAGGACCTTTTGAGTGCTCCAACAGAAGCTACAGCTTTTCTGATCTTTGCCACTTGGAAACAATATGATCACGTAGGACTATGCTGTTTATACCAAAGAGATTTTAAAATCTACACATGTATAATAATGTTCTTTGACACTGCTTGCGTAAAAACATATTGGGGACATTTTTCACCACCTGTTTTGGGCTCCACAACCATAACCAATTAATTGGATGTATGGCTGTAGTCCTGTACATACTCATGTGGTACTAGGTCTCATTTCAGTGACTGGCTTTTTTGGGGTGCAGTGATTTTAAAACAAATCCGGGAGATCCTTGGGATCCTGTGCTGTTTTCTGCCCTTGGCCAAATAATTAACATTATTAATAATATTTTGCATCAAACTACAGTTTGCCATTATATCTAAACCATTAATCTATGGATTGAGCTCTCTCTACTCACCAGGATCCCAAACAAGGATCAAATAAGTTTTTTGAATCTCATTTTGCAGGGAAGTCCAAAGCATAGTTTGTTGGTTCAGATTTAAGGGTCAGACTATAGTTTGCCATGGAAGCCAAATATCTCTACAGATCATAAGTGAGGGAAAGAAGAAGGGCCAGGAAGGGAGAAACACTCAAGCCCAAGGATTTTCCATGCTTATTCACAGAGTGACATATTGTGATTGACCACTGTCTCTGAACCAAGCCACTGGAAATTAACTTTCATGAAAACCATGTGGTGTTTGTACAGGAGGACCTAATCTTTGTCATCTACTACTTGCATCTGGTGAAATAGGCTGTTTCCTCCAAAAACCCACTGCTGCTATAAATGTATTGGTCTCTCTTTAAATGTGATGCTGGCAAGGTTCTATAAAGTCTATTCCCCATTTGCGGAATCGACCTAGGTTCGACTGGGCCCATGAAACTACTGACCTAGGTCAATTCTACAGTCACTCCCCACAGCAGCCGAGGTCGTCGTGCTGGAGCTGTGCTCAGAGTGCGGGATCACCTCGACGCCTCTTCTCTTCCTTCTCAATTGGCTGTTGTCTGCTCTACTCAGCTATCAGATCAAAATGGCATCTATCCCTCAGAATGACAAATGTTTTTAACATGCCACCAGAAAGGAGGGAGGGAGGGAGTGTAATTGATTGGCCGTTACATCGCTAGGCGGGAAAAATGTTGCAACTTCATTGCTATCAGCAGTGTGTAAATGTGCGCCGTTTATTTGTATGGCCGGTTTTTAAATTTTTTTAAAAATTTAAATTTTAAATTAAAATTTTTTTTTTTAAAGGCGCACTTTCCCGCCATGAGTCTCCCGTTCTGCGCATGCCCAAAACGCTTCTCTGTGATTGGCTGAATGGGAGAATCACGGCGAGGAAGATTCCTTACTTTACCAGCTTTGATCTGAGTTCAACCTAGGTTGGCAGATAAAACTGCACCTCCCTGGTGGAGTCAGAAATTTAACGGTAAGAAGGGGCAGAGCTGGAACGGACCCAGATTGAACTCAGTGGATGTGGGGAGTTCCTAGGTCGAACCTAAGTGGGGAACTGACATGCAGTGTTGCATGAGTCAGGCACCTCAATTAAACTGGGCCACATTCCATAGAAAGCAACTACATATACTTGGTTGGCAGGCCAGAGATCCATAACCTGTGTGGATAGTATTCTTGTATGCTGTGTAGGAGATATAGCTGTTAGACAGGTTAAAGCCCAGTTTAAATGAGATACTGGACCTGTGGAAAGTGCATGGGTAAGTTCTTTTGTCTTGCCAACATCATGTTTAAATTGGAACTCAGTCTTTCCTGTGAAATGAAGGGACTCTGTTGTTTTTTGCTACCTGCTTCATTAGAATTTCCCCTCAGCCTATGAGAGTACTACCCGCAGAGTCTGTTATTATGATAAAACAAATTTGTCATGAAGTGAGGTAAAGAATTTTCTGAGAGCAGGAAGTCTTGACTAAAAATCCTCAGGATACAACATTTTATAAAATATTCTTATTAATACCCATATTGCAGAAAGTTGCATGCTTTTATACTACAAGCTGTAGGGATGACAGGCCTTCCTTTATTCAGTTTCTCTTATTAGATTAAGGCTGCCACCTAAAAGATCAGAAATAAGAACCACTTTGTAGGATATTTATCAGCTGTGGGAACTCTCTGTGGCCTACACTTATACTCTCCTCTTTCATTTTATCCTCAGAACAACAGCCCTGTAAGATAGGATAGACTAGAGAGTGACTGGCCCAAAGTCACCCAACAGGTTTACACATCTGACTCTAGACCAGGGGTCTCCAAACATGTTGAGCTTGTGGGCTCCTTTGGAATACTGGCATGGGTGTCACTACACAATAGTTTCTTCAGGAGGAAGCAGGGGAGAAGGGAGATAAAATATACTAGGAAAGAGGAGTAAGAAAAAATAAAACCAACTCTGTGGTGGCAGCTGCTACTGAAACAGTTTGGAACGTCTCAAGCTAATGGTTGGAAGCACTGCTGAGCAAAAGCCTCACATGCTATGTGAGCCCATGTTGGGGAACCATTAATACTCTACACTGGCTTTCAGGATATGTCAGAATGTTACTAACATTTTATTAAATATTTTCTTACAATACAGCATCTTTGTAATTGTTAAATTAAAGTTGCTGTTGGCATATAGCAGTGATGGCGAACCTATGGCACGGGTGCCAGAGGTGGCACTCAGAGCCCTCTCTGTGGGCACACGCAAACAGTCGCGCCGCCCTCCCCCCCCCACATCTAGGCTGGCCTGGGCCACTGGGCTCGATTATTAGCATTAAACCTAAGACCTAGTTTTGGGGAGGCAGTGTAGGTAACCCTGTTAAGTGCTGTTAAACCCACTGATTTTCATGCAAAGAACTAAAGCACAATCCTTTACCTGGGAGTAAGCTTGGTTGCTGGCAATGGGGTTTGCGTCTGAGTAAACCCTCCTAGGGTCGTGATTCACCTGTTGGAAGAGTTACACGGTTGCTTCAAAGCAAAGCCACTGACTACCACCAAGCTTACTCCTGAGTAACACATGCCTTGGAGCCAACAGTTTTTCTAAACTAAAACCTCAGTATTCAGGTTAAATTGCCGTGTTGGCACTTTGTGATACATAAGTGGGTTTTTTGGGTTGCAATTTGGGCACTCAGTCTTGAAAAGGCATATAGGCATATAGTCTCGAAAAGGCATATCACTGGCATATAGGGAGCATTGCATTGTTTTCTGAACATTTCTCTTCTTACTGAACCATTCCCTGAAAGAAGGAACAGGTGGCAAATCTAGATTGGACAAGTTGGGAAAAAATGCTGGCTCATATTGGTTCTCAGAAACTGTGTATAAACTATTCAGGTTGGTTCTCAGAAGCTTTGTATAAACTACTAATTCTTAAATTACTAGCTACATCTAAAAAAGAAATTGCTGGTGGAATGGGCTTTTTAAAATCACCCAGCTCTAGCCGTTCAGAATATAATCAGGTTATGCTGAATTTGGTACTCCCAACATTCTAAATAATTATTGCTTCACTGTTTTCCAGTGAGCATTACACAACTTTAAGATGCTTTTTAAAACAAGATTTAAAAAAACACAAAATCTCTCAATGCTGGGCTGTGACCACCTGATCTAAAACACGGGAAAGTAGATTGTTAGAAAAGCTACACAAAGCCTCAGTGAGTCAGCAGCAGGAAAAGAAATATAACCTTTGTGGCGGCAATGGCTCCCTCCTCCACAGCTTTGTATGCGTCAGCCACAAAAATAGCAACATCAGGAACAAAGCTCTGTTGGTTAATGAAAAAGGAGGTGAAAGGAGAGAGTCTGTGCCAAGTGGCACTAATCGAATCCTCTCCTGTGATAACCAGGCCACCTTGTTAGTTGCTGTCAGAAAAAGGCAGAGTTTGAGTAGAGAGATCAGAGGGTCCCGGCTCATGTTTCTCTTTCTAGCCTGCTTGCGTCGGCTCTGTGGTCACTTTTTAGCTGTATCAGCATGTTGAAAATTGCTGATGGTAAACACCAGAGGTATGCATGCACAGGACTGGAGAAACCACAAGGCCAAAAAAGCCTTGGGGAAAATCGTAGACTTGCTCTTAACAAATTCCTACCATCGTGCCTTGATGTGAAGCTCCTGTAAAATAGTCGTTGTTTAGATTTTTGGGGCAATCTGTAGACACAAGAGATCAACATATATAGATGAATAGAGCAGAGGAGCAGCATTGAGCATTGAGTCACTTGCATACACAGCACTAGTGTAAATGAGTCATTACTGGTTCCTTCTGCAAATCTCAGTCTTCAACACATGAAGCTGACTGACACTGAGTCTTTCAAGGTCAGTGTCACCTATTCTGACTCCAGCTCTCAAGGTCCTCAAAGGGAAGTTTTTCATGTCATCTACTATCTGATCCTTTCATAAAACAGGAGATGCTGGAGACTGAATATGTGTTGTTGTTGTTGTTGTTGTTGTTATTTATTAAATTTAGTATACTGCCCTATCCCCGAAGGGCTCAGCCTGGTCTGGCCTGGGACCCCTGGGAGGAAAACTCCGATGGAGAGAAGGGGGCAGTTTTGGTTCCAGGCACGGCCTGTAAACGCAGAGCCTGAGCAGTCAGTAGTTCCTGCAGGACCAGGTCCAGAGGCTCAAGCAGAGCATTCAGGCTGGGATCCACAGCCAGGTCCAAGCTCTGAGATTCCCCAGACAAGATCTAGCTCTGAGACTCTTCAGCCTCTTGATACTAAGCCAGAGGGGACCCTGCCAACTCCGGCACCCCCCTGGGTTTTCAGAGCCCCAGGAGCAATGGAGGAGGAGACTGTGTGCTAGCTTAAAGCAGCAAGTTAGCAGCTGTCGGATGAGCTGAATTGGATGCAAAGTCTTTGCAGGAGCCAGACTAAGGCCGTTTCCACGTGGCACAATCATACTGGGTTACAATCGGTATCTTACAATCCGGGTCTCTTTTATCCTGGTTTCTTCTTTTCCTTTGTATCCTTCCCATTTCTATGAAGGAATCACGCGAAGACAAGGAGGAAATACTCCAATTTCTTTTGCACAAGCCTGGATGTTTTTGTTTTTACAACATAGATGCAGCACGCGTGCTTGAACAGCCCTCCCCCTTGTGTTCTGCATTCTGATTGGCTCTTCCTCACCTCCCAAAGGCTTCTGATTGACTGATCCACTGAAGAAACTAAAGAAAACCAAGCTGGACACCCCCCACCCTTTGTCTCCAGCTTTGGAAAGGAGCTGGTGTAGTGAGCAACATGGCAAGCATGTTGTGCTATACGAAGTAAAAACTTTTGACCAATATTAGGCAGAGCACTATGTCCCATCCATATTTAAAGGTGTGCAGGAAACCACAGCATGAGACCCCCCCCCCCCCCCCCCCGGATATACCAAATAACATTTCTGGACTTTGGGGCTGTCACGGAATGAGTGCATCCTGCCAGGCAGGCGCTTCCCCACCCCTCCCCTCCCCTCTCAGGACCCTGTTGGCAACATGAGCCGGGAGCTGCAGGACTGGACTGGTTGTGGGTCAGCTAGCGAGTGGCACTTGGCGAGAGCGAGCTGGAATGGGGTGAGCATGACGTAAGGCAGGGAGATCAGGTAGTGGGGTGGGGAGAATAAATCAGTTTTGCTGCCAAGCTTTCGCACAGAAGCGATTCAACGTGGGATTTTTTTTAAGGGCGATTTTTGAAAAACCTGGGATGAGGGAAATATCACAGGACAAAACCGCTTTAGGATTGGGAACCGTGCAAACTTCTTGGCCAAACTGGAACATTTCTATTGCTCAACCCAGAATATTTGGACTGTGCAGAAACGACCTAAAGTAACCCAGCTGCAAGAGGTTATTTCACTAGTGAATGGGAGGCTGACTATAACAGAGAGATTGCAGCCAAGTTAGCTTGTGGCAGCAACGTTGTGGTTGTTTGCAGGTCACTGTTTCTAGCCTTGTCTTGGTTCCAGGCTCTGTGTACTCATTAAACGACTGAATCCGCTAAGAACTGTGTCTGTACTATCTTTGGTTTCTGAGGGTCTGTCTATGACAATATGGGACTTACTCCATGCAAAGCAGATGTTCCTCACTGAGCCACAGCCGAACCCTTTTGTCTTAACAATCCACATAGTCTAGGATTGCTTTTGCCTATGTGAAGGTGCAGGTCATCCTGAAAATATGCTGTGAGCTAGTAGATTGTGGATACATTGTGTATTTTATTTGAATAATGTTTAGACTGTCCTCATACTCAACTCTCTTGAGGCTGTGTAAAGATAGAAGACACACTAAAAGAAACCACAATAGTCATTTTTTTAAAAAAAATCCTGTCAGTTAGTGAAACTAACAATAATCAGTCAAAACAACTGAGTAATAAAAGCAGCAGCAGAAACATCTCTAAAAAGTAGTAACATTTCCAAATCCAATTCAAAAACCTTACTGGCAGATAATTGTATGAAATCTCAGAAGCAGATAAAAATAAACTGTGTTTGCAACAGAGAAAGCAATCGAATCAAAGCAGAAAAATAAAAAGAGTCGCTAACCTACTGCAAAAACTAAATACCTACCTAAATAAGAAAGGGAATACTCATGAACCTTGCCTTGCTGTTGGAAAAGCGGGTTGGTATGATAGCCAGGAGTCCTTTCTATCAACTGCATCGATTCACCAGCTGTCTTGTTACCTAAGCTCATCCAGTATAGCCAAAGTGATCTATGCTTCTGTAACCTCACAGCTGGATTACTGCAGTGCACTAAACATGAGGCTGCCTTTGGCACCTTAGATTTAATGAAGGCTAGGTTGACAGTGGCCATAACTGTGGAACTTTACACCACCTTGCCTTAGTGAACAGGAGCAAACACAAAAAGCCCTAGGAAGCAAATCTTAGCACTTGGGCAGGGTCATATGAAAAGGCAATAATTAAGGACCCTCTATCCCAGTCCATTTAGGGGTTTTAAAGATAAGCATGACATTTTGAATTCTCAGAATTCTCAGAAGCAGGTCTGCAGCATGTGGGAGTGAAGCCCCTGACACGACCTGTGAGAGATACAGCAGATCTGTGGGGCCATCCTTAGAAGAGTTACATCCTTCTAGGCTCATTAACTTCAATGGACTTTGAAGGTGTGTGACTTTTTCTCAATCTGGAAGGGTAAACTAAAAAAGTTCCATTGATATAAGATGTTTGAACTTTTCCTTTCTAGTTTCCAGTCTTTGAAAATTTGGCTACCTCTTTTTAAAATGTTTCAGAGCAGCTGTACTAAAACTTATTTTTAAAAGAAAATTAAAGCTGGAATTCTCAACAGTCCAGTGAGAGCTAATGGGCGGCAGAAAAGGGCCTGAGTATTGCATAATGCATGCTTTGAGCCTGTATTATGAATGTGAATTTCACAAGGATGAAATTGGCAACTTTGGCATGCCTCCTGAAATAAGCTTATAATCTTCATGGATGGGATACTTTTCTCTGAGGATAAATCAACCTCTGGAGAAAAATGTATGAACGGCATTTATTGGTTTTAGTTTTCTCCCATTTTACATCCAAGACTCATATTTTATAAAATAAAGAGATCAGTTATAAAATCCTTCCTCTCTCTCAAAATTACTGCATTCTTCTTTCTTGCATTTGTGTAGTTTTCTCTTATATGGTCTAAAGATACATTCGTTGTAAGGAAATTCTGGCTGCAATAACTCTCTTGGGAGTAAATCCCATTTATGTTAGTGGGATTGACTCCTAAATGCACCTGTTCAGGATTGCACTGCTAGTTATTTTTCCCATGGGGAAAATGGAAACAACTCTTTGAGGAACCACAAACAGCACCACATCACTGAAAAATTTCAACAGAACCTGAAGATGTATGGGAAAATTGCCTGTTGGTGTGATTCATATCACATTGGCCATGGTGTGAAACCTACTTCCCTGTACCTTTTCCCCGCACCACTCAAGTAAGGTTTGAATCCTTTAGTTATGTGGGTGGATCAACAGTATAGTTCCCTGTGAGCTAACATGGAGACAAACATTTGGGTACATCATTGGTCCCATACCACACAGATCTTGGAAAATGATGTTACCAGGCCAGTGTAGGGACAAACTGTGGTGAAGCAGCAACTTTGATGCCACTGGTAATGTAGGTCATCTCATGTTTTGATTTGTAGGAGTCTCAGCTTAGGTCACTTTCACAGCTTATATAATAAAAATTATTACAACATGTTATGATGAAATAGGCTCCACCTCATATTGCATCTTTTTTACCTCTGAGATATTACATGGCTGCATTCATGTATCACAATAAACTGTGATAAAACTTTGGTTAGTTATGTCATCTGAATACGGGATGGGCCAACAACCCAAGGGGAGAAAACCTCTGAATACCAGTGAAAGGAGGCAGTATCAGAAAAAGGCTGTTTGTTAGCCTTCCTTCCAGAGCAATAGACTGACCAGTGTGTGATACAGGATGCTGTAGTACATGGACCATTAGTTGGACTCAGTAAGGCTGTTCTTATGTTGTGGTGGGTTTGTTGCTTGGCACTGGGATGTCAAACTACGGTGCGTAGCTGATTTGTCATGCTGTTTGTTGTGATACCTCAATTCAGTACCAACATTTTAAGGAAGATATTCTTCCTGCTGGATGTCAGACAAAAAGTAGACAAATTCGGGTAGAATAACCAGAGTTTTTGCAACAAATAAATAATAGGTTATTGTGGCAAGTGAATACAGCACCTGTTTAGAGGGGAGTCCAAACCCTGTTAATGGATTCCATATTCTGGTAAAAGCCACCTGCAGAAGAGTTGACTCCATATCATAGCTCAGGCTATCTGGACAAAAGTGTCAAGCCAGACTTGGGATCATCATATCTAGGAGAATTCTCAAATATTACTAGAAGTGAAGAAACAAGTTTGATGTAATACTAAGGAAAATGGATGTGCATTTGACAAAGCTCAGCCAGATTTACCCCCCCCACACACACACAATACCCTATCAGTATTTGGTAAGGGGGGGGGGTTGTTCTCATGAAAAAATGGCCATAATATAAGAGAACCAAACAACAGATCCTGAAAAACTGATTTTTAAGATTGTTTTGGCTCAACTGCCATTTAAAAAAAAGGGGGGACCCCTCTCCCCTCTCTTGCAGCTGCTGACTACTGCTGCCTCTAAAATTCATATGGCAGTGGTACAGAGCTTAATGCTGGGACCTGCCAAGCAGAGCCAGCATATAGCTCTATCCTGTCACCTCTGAAGTTGACTTTTGAGGCAATGGCACAGAGCTGAACATTAGCCCAGAGTTCAGCTCTATGCTGCTGCTTCCTAAGTCTGTGTAGGCTCAGATGCAGCAGCGCATAACTTGGAATTTTTAGGGCTCAGGTTGAATAGATCCCCCAAATTGCAATTAAAAAAAACACACTGGCAACCTCCCATACCATTTTTTCCAGATTTTTGAAAATGTGCTGATTTTTTAAACCTGAAACACCCCCCCCCCCAAAAAAAATAATACAGAAAAAAATAGTGCACACCCCTAGTAAGGAATGAATGAAGTTCAACAGCCAAATACTGTTAGTCAGTGTAGACCAGTTCATTCTTCTGGCTGAGGAAGAAGCCTCCCTCCCCCTCATTTATAAACCACATTCCTCATCCATAGGGGGAAAAACCTCTAATCCAAAATCCTCTACGTTGGGAAGATTGTATCTAAATATCTATATATAATACTTTATGTAATTGCGTACACCTCTGTACTTTTTTTCTTTAAAAAATAAAATGGTTTGGAAGCCTGACTGAGACTACTTTTTAAATGTCACACCTAAGCCATTCAGAGAAGGCCAGCCTCTCCCGGCCCTCGCCCCCCACCCGTCATGCTCCATTGCAAAGTATTCACTGTGAGGCTACCACTTCCTGGGCACTAACCCCTAGCCCAGGGCAGATGAGATTTTAACAGCCTTTTTCCATCTGAAAACAAAACACTACGGAAAAACAGCTCCTGAGCATTGGAGAAAGGTTTCTAAGATTATGGAACAAGATTAATCTCTTGTTCACCTTGGAGGACATGGGTTCAAACTCCTGAGCACTGATGCTTGCTCATCTGCACCCGCCTGCTCCTGTAAAGTGTCCCAGGCCAACGCTAGACTTTTTCTTTTGACAAGAAGGCAACACACCCTTTATGTTTGGGTTACTTTTTCCTTGATTTGTTTTGTAAATCCTCATGGAAAGGAGGCCACTAACGTACCAGTGACTCATTTCTTACATTTCACTTTCAAAGGGGGAGGAGAGGACTTGGGCAACAAAGACAGCTCTGCTATATTTAGAATAAAACTTCATTCTGTCTCTATCAGGATGGGAGCTTAATTATAGCATGCTATAAACTTTGCTTTTGTAAAGGGTCCTCTCATCTCTGAAGAATAGTTTGGTTAGTGAAAAATTTCTTCTATTTTTATTATGCTTTTGTAACAGCGGTCAGAGTTGACACACATGGATTTGATGCAATTTGAAAAGGGCTCTTTCCAGAACCAATGATAGTAGTCTTGTGGTTTGTAAGCTTCTTCCGGACTTCAGCTCACAGGAATAATATTGTGAGCGGCAGAAGGAGGGTGGAAGAGATTTGGGAATATCAGGTGAGGGCTAGTTAAATTCTTAGTTCTTTGTACTGTTATTTACCCTGAATTAATTCACAAGCCTTTTGAAGAAAGCTTTCCACAAACTCACTGAAAGTCTTGGAGGCAAACAAGTTGATTCTTCTTTGAAACCATCTAAGAAGAAGAACAATGGGCAGTCAAGTTGCAGTCAACTGATGACAACCCGATCCACTGGGTGTTCCAGACAAGATGAGCGGTGGTGGTTTGCCATTGCCTTCCTCTGCATAGAAACGCAAGGTCATCAGAGGTTGAGCTAAATCATGCAAATATTCCTGGTCTGAGCAACAATGCTTTAAGCTTGTGATCTACATGTGGCATTTCATAATAAGTTTTATTTTGTGAAATGGGGGCAGCATGTCTGGAGAATGTCCTCCTCCTTGCACATGGTCTCTATGGCATTATACCCCATTAGAACCCCTCCCCAACCTTACCTTCCTCAGTCTCACCCCCCACCCCTCCTCAGTCTTCAGAAATTTCCCAACCTGGAGCTGGCAACACTGGTGCATGTAAACCAGTGTGCATAACTGCAGATCATGCCCTGTATGCAAAGTAAGAGACAGCCCTGCATAAAGCACTCATTGGATAGAGTTTTTAAATATCAGTGTAATGTCTTTTTTAATTTTAAAGTTTATTTTGAATTTCAATATACAATAACTAAAGAAACAAATGCAATCATACATTCATAACAAATATTTTAAAAAGTCATAATTCTTCACTTCCATTTTCACTTTTACAGAGCAGTATGTTGAACAACAAAATGCGAACACCTTTATAATTGTGTCTTTTTGTTCACAGTTAACTACTATTGATTTAAAATATGAAAAGTATTAACGAATGGCAAAATTCAGTGTGAGATTAAATTTGTTAAAAAGCAATATTCATTTCCATAGTGTAGATTTTCAACTTTTTTTCACACTCATTTCTCTTGGTTATTGGGATAAAATAAATGGCCAGATGTTTTCCTATTTAATGATAGATTATATGGTAGAGCAGTCTGACACCTGGCAAAAACTCCCTTTCCCCCCAAAGCTCTCATAATAGAATAACGTAAATTCACAAGTCTAAGGCAAACCGCTCAAACTGGCCCTATGGGATTGGAAAATCACTCCCATTAGTACAGTACAGAGATCTTATGCAGGCTGTTTACCTTATGGGCAGAAGAGCTGCATAAGTGGTGTTGCCACTGTCTCTGTAGAATTAAGATGTGAGCTGAAACAATAATTTATTATGTTTGAAATGTGCAGGGGTCTCTGGTCTCATATATGGACCGTAAGAATGGTAAAAAGAGTTGCAATACTGCTAGTACTAAATTACCATCTTGGCGAGGAAAAAAAATACATTCCTGATGACATTTTGGTAGAATATTAAGGACGTATGCAGTGATAATTCCAATTTAATTGGTTCATTTTCTGTATTCTGATAGTATGCCTGAAAAGAGAAATATACATATTTAATGTCACCTAAAAATGAATATGTTCCTGTGAATTGGAAGGAAAAACTACTTTTGACCTTGAGCTTGTGGGCACAAAACATTTGTTAATCAGTAAAATGACTACAAAATTATTTCAGAGTTCAGAAATCAGTATAACCATTGGGAAGAAGAAGAGGAGGAGGAGGAGGAGTAGTTTTGTTTTATACCCCACCTTTCTCTCCTGTAAAGAGACTCAAGGAGGCTTAGAAACTCCTTTCTCTTCCTTTTCCCACAGACACCATGTCAAGAAGAGGAGGAAAAGTTTGTAAGCAGACTCAAAGAGGCTTACAAACTCCTTTCCCTTCCTCAGCCCACAACAGGCACCTTTGAGGTAGGTGGAGCTGAGAGAGTTCCAAAGAGCTGTGATTAGCCCAAGGTCACCCATCAGGAATGTACAAATGGGAAAACAAATATGGTTCACCAGATAAGAATCTGCCGCTCATGTGGAGGACTGAGGAATCAAATCCGGTTCTCCAGATTAGAGTCCACCTACTCTTAACCACTACACCACTCTGGCTCTTAGCCACTATATCACATTGTGGGGTAGGGCAGAGAGAGTTCTGAAGAATAAATCCTCGTAAACTTGCAAAGTTTGGTGGGTTAGTAAATTCTGAGTTACACCTGGCTTATGTTCCCAGCTGGTTAAATGAAATCCATAATGCAGCGTTTCTGTAATGAAGAAGTTGTAAATACTCTCCTTTTCTCAACTGCAAGGAGTCTCCAAGTGGCTTACAAAGTCCTTCCCTTCCTCTCCTCACAACAGACACCTACATGTGAGGTAGGTAAGGCTGAGAGAGTTCCAAAGAACTGTGACTAGCCCAAGGTCACAAATCCAGTTCACCAGATAAGGAGTGTGGAATCAAACTCAGTTCTCCAGATCAGAGTCTGCTTACTCTTAACCTCTACATTATGCTGAATCACATCAGATCTCTCATTTAGGAGACTCGGTTAATGTTTGAATGGATACTAAACGGGTTTCTTTCCTATACTGTTAATGCCACTGCCTAATCCACCACAGACCCACCTAGCGTGGGATTAGCAAGTCTGATCTCTATTTCACTAAATCGTACTCTAGTATTGTGATTGTGACCAGCTTTGAAGTCCTTAGCAATGACTTGTTTCTTGACCTTTAAACAATTTGTAATCTTCATGTTTATTCCTTCCCTTTCTCTTTTTTTTATTATGAGTGCAGTTGGCTGGATTTGGAAACTTATATTTACAAACTCGAGGATAAATATCCTAGAGAAAAGATAATGTTAGCAGGTGATTTTAATGCCTGTATGGGAGATAGTAGCATAGGTACCAGGGATTGTTATGTTTGATGATTTTATAATGATAATAGAAAATCAAAAGATTTGTATGTTAATAAATCTGGGAGGCTTTTCAGGAATTGATCAGAAAGTTTGACATAGTAATATTTTAATGGAAATATGGAAAGAGATAAGTATGGTGATGTTGCTTATTATAGTCAAAGAGGAGCAAGTGTGATTGATTATATTTTGGTATCACAGGCCTTCCTTGAGGATATTCTGCATTTCACAGCGGAGTCACTATCTGAAAGCTACACCAAACACTTATATTCCATATTTAGGCTTCTGGATTTTTTTGTTTGACCTTGGATTGATGGGATATTTACCTATGGCCCCCTATTGAAATTATAGCTTGTGGCCTATTGAAACAGTTTCATTTCAAAACATATACTAAGCAGTGAGCCAATATTGGAACTTAGGGGAAGTATCATTGTAGACCAAGATGCAACTCACTGTTTTGACATTATACAAAGAATTAATTAGATCCTTGAGTCCATGTCTAGCTAAGAATACTTATATTAATACGCGGTTAGATACAAAATGCCTGAATATGAAAAGGCAGCTAGAACACAAAGTTATAATGTATAAACAGGCCCAATCTAATTTTCCCAATTTTTAAGCTTCATAATAAAAATAAAAATTTTCAGGAAAAAAAAGGCTGCTCAAATTTTTTAAAGAAGTTATGCGAGGAGTAAGGTTTAGCCTTATTGCGTAAGGATGTGATGAAGATTTGGCATCAGAGGTGAGATTTCATCATGAATGAGATTCTTATATATGGGAATCTGCTTGATCCTCCCGATTTATATCATGGTTCCATACTTGAATGGACCATTTAGGCAACTATATGTTGCATTTATCTATTTTTGAGTTTAAAAAGTCCTTCAGATCAATATTGCTTTGGTTGATATTGGAGGTGGAGGTGGCTTCATCATTTCATTTGCTTTGTATTCTCCAATAACTTGTGTTCTCACTCAATTTAAAACTATTTTCTGAACTGCTAGAAAGTTTGTTCTGCGGTCTTTGTTTATTATGACAACAATTTTGTCTTTGTTTGGAAGGGCAGTTCTTGATTAAGGAAATCTTGCCATGCAAAGGCTCTATTATTTCTGAAACAGTCAGAATAAATGCATTTTGTATATTAATAGCTTTGTCAAAAGGACAAGTTTGTATTAATATATTACTTTGACCCTGAAGTAGTTGATAAATCAGAGCTCAGTCACTGACTATCTTGCATAATGGTGCTACCCTTTATCTCAGGCTGGCATTCCAGAAAAAAACATTTTCTGAGGCTAGAGTCTCAGGGCTGCTTCAGCCTCATCAAATTAATGCCCTTCTAAGTTTTGTAACACGTGGAACTTTTGTAACCCCTCATTTTTTCTTCCTCACAACAGAAAACCCCCTCTGCCATGTCCATGTGTGTATTTCATTCCATTTTTTTCACATAAATAAACCAAGGATCTGGTTTTATTCATTTTTTAAAATATATTTTTCTAGTTCAAATGCTTTATGTTCAATTCCTGATCTTTATTCAGCTTCTTCGTTGCCTTTTTGTTTGTTTGTAAGGTCTTTCTCCCCCTTTGTCTATTAAATTCTGTTTTCTATTTTGCTTCTGCAAATCTTCAATGATGTGCAGATGACAAGAGGGAAAAAAGGTATCCTAAATAGCCAATGCTTCTCAGGGCCTCATGAATCTCTGGAGGAGAAACAGAGAACAGAAGCATCAGTGAATGATGTGCTGTCTGCTGTGAGAAAGAGCTCTGGGAACCTGATTGTTTATTTTTTGGTGTGAAAGTATTTCCATCAGGGACAGGAATTGTAAGCCTCTATGGGGAGAGAGACGGCAATGATCTGGCTTTCTTTCCCTCCTCTCTTTCTCTCTGCAAGGCATGCCTGAGCCTCTTGTTTTCTGACAGAATCTGAGACTGACCTCAAGAAGCTGAGCAGCACCCATATGAAAAGCAGCCTATATTAATATGTTTGTAAGACCTGAAGTTTAACTGCTCAGATTGGATTAGGTAAATATTTAGCAGACATGGGCTGTTCTGATGGGATCATCAAAGAGTGCATGAAAGATTGAACCACATGAATTGGCAAAAGGCCCACACTACTGTGAGTTGTGTCATTTCCTTTTTGGCAGAGTCCCAGCCTCAAAGTAGCCCATGCATAAGACAGACAGAGAACCATAAGAATTGTGGAGGGGTGTGGGGGAGAGTGCTAAAGTTACAGAATAACTGGAAGCAATCAGAAATGCAGAACAGAAACTGCTGCCATCAGATCCTGGGTTACCAAGTAGTCTAGATGGATGTCTTCGTTTAACGGTTTCCTATGTGGAATTTCTGTGTACCATGACACCTGCTGAAGCGAAAAGGATATCAAGGGCCTGGAGACCAAGCCCCATTACAAAAGGCTGAGGAACTTGGGAATGTTCCGCCTGGAAAAGAGGACTTTGAGGGGTGACATGATTTCTCTCTATATATTTGAAAGGCTTTCGCTTAGATTAGGGCAGGGAGCTCTTCCAGTTAGCAACAGAAGATAAGAGTCACATCAGTGGGTATAAATTATGGGTGGAAAAGTAACAACTGGATGTTTGGATTATTTTTACAGTAAGGGTTGTTAAACCGTGAAATTGGCTACCTAGGGAGGTGTTGAGTTCCCCCTCACTGGTAGTCTTTAAGCAGTGACTGGAGGAACTTTAATCAGGGATACTTTAGGCTGATCTTACACAAACAAGGGGTTGGACTAGATTGTCCGTATGACCCCTTCCAACTTCATAATTCTATGATTTTATGTGTTTCTTAGTGTCTGTCTGCTTTTTCTCCATAGCAAATTATCAATCCTATTTTTTCTCCAGCTCATTGGGGTAGCCGATACTTCGAAACATTGTAGGAAGCATTACCTTTGCCTTCAGAGACCACCTATTGCCCTTATCATAGCAGGAATTTGCTCCTCAGTCAAGGAATTAACTCTGCTAGATATCAAGTAGATAACAAAATGGGTCCTCATGTTATAAATTCTTCATGGATAATTATTGAATCAAAATTACACACTTGTTTTTAATAGTCAGAAATCAGTGGAAGAATATTTAAAATTTCCTGGCCAGTAAGTTTTTCCTGATCTAAAATTTGATGCTCTACAAAATAATTTCAAAGGGAGAATCCCATGTGAAAGAGATGAATTAGAGTCCATCAAAGAATTCAAGTCTATCTCTTCCCCAGGTTTAAACAAGAACTTGGATTTTCTCAGTCATCATAGGTGCTAATTAGTTAATTGGTTGAACTGTACCTTTATAAAGTCTCTCTCCTGCCATAATTGGATCTGCTTTTCATGTTTTGAACTGCACCTTCCTTGATTAGATCTAATTCTATGTTAATCCTGCTCTGCCCATCCATCATCAGCTGGGAGTGATCCTTACTCTGAATGACTTAATTTCCCTCTGGTTGGTTAATGTTTCAAATTAGCCTCTTTTTGTAACATGTATCTATTCCAACTTTTCAGTTCAATCTTAGGTAGTAATACATTGGTGTATTTGGCATTAATATGTATACTAGGTACATGTGCTTCATATGTCTGATAGAGAGAGCTCTGATTTATGGAAAGTTGTGCTATAATAAATTTCATGACTCTTTAAGGTTGCCACTGAACTTCTGTCAAATTTCATGTGCATAACAGCAGAGAGGTTTTGGCAGTCCCAGAAATCAGTCAGAAGACCTGAGCTGGAACAAGTGGGCACCCCCAAAAAGGCAGACTATGTTAAACAGAGGCTACAGATACAGTTATACCCTTTTCCACAAAAAGGTGACAATAGAATTGTATATAACAATCTGTCATTTCCTGAACCTTCTTTAGGAAATGGGGACCGAACTAGGTAGGCACTAGGGCCCAAGCAGAGCATTCTAGAACAAAGAAGATTCAGGAGATGATGGATTAATATACAAGTCTACTGTCATCTTTCTCTGGAAGAGTGTAGGAGCCCCAAAAGGCCCATGCTTAGCTACTGCAAAGCAATCACTATAAAAGGGAGGTGAAAAAAGAATTGTACTGAGAGACTATTCAGTTTTCAACTGTGCTTATGAGGTCCGAAAAAGAATTCTTTAAGCCAGTGGTTCTCAACCTGGGGATTGGGACCCCTTTGGGGGTCCAACGACCCTTTCACAGGCGTCGCCTAGGACTCTCTGCACCAGTGTTCTCCATCTGTAAAATGGATAAATGTTAGGTTGGGGGTCACCACAACATGAGGAACTGTATTAAAGGGTCGCGGCATTAGGAAGGTTGAGAACCACTGCCTTAAGCAATCAGAGGAAAGATTTGTGGGGAATCTTTGCACAAAAATCAGTATCACAATCTCTAATGATGTGGTGAAACCCATGAGACACTCTGTGTTTGGTCAGTGTGCTTACTGGGCACTTATATTATCTCCTGAATCACTGTCTTTTCCCCTCTGCCTCCCCTCTCCTTCTGGCCTTGTGGAACTGAAACAGAATCAGCGAGGTGCTACAATGCAAACTGTTAAACTACTGTCCCTCACCATATCTGAATATCATCAGTTTTCCAACTGAGATTATTTTAATAACTACATTTAAACAGTACAGTCTGCTTGGTTTAGAAGTTGATTAGTTTACATCCAAGAGCATATCTTGGCACAGTAGCAAGTGAAAACCTGCAAATTTGGGTGGAGACAAGGTAACAGTGGCAAACTCAACTTTATACATGCAGCCTCTGCCCAATCATGCATAATATGAGCTGTGGAGGTGGTGTCTCAATTTAAAGGGAATGTTGTTCCCTGCATCTGCCGTTTACCTTCCCACAGTTTATTGCTCAAGGCAGTTTTATCCCAGCTGGGCTCACTTCTACAAGAAACCTAACTAGAGGAGTGGGAATTACTTTAAGAGATAGACTGGACAGACTCAGCACCCCTGTTTTCCTTATATTTTTTACCTGTGATAGAAGTGGGTGGGGAGACCTTCATTTGTGGAGATAGAACTGCTATCCCAGCTTGCCTCTAAACATATTTCAGTCTCAGCTCAAAGGGACTTTCAAGGGAAGCATATCCATTCCCTATTTTCAGATTTATCAAACCAGTTAAATATTTCCAGGTGACTAAGACTGCAATCCTGAAATCATTTACTTATGCAGAAATAGTCCTGTACACCTGCACTTTCATTTTCTATGGAAAGGAGCAAAATAAAATATGAACTGGAAGTCCATAAATCCGCCTGCAGATTAAAATGCAGGTTTCTGTGAAAGTGCCAACAGAAATGGTTTTTTTTCTTCAATAAGACTTCTGCTGCCACTGTGTACGCAAACAAGAACACCCCCCAAAGATGAAATGAATGTAGATCAGCAAGCAAGCACCCATCAAGGAAGCGTAATGAGTTTGTCATATCATACCTTTTAAACAGGCATACAGAAAGAGATTTTCCAATGGCAAAGGCTAAATTATTGTATTTCATTTGCACACCCATAAACAGAAGCAGGCACAACCCTTCCTGCATAATTAAACAGGTAACAAAATAGCATCTCAACCTTTGACTTCAAATGTCTGCATGATGCCTGTGTTCCTCATGCCTGAGAATTGCAGTTCTGCATATGGAGATTTAGCTGTGGGCACATATTGGGAAATAGATGTATCTACAGTTTAACCATGTACTGCCAGTGAGAGTTACATCTTTCCAAGCCTACTGATTTTAGTCATTATCTTAGCTTTTGCCTCGTAGTTAGCTGAAAGGTGCATTAAAAAACCCGAGACTGTACCTTTTAAAATTTTGAGACAGCATGATCCAATACTACTTGTGAAGAGTTACAGTGCAAAAAGGTATAAAAAGTAAACGTAATTATTTTCATATTTCCAACAAAAACTTTGTTTATACTACTACCTCTTTGTAGAAGGGATCATTTCAAAGTTAGGGTTATCAGCTTTTGTGTGTAATATTCAAGGTCATTTTACCTCAAAATAAATTTATGTTAGACTTGTTCTGGATTTTGTATTCATAATGTCCATGTTTTTTCTCTGTACAGGAGAATAGCCGTACAGGAGAATTGTCTGGTATTCTGCCACATTATTTTGTGTGAACTTTCCATGGTTTTAGTACCCTGTTTCCCCGAAAATAAGACATCCCCTGAGAATAAGACGTAGTAGAGGTTTTGCTGAAGTGCTAAATTTAAAGCATCCCTCGAAAGTAAGATGTAGCAAAGTTTTTGTTTGGAAGCAGGCCCGTCGACCAGAGCATGCAGCTGTGGAGTGGAAAAATAAGACATCCCCTGAAAATAAGACAGCGCATCTTTGGGAGCAAAAATTAATATAAGACACTGTCTTATTTTCAGGGAAACAGGGTAGGACTTTATGTGTAGACCAGAGCAGCAGAACAAATCTTGCTGAGTGTTTCTTGCTGTGTGAAACATAAGCCCAGGAGCTCCTCCTGCTTTTCATCTGCTATTTTAGTTGTATATTGGAAACATAAGGAAAATATTTTTTTTTTAAAGCAAATTTTCTTTTCCCCCCCTGAACTGCCTCTGAGAGAACTCTGTTGGGTTCAGGTGGATAGCTTTCAGAACACTTTGGATGTGTCCCTGTAAAAACATTTCTGTCACTGGCCCCTTCCGCACATTCAGAATAATGTACTTTCAATCCACTTTCAAAGCAATTTGCAGCTGGATTTTGCTGTGTGAAAAAGCAAAATCCACTTTCAAACAATTGTGAAAGTGGATTGAAAGTGCATTATTCTGCATGTGTAGAAGGGGCCACTGTATTCCAGGATCTTTTCTGCTCAGGTAACTATATCCAGCTGCTACATTTATATTCTACCCTTCCTCATGGTGCTGTCCTCCCATTTTACCCTCACAACATCCCTGGGAGGTAGATTAGGCAGAGGGAAAATATCTGAGGAAGTACCTACCTCTGCTACATAGCTTGTTCCCAGATCCAAGAAAGACTAGTTTTGTGCTTTTGTTTTTCACAGCATCACCTCACTATATCATGTTGTTCTAGTTTTTCAAAATCTATTTAAGCGACTGCATTTCTTCAGAAACGTTTTAAACTGTAGATGTACCATGAAGTATGAATTAAAGTTTGAATTCATAACCAGCCGTGCCTAGATTGTGAGCAAGCTTCTTCACATTGTCTCCACTAGGGAATCATCCACAGGATCTCTCATTTGAGGGTTATGTATTCATTTTCAGGCCCTGTTTTTTGGAAATGTACACGGCTTACTTTTTCGTGAGCAATTACTTGACTCTATTGTCTGCTCTTTAGCTAACTGCTGGGTCGCTGTGGATTTCTGACTTGTGAAAACTTTGATCAATGTATTTATTTGAAACATGCCCATCCCATCTTTCCCCTAAAAAGCAACCCAAGGCACCTTACAGTTTGTAATCGACAAGCATGTTAATGCTCAGCAAGCATTTGAAAAGAATAATCAACAATCACTTACTAGGTTTTTAAATAATTTTTATTAATTTTCTAATAACTGTAGCAAAACTATCACAAATTAACAAACAAAAACTGACCCGAAAGTGATCCAGTCACTCTACCCTCTACACTACACATTCAAAAACTACACTTAACTATACTGGCTTCCTGTCCATCATGCACTGCAGAAATTACCCATATTGTATTAACATTCCATTAATATCAGAAACCAGAAGGCTTTAACATCTTTGTAAAATTCTATTTCTTAAAAAAAGAAACAAAACAGATACAGGCCTATTTTATAATAATGTTATCTCCCTAATTTATTGCCAGAATAGAAGACTTGTGTGTAAAAATCCTTCATTCCTCTTTAGACATCTCTCCTGCCATTTTATGGAATTGAACTTGACCTCTAACGTTTCTCTATTACATTAATATCTACACTTTTAATCTAACTTTAAACAAAAACTTCGATATTTCAATGGCTAGGTATTTTTAAGTACAATCTTCGGTTTTTAAAAATTCCTTAACTATTGCTGTAGAGGTGATTCTCTGTTGCTGATCATTGTACATAAAGAGCAAGCCCTCCCATCTAAGCCAAGTAAATCCTATCTGTTTCTTAAGAGCAATGGCTAGAAAAGCATAGTCGTTCCTCTTTTGCAAGACTGTCAATGATATCTCCTTCATTATGATAATATCCTTATCTTCTATCTTGAGTGGTGATTTTCAATGAGTAACTAGGATTTGATCCACAGTTTCTTTTGCAAAGAAAACAATGACAATATCTCTTCAGAGCCCCTGTGATTTTGGATTCTTTGAGTTAATTCTGCAGACTATCTCAATTTTTGCTGCCATCTTTTCCTCTTCTATCTTCAAAAAGCCAATGCGGATATAATTTTCTTGCTAGGATTCTCTTTTGAAGGATCCTGTTCTTCTGGTACCTGCCTTAGCTTTGTCTCTTATCTGATATTTCAAGCAGCAAAAAATCCTGTGCAGCATTAAAAAGCCCAACAAACTCTCTGTAGATATAATGCCATTAACAACACACACACACACACACACACACACACACACACACACACACAATGAACAAAGCTGCCTCATGATTGCATGTTTTGATTGTAGGAGCTGAATGTTCACCAGGTTGCTCATCTGTCATGTGAACAGCTCAACCTGTCCAGCGGGGTAATTGCCATGTCTGTGGATGTGCAGAAGCTTGTTCATGGTTCTCCCTACTGCCACTGCTGTGTACCACTGCAAACAGTTTGAAGACAGATATATGAAGATCACACAGAAATAACAGACTTCTTGCTGGGTGGGAGTCCGTTGAATGTCTGTCTGATAGGTTGTATTAAAGGCTGCCGAACTATTTGGATCTAGAGCCATCCACAAGGGCATGCTCACATCTAGCCTTGTGAAAATAACAGTTTACTTCCACTGCCCTGTATCATTGAGGAAAAATTGCTTTTAACCACATCCCCCCTTTTTTTAACTGTAGAGGTAATAAAAGTTTGCCGTGGACTATGTGAACCCACACAAAAAACTACACTACCTCGGTCAGGGATAGTGTTTTTTTTGTTTTTTTTAATCTTCTCCGATCACTACCTGCAAACCCCCCCCCCCAAAAAAAAAATTGTGCAGACTATCTCAATTTTTGCTGCCATCTTTTCCTCTTCTATCTTCAAAAAGCCAAAGCGGAGATAATTTTCTTGCTAGAAGTCATGAAATAAAACTTATCTACCAGAGCTATGTGGGTTTGACTTCAAATTAGGTAGCCAGCCATAAGAATGGGATGAATCAGCCTGAGACTTGGCTCACATGAAGGGCATGGCAGTGGAACATGGTTATGTTTGCCTGGTGACCATGAATGAAGTTCTTAGTACACCAATTTTTCAATGCTTTCTGTAAAACAATTAAGGAGATACTTTACTGATCTCTTCTAGTAATCCATCCGAGAAAGCTGAGGCAATCACTGAAATACACTGCAAACAGATTGTAGATGATTTTATAGACCTGTGGGATAGCATAGCAAGCTCACAACATTAGGAGGAACAGAGCAGGCACTTGGCTTCATACCAGGAGATGGTCTATCGGATATGTGGCCACTGGATTGTGTAGAATTTTAAAAGTAATAAGGAGCACCTTATATTGAATCTAGAAACAAACTGGTAACTGGTTTCAGAACCAATGTAATATGTTCAAATCTATGTGTTCCAGTCAAAAGAGAAAATTTGAAGGCAGCCCCACCTATCGTGTGTTACAGTAGACTAATCTGTAGTCTTAGCCTAAAGTTTAGTGTGAATCAGCAAAGCCAGATTAGCTAAATATTAGCAAAATATTTTCTGGTCAAGTATTTAATGAAAAAGGGTCTCTTGGCAACTGCACTGTGCTGTTATCTCTGAGAGCAAATCTGGCTTAAAGAGACCAAGTTTTTCACAGATTATAAAAAAGATAAATTTATTCCTCCTTGGGTTGAAAGAATGATACTCTGAAGAATCTCAGTTCATGCTTGCCAGACAGCATCACCTCTGTCTTTTCTAAATACCATTTCAGCTTGTTTTGCTTTAGTATTTACTGCATCATCCAAGCACTGGCCTAGAACTGAGACAACTGCTTCCAGAAGCTTATTCAATGAAATGTAGAACTGGATGTCATCAGTATATAGATGATACCCAGCCCCAACACTCTAGATGATATTTAAAAGCAGCCTGATATTTAAAAGCATAGCTGAAAAAGAAAGACATGGAGCACCCCACAGGACAAATTCCATACTGTGGATTCAGTGTTTCCAATGGCCATTTTCTGTATGATCAGAGAAGGAGAAAAAAAACACAGAATCTACTAGAGTACCATCATCTTCACCCCAATCTGCTGTTTCAAAATGCTTCAATAAAATTGTGTGGTCAACAGTGTCAAAGGCTCAGATAAATCTAGCAGGACCAAAGGGTACATTACCTTATCCGACTGCAAATAGAGAATGTCTTCCAGAACAATTAATGCTGTCTCAGTATGAAAGCCTGGTCTATAGACAGATTTAAATGGGTCAAGTGCAGATTTGTCATCTAGGAACTCCCAGGCCAATTATACACTGCAGTTCTGCCCTGCAGTGAGGGAGCATTTCCTTCAGGGCAAGATTTACTTGCAGATGTGCCTTGTGTTATGGTGCTGCAGATCTCGGAAACCCCATGGTTAGTGAGAGTGGGATAACCATGATGTTTTCCTTTGCATTGGAGTTTCTGCTCTTTCTGGTCCCCCCTCCCCCCTGCACTCCTCACTCCATGCTCTGAGGGAGGGACAGAGAGAGAACTGTCAGTGGAAGAGAGGGAGAGAAGGTAACAGCAGCAGCTAACAAAGAGCCAGGAAGAGCTGAGTAGAGCTGCTGTACTCTGGCATTAGCACTAGAAGAAGCAAAATGTGTGGAACAGGGGTCAGTGCTATCAATCACAGAAGAGGAAAGGAATTTGGGTGTGTTAGTTGATAGTTCCATGGGAATGTCAACTCAATTTATGGCAGCTGTGAAAAAGGCAAACTCTATGCTGGGGATGATTAGGAAAGGAATTGATAATAAAACTGCAAAGATTGTCCTGCCCTTATATAAAGCCGTGGTGCGACCGCACTTGGAGTACTGTGTTCAGTTCTGGTCGCCACATCTAAAAAAGGATATCGAAGAGAAAAGGCTTATTTTGTTTCCCCGCTCCTGCACATAAAGATTGCTGGCTGAGTTCTCTCAGAAGTTTCTCAACTCGTGCCCCCCACCCACTCCCAGAATCAAAGCTCACCAAGCTTGGATGCTGTTACCAGGAGACCTCTTGGAGCCATCTTGAAAGTCTGGTCATGGTGGGGAAGGGTGGCTGCCCATACGGGGGGGGGGCGCTCAGGTTTTGTCCCCGGGCTCCAGTTTGCCTAGATTCGCCTCTGCAGATCCAGCAGGCTCGTTCTTATGTTCTTATGTTCTAACAGAAACTTCTCCCCAAGGAAACAAGAACTTGAAAATGAGGAAAATGAGAATGGGTAAAAGCCCCCTGTTTAGAAACTGTTAAAATAAAAAGGCAACAGTTTTTACACTTTCTATCATTTAAAAGAAATGGAGGAAGCAAGATGTTTCCAGGAAGCCTTTGCTTCTCTCAGTACCGTGAATTGATATGCAGGTTCTCTTTTTCGTGATTTCCTGCCCTGTAATGCCTTCAAATATTGACAATCATTAGGGCAAGAATAGGATCCCCCCCCCCCCGCCCCTGCTTCTGAAAAAGAGGCCGTGGGTAGTTTTTTTTATGGGTCCTTTGTCATTTTGGTTTTCATTTCTTTGATATTACAATGATTTTGGACCAGGAAAGACCTTTATCAGAAGTGAATTGTTTCAAAGATTGATGAGTAGCCTAGGGAAGAAAATGGGTTGCATAAATTTTTTTAAAAAATAAAAGCTTCTACACCCTTTAGGGTTTATGAGAGAAAGCAGCGAAGGTAACTTATCTCCTGGCGGCATTATGAACAGGCAAATGCTTAAATTCCTCTTAACAATGTGCATTTGCTCTCACTAGCTCTTCCATTGATTTCCTCCTGCCCTCCATAGACCCGGCTGCAGTTAAGCCGTGCGTCTTCCACGTGATGCTGAGCCGAATCAGATTTTCCTTTTAGTTGTTCGATCACATTTTCCTTCCTAGAGCTTAGAAGGCTCGCTTGGGACCTTATAGTAATTGCCTCCCCACGCTGTACTGCTGATACCTTTATTGGATTGGCGTAGGGTTTCAGAGGACTGTGTTTAACATGCAGTGAGCTGCAGCAATGCAAACAGCCCCAGTGTTTAAACAAGCATCCATTAGACCAGGAAACAAGGCAGTGCCAGCCCATTTGGTGTGTTTAGTGCTGGCAGCTTAAGGCAAATTGTGCAGCAAGATCTGGAGGGTGAAAATGGACTGTCTGGAGGAGACAGAGAGTCAGAAAAACAAGAAGTGAATCTCTAGTTTTGGGGAAGAGGAGGACAACTGTTGTGGGCAGGGACATGTGCAAAGCTCATTAATATCTCATTATGTTCAAATTGTGGTCTACCAATAGATTGGTGTTAGCATAAATTGGATAACGGGCTGCAAAAGAATCGCCTGGATGTTTTAAGTGGCATTCTTTATATCTCCTTTGGCCACCCTGTGGGGGGAGAAAGGAGGTGTTTTCCTATGCAGCAGAAAGAATTATTTGCTCAGGCAAGAAGCCAAAAAGCCATGATGCTTTGTATATCAGCCCGATAACAGAACATTAAATTAGAAACAAAACACTTTGAAGTATGCTGTATTGGGTTGATCAGAATAGTACCAACTAGCGCATTCAGTATTTCTAACAAGCTGCCTTTATTTTCAGGAAGGCTTAACTTGATTATAAAATTTGTTCAGCATGAAATGGTCTCAGCCTGACATTTTAAATGCACAACAGCCCCAGCAAAGCAAAGCCACAAGCAATGGAGGTGGGACATTTTGTGTCTGTCTGTATAGTTTGAATTGTTAAGTTTTAAGTTGGAATTTATGCACATGATATAGTTTTAGCATTATTGAAGCACTGCTGCCCTCCTGGTGTAGTCAGAAATATGTTTCCTTTTTCTTCAGATATGTCTTTCAAGCTTGAATAGTACTCGCAAGCCATACCTTTGAAAAATCTCAAAAACCTCCAAGCAAAACAAACATTTCTGAATGGAAGTGTGAGCTGGTATCGTCTGATTATCATGGGCATCTGGGAAGTATTGCACTGTATCCAGTGCAGTTTGTTTCAGAGGGTAGCTGTGTCGGTCTTCAATAAAACAGTAGCACCTTGGGGACCAACTAGATTTTTGGGGGGATGAGCTTTTGAGAATCAAAACTCTCAAGTGCAGAGCTTACTCTAGTATAGTACTGAGGGGGAAAATACTTTCCTGTTCTTCCGCACAAGCTCTAAAGCAGAATAATTGTATAGTTGTATCAATACTAAATTCTTTTCAGGGTATGATTTAGCAGTTGTACAGCCTTTGAGAAATGTCACCCTGCATAGCTGGGGTCACCATAAGTCAGCTGGGATTCAACAACAAATGCTTCTTCTTCATCTACCCCCTCCCCTCCAAGTTTGCCTAACAAAGGTTAAAAAATGTGGGAAAAGTGTTAACAGCAAAGTGTACTGGTAGGCCATTTAAGATGTGGGTTTTGAGTGCTGATCCACCATCCATATTTCCCTCTGGAGGTTCTCTAGGAAAAAAGTATCTATGGCAATTTCTACTTTGAGGATAGCCTCGTACACTTGTATCCCTAACTTTGCCTACAGACTGGGCGGACTGGAATTACTTGTACATCCAGACTTTGACTGAAAAACCTGTTATATAAAAGTGATAGGAGATACTTTATTATCTACTGATGTTGTTAGTCGATGTGTACTATTTTTGGATATGTGGAAAGAGTTCATGGAGAAAGGACCAGTTTCCCAATAATCCCTGTAGGATTGGTGTGTGTGGATTTCTTACCCAGTTCACATTAGTCCTGCAGTAATCTCTATCAACTATATAAACCAACAGGGATCACCAGATTCAAGTGCACCGTGCATATCTGCACAGAGGAACAGCACCCCTGAGACAAAAGCCCCAAACTTAAGTGGGAGTTTAATTAGGGCACGCATACAAATTCTGAATTTGAAAAAAGACATCTCTTAAGAAAATAATGCCTGTTCACATCTATAGAATCTGGCCCATTTGTACATGTTTAATTTGAATGCTCTGTGCCCATGCAATGAAATAATTTCCGCTTCAACATTTTGATATGTTTCTCTGGCAGTTGAAACAATATTAGAGCCCTCCAGTGGGCAAACTCATTTTTCTAGTTTATGGAGATTTTGCTAAGGTGGTGGTTTTATTAACATTTTTTTTGCATTTTCCTTTGTCAGCAAAAAAAATCATTCTTTGGCTTTGTCTACAGAAATGTAAGGATATTAGACTTCACAATAGGAGACAGAGGTGTATATCTTTCATGCCAGTAGAAATGGGCCAGATTATGAAATAATCAAGTTGAATCAAAATGTGCATTAACAATACTAACAGTCCCATATGGTAGGATTTGAGGGCTGTATTAGTATTTGTGTTGCTCCGGGGGTGACACATTTTGGGTTTTCTGGGTTTCAGATCATTTCTGGGTAAGAAAGACAATGTGGATAATGTACAAAGCCACTGTACCACACAGATATGTCAGGTGTAGAATCATCCATATTCTCTTCCCTTGTCATCCAAATAGAACATCACTTGTACACTAAGATTCTTTTATTTACTTTTCTCCATAGTGGGGACCCAAAGTCCCCTTTACAACATCTTTTGCTTCTTAATTTTTCTTCTTAATTTGCTTCTTAATTCACAAGCACTCTCTGAGGTAGGTTGTAACCGGCAGAGGAAGGTTCCCTGGCAGAGTGGGGATTTGACCCAGGGTGTTCCAGATCCTATCTGATGCTTCAACAACAAGAACACGGTGGCAGAAACGTCATCAGCTGTGACTTCTGATATGCTGTAAGGCCATTTTAGGTATGGCCAATGTTGAACAAATATATTTGAATGCCAGAGATCAATGTAAGCACAACAGCGGGCACCACTCAAGGGTGGATGGGGGAATGGGAACATTGGGGATCTGGGAAGCCTGGCCCAGATGGCCAGGCTGTTACCCAAGTGTGGCCTAGATATGTCATTGCAGAAATAATATTTTTTTGGAGTTGTATTATGAGGTGGAGGGAGAGTGAGTGTCATGTTACAAGTTTTACTAGTTCCCAGAGGAATGGCACTTTGCACCGGTGACTGTCACTGTTCTGGCTTCATGACTACTGTGATTTCCTGCACTGTACATCTGTTTTATCAACCAGAGCATTTTACAGACTGTAGGTTGCTAGCATTTCATCAGGATGGGAGAGGGATTAGAGATGCTTTATTTTAATGTTTGAATTATGTTTTGTAAGCAACTTTCAGCCTGGTTAAAGGTAGAATATAGATGTTTCAAGGGCAACATGTGTGACTCTGGCACTATAGCTGAAGTATTTTCTCTGTTCCAGTATTAAAGAACTGCTTCATGGGATGCATCCGTCCACTTCATAAAAGGTGACAGCTGGTATAATATAAAGGGTGGTGTGTCAATATAGCATTGGGAAAACTCTCTTGCTCAGCCTGCACTACCTTACAGGGTCATTGTGAGGATAAGCTGGTTGTGCTGGAATCTTTGAGCACCTTGGAGGAAGGGAAAAAAGAATATCAAATAAATATAGGTAATCTTTGCTACTATCTGCATCATCCCTCCAAAATGTGTATGATGAGCCTCATTTTATAACTGCTGAGCACTACAGTCTGGCACCTACAGAATGGAGGAAACCTAAATAAAAACATCTGCCTGCAATTTTTTGTTACAGGTTGAGGCTTATTGTCATAATGTATTATACAGAATGAGTATCCTTGCATTTGTATTTGTTTCATGAAATGGATGGATATTTCATGTTACACCTATTTTACGATTGATATATTTTCATTGTGTTTTAGTCAAAACTGTTTTCCTCCCACACACACATACACAAACAACTTCCTCTGCAATACATGGAGAAATCTTTTCTTAGGCCCCAATCTTTTGTTAGTTGGTGTGACAGTACACCAGTTGAGATGTTCCATATGCCTGTCTCTTTCACTCCTCTGTGCCTTTTTCTGTGGTGTCGTTTGACCTCCTGATCCGTGTTCTTGAAGCTATCCCTCCTCAGTGCACACGGCTTCTGTTATACCCTCAGGAAAAAATGTCAAACATAAACCGTTTCCTCTTGGCATCCCATCTCCTTCAAAGGCTGTCGACTGTGATCCTCAACATGCTTCGTCAGCTGATTGGCTTCACTGGGGCTTCCTCTCAAACATCTCTTGGACAGCCTAGCTGTTTGTGGCCTTTGTAGCAGAAGATAAGTTATTTGCACTCTGACTTACACAGCCATTTGGACATTAGCAACTGCTTGTTTGGCTTGCGTTTGGATTTATAAATTTGATTCCCCTTCCACAGATGTATCCTATTGCTAAAATAAATTAGCACTTTGTAATGATTTGGGTGCAGCCACCAGAATTCTCTCACAAATATAATACTGTTCAGTCTCAGAAATGAATCTCTGGCTTTTGGAAGATTGCTATAGGGTATAAATCTGCCTGAACAGCATAACTTCTATTGTTCTGGAACTGAGACTAGGGCCTGGCTCAAATAAATAGGAGTTCAAGATGGCAATGAGATGACAGAAATGACTTGCTGCTTGGTGTTGCAGTTTGAGGATTATATTTTGGAATGATCACTTTTATTTTTTAAAAATCCATTCAAGCAGAAAATCAGCACAGTAAACACAGAGAGGCTACAGCCTTTCTGCCTCCAGTGCTAGGGTTCTGTTTGGGTGACGTTTTTGTGAAAAGGGATGTTCGTATTTGGACATATGTTCACTACCTGAAGTCTGAAGTGGTATAGTCTATTTTATCACCTCTTCTGCATGTGTGATACAGAATGGGACATCAGTATTTCCCTTCCCCCCCAATTCTCAGCACTAGAGGCTTTGTTTCTCATGGTGTATGCACATTACCTGAGAGGGAATTGGCCACTGATATTCAAAAGGAGATGGCCTCTACTCAAGAGGCATTACACAAAGTTCCAACCATTTTTGTCTGTGGAAAATTAAGAGAAACCATTCAAGAACCATTACTGTCTTGTACTGAACCAAGCAGAGGCTCCTCCCTATTCCTGGGTGAGAGTTGTGTTAAGACTGGCCAAGCTCTCTTGAGGTAGTCAAAATGACTGAGGAAAAGAGCCATAAATCCTCTTGCCACCACACACCCCTTACATCATAGAGGACCAAAGATCCAGCTGGAGAGAAAGGTGACAGTGCTGCTTGCCAGCAACCTTTCCCCCACCCAGAGGAATGAGGGTAAAGGCAGGCACTGCCATGCTTCTCCTCTTCTGGCACAGGGTGGGCTGGCAACTCCGGGTTGGGAAATTCCTGGATATTTGGAGGTAGCGTTTCAGGAGGGAAGGAACCTCAGCACAGTGCTAAATGGCTGCCTTCGTGTCAGTCACGAAGCCATTAGTTTTGCTCCTCAGAGGGGTTTTTGAAATGTAAAAAAACTCTTATGAAAATAATAAAATAATGCTTGAACTTGTTACTTTCCTGATGCATGATGTGTGAGTGAATTAGAGGTCTGAATTTGATCCAGACTGTATTGTGTGTCAGCTAAGGAGTGAAGGCAGGAATGGGGGAACAGAAGTTATGTTTTAGCAGAAAAACACCTGCTGCTGTTCCCAGGTATAAAGTCAAAGTATCCCATCTTAGACATCAACTACCTGAAGCAGACATAATCTGTTGTCATTTGTGGGTATTTGCCCATAGATTGCACCCACAATCCTTAACATTTATTCAGGCAGTGTGTACTTATGGCAAAATAAACACTTACCAAACTGTATACATGTTTTTTATCCCCTTACATGGAAATAATTTTGTGTAGAGGTCGGAAAAACAAGGCAGAATGAATTTGCTCTGCTTCCACGCTTCAAGGTAAAAAGCTCTCCTCCATCACTGTTAATATGGCGATTAGAGATTATAAAATAAGGTCCTTCATTTTATATTAAATCCACTGATTAAAACTAGGCCTCTAAAAAAAAAATCAGAAGTGTTAGAAAAGCGAAGCTGCTGACAAGGCAGTTACTTTAATGAAAAACTTTTTTGTGGCTCAAGAAACTGTTACGTAATTCAGATTTCTCTGTCATTCCACTTAGATGTGTAATTCCATTTGCTTTTCATGCAGTTTCACATAATGTATGTACCTAACAAAGCTTGCCTGTCATCAGTGTTTGCTTGTTTGTGACACACAAAACAAACACCTGTTTTCCTCTCCCCTTTGCTATTTAGAATCTAAGTAGCCCAACTGTAATTGATGACCTTGATCATTAAAACAAGGCCTGGAACTGCACGGTTCATTTTCTCCCCTTGTTTAGCCCTGCAAGAAAATAAGAATCATTTCCAGAACAGCAGACTCTGTGGCCATAATTACAGTCTAAACCAGAAGGCCCTGCTGAGTTTCCCCCTGACACACGCGTCCTTTGCAGAGTTATTCAGGCAAAACGTCCATCAGTAAAGACATGATCCTACAACCACTTAGTGAAAAAAAGACTCAAGCCCTTGGAATTGCCACCTGGGTATGTGGAATCACTGGGTTTGTCTCCACATGGCTGACCATCTGTAAGGCTATAAGACAGAAAGAAAGCCCTTGATAAGCGCACATCTCTTGCCTTGTGCACAGACTGATCTTATGATAATGACTGCCTCTTACAGCAGTGGGCAAAAAAATCACTCTTGTTTGTCTTATTGAATGTGCTGTCCCCCTCGCTCTAGACAATGAGGAGATGAATTCTGCTAAGTAACCCATGACCAAAGTACGGCACACTTCCTCCATCTGGGATGATTGTCCTCCTTCACCAATCATGCAGCTTTCAGAAAAGATGCACATGGAGTGGTGAGGGGGGTAGGGGCACCCACCTAGCCAACCAGATCAGCCAAATCAACCCCAGTGATCAGTGGGATGACAGATGTCACAACCAGATCACCTTCACATCCAAGATGTGTGTACCTCCCAGTTGGTACCTGTGACAGTTGTGCAAAACATATGCCCCTGTCTCAGGAGCATTGGCTGCATTTTTGTGAGTAGGTTTAGAATTTTAGTAGCTATGTTTTGAGGGGCCACAAAAGCACAGAAAACCAACAAAAATAAGCATAGCTATTGCATGCCATAGGAGAACAACATGAATACCTAAAGGACTAAAGTCAATATAATTCTAATCCTAAATCTCTACCCTTGGGAAAGAGAGAAGCTGTTCATAGAAGACTGCATAATTTTTGCTACTGTAGGATGAATGAAATCCTGCTAATAAGTCAGAGGAAGCCCCTCTATGTGAATGCGTATTTACACAACACACCTCAAGACAACATGTAAAGCATCTTTATACTTTTATAGGGTTTCTATAAAAGAGCAGCAGAGCTCTCACTTTGTCTTGAAACTTGTTTGCGCACTGAGAATCTAACAGGAAAAAATGTTTTAGAAATCAAATGAAAACAATAGTTAGCATTGTTAAAAAGGCACAACCCTTTTGTGGGACAATTGAGTTAAGCTATTAGTATAAATACACACAGCAGGATATATAGCTACTTTCTGGGAATGTGATACAACTACTACTGAATGCCCCCCCCCCCACGTACAAATTGAACCTTTTTATGTATATTAAAGGTATACACATTTCTAGCAGATGTAATTTCTTTAATTCTTCAGCCTTTTAATTGTTGTGGGTTTTTCAGTCTATGTGGCTGTGGTCTAGTAGTTTTTGCTCCTAACATTTCATCTGCATCTATGGCTGGATCTTCAGAGGCATGTCAGCGTAAGATTTGTTTCTCTCCACGGAGTGTGGTGGGAGTGATGTATGGAGTGATTGTGTGGCGGGATACGTGTTTTGTCCACAGGTGGGTGTGGGAATGAGGTGCATTTGTACAGGTGGAATTCACTTTCAGTTGTATTTGAATGTGTGTGTTTTTTGTCGAAGGCTTTCGCGGCTGGATTCAACTGGTTGTGGTGGGTTTTCCGGGCTGTGTGGCCGTGGTCTAGTGGATCTTGTTCCTAATTTTTCTCCTGCATCTGTGGCTGGCATCTTTAGTATCACAGAGGGATTCACAGGGGAAAGGTGTATCACAGAGGGAAGTACGTTAGGAGCAAGATCCACTAGACCCCGGCTACACAGCCCGGAAAACCCCCACCTCCGGTGTCTGTGTTTTGGTGTTTTTTAGTACAGGTAGCCAGGTTTTGCTGATTTTCAGACTATCTTTTTGTTGAAACTGTCCTGGGGTTTGTGGAGTTTAATGGCCTCCCTGTGTAATCTGACTGCTATCTGTCAGGGTTGTCAAGAATGTCTGCAGCTTTCAATAAGATCCTATGTCCTGCTTGTTTTAGATTATGTTCAGCTAATCAGGTTGGATTAGTCAGCAGTGCCTTTCATGTTCTTTAATTCTTGTCAGAATGCTGCATTTTGTAGTCCTTCCCCCCCTCCTCACACCACCTGTGAAGTGGACAAAACATATACCCACCACACAATCACTCCATACTATGCCATGGAGAAAAACACATCTTACTGTGACATACCTCTGAAGACAAAGGCAAAAGTTTAGCAGCAAAAACTACCAAACCACAGACACATAGCCAAGAAAACCCACAAACGCCAGTTAATTCCAGATGTGACAGTTTTAGGTCTTTTGTTCTAAGTCTCAAAAATCAAGTGTGGTAGTTTTTATTTGAAAGGTAGCCAAGCTGGGTGAGATATTTTAGTCCTTGCTGTAATTTAGAAACATATAAGCTGCAGAGCACTTAGTGTCTTCTGATGATTTTGGATTGATTCATTGTAAGAAGACATCTTGAAGCTTTGAATGTATTGGTCCTTTGGAGGGGTTTTGTGTGCATGTGCGTACGTGTATGCATGCACATGCGTTCATGCATATGTGTGTAAAATGCCCTTTATTAACATTTTGTACATTCTGCTTTTAATCTAGATTGAATTCTGGACCTGCATCCTGTGTCATTGGATATTGCAGGGTCATTACACTGTTTTCTACTTAATTTGCTTGTCCAGTTATGAATTCAGTTACAAATAATTTCTTTAGCGCAGTGATATTGCAGTATTCCATGATTGTAGATACAGAACAATGCTTGGTTTTATTATTTATGTATTTATTTATTTGACACAATTATATGCTGCCTCTCCAGGAGACTTGCCCAAGGTGGCCTACAAAATAAAACCTAATAAAAACATTAAACATTAATTAAAACCCAGTATTAAAACATAGCCACAGCATAAAAACATAGACCACTGAGTGACTTAAAATAGCAGCTTTCAGACTAAAAGTGTACCAAAATGGCATTATGAAGTCCCTAATTTATTTATGAATATTTATACCCCACCTTATATGAAGTATCTAGGTGACTTACAATAAAAATCACAATAATAAATACATTATAATTTAAAAAACAATAAATAGGATAAAAATTAACTCTACCCCCACTCATCCACCCCCCTCCCCAGATCGACAAGAGCACAAGCTGTAGAAGGGGTTTCCATGGAAGCTAGCCAAATGCCTGGCCAAAGAGAAAGGTCTTCACCATGCACCTAAATCGATAAACGGTAGCGTGTGGCAAATCTCTTGAGTGGAGACTATCCCAGCAAGGGTGAATGGAAATGTTTTTGGCTGGTGCCTAGAATCATCTCCTGGCAAGCCTCAGGGAAGGGCATTCCACAAGCATGGTGTCACTACTGAAAAGACCATGTATCTGGTTGTTGCCCACTTCACCTTTGAAGGTGGGGAAACTGAGAGCACAGCTTGTGAGGCACATCTTAACTGACAGACTGGACAAATGTGTTGTATTCAGGGGCGTAATGACCATTGGGCAAGGTGGGCAGCTGCCCAGGGCGCCACCTTGTGGTGGGCATCAAAAATGCAGGGTTTGTTTTTGGGTATTTTTAGTGGTTTCCCGTTTTTGGCCTGCAGGGGGTGCAGTTTTTATGCTTGTGGCACCAAAGTTTCAGAGTATCTTTGTGAGACCCTACTGATGATACTACCCAGGTTTGGCAAGGTTTGGTTAGGGAGTCCAAAGTATGGGCTCCCAAAGGGGGTGCCCCCATCCCCCATAGTTTCCAATGGGAGCTAATACCCTGTTTCCCCGAATATAAGACATCCCCGGAAAATAAGACGTAGTAGAGGTTTTGCTGAAGTGCGAAATATAAGGCATTCCCCAAAAGTAAGACGTAGCGCATCTTTGGGAGCAAAAATTAATATAAGACACTGTCTTATATTCGGGGAAACACGGTAGGAGATGGGGGCTGCAGTTTTGAGGGTCCATAACTTTGGTCCCTCTGGACCAAACGTCACCAAACTTGGGGGGTGCCATCAGGACAGTCTCCAGATGATACCCTGAGATTTTGGTGCCGATACGTCCAAAAATGCGCCCCCTGCAGGAACATCCCTGAAATTTGCTCAAGAATCTTGGTGCTGCATTGAGTTTTTTGTATTGCTGTCAATGGGGGTTGCAGGCTGGGGGGGCACATTTCTGAAGGCACAGTCTCAAAACTTTCAGGGTCTCATCAGGAGACTGCCCTTATGATACCTCCCAGGTTTGGTGCAGTTTGGTTCAGGGGGGCCAAAGTTATGGACTCTCAAAGGAGGTACCCCATCCCCCATTTTTTCCAGTGGGAGCTAAGGAGATGGGGGTTACCCTTTTGAGGGTCCATAACTTTGCCCCCCCCGAACCAAACTTCACCAAACTTGGCGGGTAGCATAAGGACAGTCTCCTGATGATACGCTGAAATTCTGGTGCCAATATGTGTAAATATGCACCCCCTGCAGGCACCAGTGACCTGGTGCAAAAAACTTTTTTGGTCATGGTGGGGTGGCTGCCCATGGGGGACGGCATCCAACTCAGGTTTTGCCCAGGGCTCCAGTTTGCCTCGTTACACCCCTGGTTGTATTGTATATGGCCATAGGCGGTCACAATAAGTCAAAATAGATATACAAAATAAGTATAAACGTTAACTGTATAAAATACAAATCAATACATGACTGGATAAATTTATACAAACTAATTGCTTCCACGTTTCTCAGCATGCAAGGCAAACTTCTCTGAAATTCTCTGTTCACAGTCCATTTCTGAAGAGCTGAGTGTACTTGTTTTGCATTTGTTGCCAAGTGACATTTTCACAGCGCTCAAAGCTCCAAAGTTTCTTAGCTGGAATATATCCAAGATTAATTGTTTATGTTCTATACTACTGAATGTAAGATGTCTGGTAGAATTGCCAACTCTGGGTTGAGAAATTCTTGGAGATATGTTGATAGAACTTGGAGAGGACAGGGTTTGGGGAGAAGGATCTCAACAAGTATAATATCATAGAGTCCATCCTCCAGTGGCCTATTTCTCCAGGAGAACTGATCTGTAGTCTGGAAAGCAGTTGTAATTATGGCAAATCCACAGGTCTGATATGAACCACCTAGAGCCACCTTCCAAAACAGCCATTTTGTTTCCAGGAACCTGATCTATCTTGTCTGGAGATCAGTTGTAATTCTTGGATGACCAACTTTGCATCCCAGTTTACTGGGTGACCCTGGGTCCATCACAGTCTCTCAACATAAGCATGCAAGCATTTTTTACTTTTTCACTTCCTCCTTCACTTTCTCTTCCTGCCGTCACTTCTATTACAGGGTTATACTAACTGGCAAACATTTCTGTGGACCTTGCTAAAAACTACCTGGAAGATGCAGAGTGAAAAATATACTAAAAATGTGCAAACAAATTACAAAGTTTATCTGGTTCTAGTTTGCCTTTGGGCTTGATGATTCCTGAGTCCTGAGATCAAGCAGCATCTGGTAATTGAAATACAAAGTATATGTGAAAAGGTTCTCATATGGCTCTTGAGCTACATTTACACACCAGGCCTGTCTTTCCTGGTGTGTATGTGAGAGGCAGTTGGACAGGACATGTGTGTAGTAATGCACTGCTGACCCAGCAGCACCGTAGTAGAACGTTGGGACACCAACGGACCTACGGCCTTCTGGTCGCACCGCACCCCCACTCCTCATCCCCCTATGAGTCACGGGTCATGAACTATCTGGCTCAATCACCGGGCGCAGGGACAATGGTCTTGCCCCCAGGTGAGGATTAGGCTCAGACGCTTACGCCCTCTCCGCACGTAGCCAAGTAAGATCAAGCATCACACGATCAGCTCCCGCGCTCCCGCCTCCCGCCTCCGAACTCCCCCCGGTCCTCCCTCCTACACTATAGAATAACAATAAAAGGTGCCAGGAACCAGCACGCTGGGAGACTCACAGGGGAACACGGACTCTCCGGTCTCCGCTGCTGGCGATCTCCACCAGATGTTATCTCCGCCTCGTCCTCGTTCTACGCTGACCACGTGGGTCGACTACAAGCTGGTGCCGAAACCCGGGAATCCTCGAACCTCCACCCTGCTCACCGTCGCCTGGGAAGGGCCGCGATACCGGTCCGCTGGATCGGGCGCATCCAGGGGACCACTGCTTCGGTATCGCCTTCGTCCTCTGATCGGGCGATCCAGAGACACGCTGGCCCTAGGGACACTCTCTCGTCCGGACGGAACACCGGTGAGTATGGGAGCTTGCAAAAGCAGGGCTTATGACAAGCACGCTGGACGAACTGAAAGCGCGAAATGCGGCAGGGTCCCCGTAGAGAGGAGGGGAGCTGCGCAAATTGGTTGAGGAGATTGAAGCTCAGTGTCCATGGTACCCAGAGGGGGGGACATTGAATCTTAAGGACTGGGAAAACATCGGGCGCACTCTTCGACAGAGCCTCGCAGACGATGTCGCTGCTACTGACGTGGAGACAATGTTTTGTCGCCATCAGCCTGCAGACCTATGGCTCCCTTGCTGTAGGCCTCCTTTTCTCGACATCTTTCACCTTCAATTTCAACCCCGGAATTTTCTCTATCCACTAAATTGGACGCCTGTCCTCCTTCTGCCCCCCTTGCTCCTTCACCCACTTCAAACTCTCCGCTCAGCCGCCTCCCCTTGCTCCGCCTTCATTTTCCGGCCACTGCATCCGCCAGCGCCATCGTAATGGCGCTGGTTTCAAAACTCTCGCAGAACGTATTAGCCACGATCTGCAGAAGAAAGAAACCCTGACGGAAGACGATGCCTAAATTTTGCATTGTGCCCCGGCCCATTTCACAGATACTGAAGGAGGGTGGCGCCATTCGGCGGGTTGTCGTAGCACCGCCTCTTTAAACTATAACATCTCTCACTGAGCTCCGCAAAGTTTATGCGCAGACGTAGGAATCACTAGCCCCTACGCGAGAGGCATGCTGGAAGCAATCGCAGGGAATCACCTAATGGTTCCGGACGACTGGAAAACCACCTTCGCGATGCTCCTGAGCCCAGCACAATTTGTGATCTGGGAAAGCGAAGTTCCACCTAACAATGCATCAGTAGGAGCCGCCCGGCGGCGCTTCTACACAGCCGCTTCAGCTTTACGGTTTCATGCTTTCGCCAACCCCAACGATCAGATTGTCCTGCCTGAGGCCACCCTTACGGTCGCCTTCTGAGCCTTTATAAGGCATTTGTCAAAGTCCCCAATGCCGGCCAGCCAACCCAGAGTTTCTCCTCCATCCGGCAAAAACCCCAAGAGCCCTATGCCGAGTTTGTGAACAGGCTCCAGGAAGCGCTCAAGAGGCAGGTAGATAGCGAAGAGGCCCAAAACGAGCTCCTCATGCTCGCAAAGAGAACGCTTCCACGGAGTGCCGCAGGGCAATCACGGCCTGGGCAAAATCCTGAACTGGCCGACATGCTTAAGGCTTGCCAGGACATCGGATCCTCCGCACCACCAAGCTAGCCTCCTCGCCGCAGCACTTCCACCGGCGGGAGGCAGCCTCAGGATGACTGCTTTAACTGCGGCAGACCCAGACACTTCCGACGGGAGTGTAGGCAGCCCGGTGCGGGGGCCTACAACCCCGATGGAGGAGGGTCCTCCCCCAGGAGGAGAAGGCCACCTAAAACCCGTGCCCACGCTAAGCCAGAAAGGCTTCCACTGGAGAAACGACTGCCCGTCGGGAAACTCCCGCCTGGGCGTCTCCCCAGCCCAGGACCAAGGAGGAGAATACTAGAGCAGACCCAAACACCAAGGCCCCTGCCAAAAACCCCCCTCTCGTGGCATCTCGCTCGCCTGCACCCAGCCCATCTCCTTTCCGTTCCCCCACCAGGTTCTTGTCGCCTAACCCAGTATGACGAGCCCATCCCTACCAGAACTATTGGGCTGGTGCTGACACAGGCCTCTGCCGCTGAACAGTGACTGTTCAGCGGCCCCAGAGTGATCGACTCCACGCACTAAGTGACCCATCCATCTCCAAGTCTGGACAAACATCCCACAGGAGTTGCCTGCCGGAGCCAGCTGCGCCAGTTGATTCTCTTGCCCCATGCGCTGCCCGCTGCCGACCCAATAAAGGCTACAAGCCCCAGCAGCCAACATGGCGCAGCCTACACCACCGCCGCAGCGGTGGAGACGCCTATCGGGAGCTCCCGCCCATACCTGGAGCTCGCCATAGAAGGATGTAAGTTCAAGGGCCTGGTGGGCACCGGGCGCTGATGTTACCGCTATCAGAGCAGCCGAAAGTGGCCCGACCAGTGGCCGACCGAGGCTTGCCCGCACATCTGGGGGGTGGGGAGACAAACCGCGAGACGGAGCATCCGGGCCTGCTCACGGTCAACAGCCCAGGGCTCGAAAGCGGCAGCTCACAGTCCGCCCCCATCGTCTTAGACATCCATGTCAATCTCTGGGGAAGGGACCTCATGAGTCAGGTTAAAACGACTCTGGTCTGGGATGGGTAAAGCCGTCACAGATCATTGATCCCAATCGTGCCTTCCGAAAATTACTTTCTAATTTCCGTAAGAAAGCGGTTTCCCTCGCCCCGCCTCTTCTCTTTCTGTTTTTGGACCAGTAGAGCGGGGAGGGACAATTGGCTGACTGGCCCTCCCCGGATTAAAATCTGGGCCCGCCCTGATACCGCAGCACTGTCAGGACAGGCCCCAGTTTAAAAAGGGGCTGCCCCCATTATGCCCCTAATGCCCAAACCCATTTGGGTTATGGCTGCCCAGCGCCTGGCAACTTTATCAGTACCACGTTAAAGGCCAGGGCGCTCAGCCGAAACCGCCCCTTAAGGAGCGGTCTCGGGCGGGCGGCAATTCCCCAAGATAATTCGATCAAAAAATTTTAGCACCATCCAGCTTCCTGCGTTAGCCACCAAGGTCACGGTAAGTGCAACTCCCTTGCAAAGAACCCCCTTTTTTTCCTTTGTGTGTGCGAGGAATCTGCCTCTAATCGCCTGATTGCTTCATTCCCCGGATGCACCCATCCCCCAAAAGGCGATCCAAAGCCCCTTTGTGTTGCTGATTAAGCATGCATACCCACAATCCCCCCAGGACCCGCCTCTGTTCTCTCGAGGCTCGGACTCCTCGGCCTGGACGCACCTCTGATGACGCCCTGAAGCCAATTTCCACCAGGGTCGCCTACCCCCTGCCCTCCCTGTCAAACAATCTAAAGAAAGAGGAGGAGGCGGCCCCCAGGAGGATTGCATTAAAAGCAACCTTCACAGGCTGCAAAACAAGCCTTCTTATATTAAATTCTAAACCCCAACTCAAACAAAACCTCGATCCCCGATCTCCCCGCCATCCGGCTTAGAACTGAGCCTGGCGGGACTCCGGCCCCCCCCCCCATAACCTGGGAAAAGGGGGTGTGTTTCAGTCCCTCTTCCTACAGGTCCCTCGCTGACTCCGATTCGCCATGACAGGGCCAACCCATGGAATGGCCAGGAGGAAACCAACCCCATCCCGGAGATGGAACACATCTCTCTAAAGGATCCCGCCCAGCGGTCTCAACAGGAACGCCACGCCAACGCCCAAAGACCCGAATGACCTGGGAGACGCCAAGGCGACCACCAGCCAAGCTCCTAGAGCTGCTGTGCCAGCAAGACCACCCCGAGACACCCGAGAACCTCTGTGCCGCTCTCTTTGCGATCATCACCGCCAACTCGGCGGCCACCATCCTTTGCCTGCTCTGTTGCCTCCTGCCGATGGCGATCGGCCACCCCTGACGAAGCCACCAGACCAACATCTGGGAGCAGTTTGCTGCCGCTGCCAACGCCTCATCGCTCTGCTCTGGGCCAGTACCTAGGAGTCGGGAGCCTGCTAAGCTCCTGCCTGCTCCCCGCCTGCAAAGCGCCTCGAGACTTCCTGGCGGAGTCTGGGCTAAGCCCTTCATGAATGCCTCATCCATAAGATACTCTATGAGCGCCGACTGGGGACCCGCCGTCCAAACCTCGCTGGCGCTCTCTCCTTGTCACCAAGACTGTCGCTAACCACGACCTAACACCTGCGCTCGCATCACCGGGCGCAGCTAAACGGGAACCGACCCGGGCCCATTCGGCTGCTCGGCAAATTGGAACTGCACACACATGGGAGGACATTCCCCCGTGTTCGGAAACATCCTGCTCCCCAGGGGCTGGTTCTGACCTGCGGGGAGAGAACGTTTAACTACATTCCCCGCCCGACTCCTGCCGGAACTCTTTGTTGCCTCAGTCGCCTCACCATCGTCCTGCCCCAGGCTCCACCCCGGGAGCCCGGACGCCGCCGCCCGCTCTTGCTCTTTCGACCCCTCCTGTCGGAGCGACGCTGTCGCCTTCTCCGAAGCGGAGTTCGCCTCCTCGCAACTTCCCTAGTGGGAGTCCCCGGACTCGCTTCTTACAATGCTAAGACTATTGGCCGGGCTGGCCTGTGCCCTTGCGGTCCATCAACTCTACCTCCACCGCCTGGATGCCCTGGCCTCCGAAAGCAGCAGGAACTTCGCTCAAGCTGCACCCTAGACAATCGTGCCGCTATTGATTACTTGTTGTTATTACATCACCAAGGTTGTGAGAATGTACATAATATGTGTTGTTTTAATCTTTCTGATAATTCCCAATTGATTCACATGAAAGTACGTGAGCTGCAAGAAGTTGTATCTAATCTGAAATATGATGTTTTGCCCCATTGGTGGTCAGCCCTCTGGAGCTGGCTGCCGGGAGGATGGTTGAGTGCTATTGTACAGCTCTGCATTGGTTTAGTTGTGTGCCTCGTTATCGGATCTTGTTTCGTTCAATGTGTGTCTAATATTGCCTGTAACGTGTGTAAGAAGCCCCTCGAATTTCCCTTACCCCGCAACCAAGTTCTAATGTTACACAAGCAGCTCGGTCAGCTTGACCAGACAGCGGAGGAGACAAGCGTCCCTTTAAATCGCCCCTTAGCATTTCGGTCCCCCTTTTTCTAAAATGTAAAAAAGGAGGAGATGTAGTAATGCACTGCTGACCCAGCAGCACCGTAGTAGAACGTTGGGACGCCAACGGACCTACGGCCTTCTGGTCGCACCGCACCCCCACTCCTCATCCCCCTATGAGTCACGGGTCATGAACTATCTGGCTCAATCACCGGGCGCAGGGACAATGGTCTTGCCCCCCAGGTGAGGATTAGGCTCAGACGCTTACGCTCCTCTCCGCACGTAGCCAGGTGAGATCATGCATCACATGATGATCTCCCGACCTCCCGCCTCCCGCTCTCCCGGAACTCCCCCTGGTCCTCCCTCCTACACGCCCCCGATAGAATAACAATAAAAGGTGCCAGGAACCAGCACGCGGGAGACTCGCTAGGAACACGGACCTCCGGTCTCCCGCTGCTGGCGATCTCCACCAGATGTTATCTCCGCGTCTCGTCTCGTTCTTACGCTGACCACGTGGGTCGACTACACATGTGCACTTGTTAACAGTAGAACAAATGGACCTTCACACTGTCAATTTGCCTTTGGCTACCCAAGTTTCTCATCACATTGGGAAAAACAAAAGCAGTCACAAAGCTATGTACATTCACTAAATCAAACATTATCCCATTGTTGGTTTAACATAAATGACGTGGAAATGTGGTTATTATTTAAAAAGAAAATCCAAGAAAATACCATGTCAAATGTGATTGTGTGTTTGTCACATACAAGTGGCTCCCAAAATCTATTTCTGGCCTTTTGGTGCTCTTCCTCTGACCAACTAGTGCAAGGTTCCCTTCCTGTGATCCTTTTCTTGAACTTTCACACACTGAAAAAAAAGGATTTCACTGTTGAGGGGCCAGAAACTGAACTACAAGAATATATTTACGTAACCTTTTGTGATTGATGGAGCGTTTTGTAGGTAAAGGCAGTTCCTTACTGAAATTATTTGATGTTTAAAAGAGCAGTAAATAATATTGTTCCCTTTTAATCTTTTGTTTGTCTCTTCTTCAAACATAAACAGGCTGGGCTGCATAATTTGCAGTAAAATCCTCAGGGAATTGTGAGGAGGGTGTGTGAATTCTTATCTGAGGAGACATTTAGGAAAATGATACATACTTTGAGCATGTCCAGACATTAATATTTCAGAGGCTTCATGCCATTTGCTTCCTTCTCTGGTCTGTTTTTTACCACAGTTGAGGGTTACTGTTAATACTCTTCCAAATTTGGTTTTTTATCCTGCTTGCCTCATCTGCTCAATCTTTTATAATTACAGTAGTCTGAAGTACTGAAATCACATGGATATACAGACAGACCTAAAATATGAATGAAATTGTATCTACCAAAGACTGAGATTTTGATTTCTTAGTTAAATTTGAGTGATACACTAATGTTCTGTTTTTCTGAGACTAATCACCAAAATATCTCAAAGTACCTTATGCGTTCCTTTGTCACAGTGGTGAGTTCCGCACAGCACAAATATAATGTCTTTAGGACATTATAAAAAGTGTTTTGGGGAAGAACTTTTCTCTGCTCTCTTCCGCAAAATGAGTTCAGCCTGTTATAGTTTCCTCAACCCAGGTTGTTCAAAAATTGCTAAACTGGCAACCCCCCCCCCCCCGACTAGGTTGAAGATGATTCCTGCCTGCTGAGCGAATGCCAGCAATCAGGAAACACTTTATTTCTCCTACCCAAACCTTTTACATCATATGCCAATTTTCTTTTAATATTTGGCTGGCTATGAATTTTATATCCTTTGTCCATAAGGTTTCCTTCTGTTGAAATATATTTCTGCCCCAAACTTTTGCATCCATCTTACCATACATGTTTTAACTTGTTCTGTTTCTGGGTCAAATTGAAATAATAACTTGTAAATTCATTCTAATAAATGTCGTTTTGTTGTGATCACCATTTCAAATTCACTCGACTCCCTTATTATGCCTTGTGTGAATATCCTTTTTAAATCTTGAAACTAGTTGAAAATATAATTGCAATTGTACTTTTTACCTTCATCCTTCACCTATTGCCAAGACTGAATTTCTCCTTGAGAGTTTATTGCATCTCCACATGTTATGAAGTCAGTATTTTTCTTCACATGCTTATCATAGTACGTCTCTGTGGAAGACATTAATGAGGATATATTCTTCTCAGAATTTTCCTTGCATCTCAGGTGCTAGGAAATCACCTTTTCTGCCTGATACCCTGAAGAGCTACTGACAGCCAGAATACTAAACTAGAGGGCCAAATGGTCTAAAAGCAGCATTTCTCAAATGATCCAGGGATTCCTGAGTGTCTGTGAGGAACTCCAAGAAGGGCATACATTCCTTTGTACCTACTTGGCTGAAATGAAAAGGAAGACCTCTCAGCTTTCCAGAAGTGGGGCGAGGGGGTGGTGGTGGTGAGACTCTACCTCAGGGAAGGGGATAGAATCAGATTTCCTTTCTTGCAAAGGATGGGGGCTTCTAGAGTTGACATTGCCTGCTGTCACCTAGTTTCTAGATCTCCTTGGAGCAGTAACCTGAAAACACACCGATTAGTTGCCGGGATCCAACAGTTCAGCCTTAGGAACTCTAATTGGCAGAGCGGCACCAAGGAGGCACAGTTGCATGGACACTTGTCGGAACTAGTACAGACCTGTAAGCATTTGAGCATTGTATGCAATTCTTCAGGTAAACAGACTGCACATCTCCACCGTGCACAAGTAAATGCTTATAAGTCTGCTCTTGTGATTACTCAATTCTATTAAGTCAAGGGTGGACATGTTTGTGCTGTGGTTCATGCATAGCGTGCCCTGTAATTGGAATGAGTACACTTTAAATCCTTTAACGAGGATCCATTGGAGGGCAAGTCTGGTGCCAGCAGCCGCGGTAATTCCAGCTCCAATAGCGTATATTAAAGTTGCTGCAGTTAAAAAGCTCGTAGTTAGATCTTGAATACCAAATGCATTTTTATAGTGTCTTTAGATACAAATAGGATATTCTTTAGTATTTAGTAATCACCTTATGATTCTCCCTGCTGGGTTTAATTGACGTATTCTGCGTTACCCCTTTTGTTGCTCAGCTGCTATCTGGCTTGACGGATACAATCCAGACATAGAGAGGTTACTGACTTGATTTCTCAAAGCTATTCTGGGACCCCTTAAATGTGTAACAGGGCAGCCAGGATCCCTAAGGTAGCATTATGTTCATTAATACCTATTTCTAGGATTGCAGCAATAAACCTCTGTTTGACAGTGTGCCATGGAGATTGATTCTCTTATTTTGTCTCTTTCATAAGAAGCATTTCTTAGCAAATGGAAGAAAATTTGCTGGATTCCCTCCCACTGTTTTACAGTTGAGAAGGCCCAGGTGTTAATCAAGCAAATGTGATGTCTATCAGAATACATATTCTGTGGCATGCAGACCTTGTTACCTTTAAATGTGGATCTAAAACTTTCAGAATTTAAGAAATGTGCAGTAAAGACTATTTATAATCTTTAAATATACCAAAATATAGGAGAGCTTTTATGTTAATGCAAAGTGTTTAGCAATCAGCGATCCTTGAGAGTTCCTACAAGAACATTCTAGAAAATGAACAACTTTGTCACTGTGGCACAAGAGCGATAGAGACTGTCCAACCATGTGCTGATGTTTAGAGATGATGCTATTGCTGGCTTCTGGATACCAAACCTTTTGTCAGGACATCAAGTTACCTTTTCTCTTGCTGGTACCCATCACTGAGAAATGATTATATTTTTCAGTGTAGCCCCTGACAAGTTCCTGGATGTTGAAGGAACTCTATTAAACATGTACAATTGTGATATTTTGTTTTAACAGTTATGTTACTAAAAGATCTGTATACTAATAAATGTGATCGTAGTTTTAAAGTCAAGTAGTCATACAGTCATCACCATTCCTTCACCTATAAAGCTGAATTAGTTTTAACTTTGTTTTTCAGTGCAAAGATTTATTTTACCATATAGAAACAGATGCCATTCTGCATCCATGGACAATAGCTAAAAAAAAGTTTTCAATCGATTACCTGAAGATCACAGTTTTTTGTGATGCTGGTCTTTTTCTATATCTATGAATAGCTCTGAAAATGGCTATTACCCACTAAGAAAGTTTAGATTAGGGCGCTGGGTAATCAGCCAATTTCTGAGACCTGATCTTGTAGACCATGTACAAACAATACAAACAGTTTATTTCAATTTGGTTTTAAAGGAGAGCTGATGAGATTCCCACTCTATTATTCTGAGGAAGCTAGTGGACAGAAGTCTCCATGTGAGCTGTAGGAACAGACACATTCTTTAAATTATGTGGCTTTGGATTATAAACTCTCTCTCTCTCTCTCTCTGTGTGTGTGTGTGTGTGTGTGTGTGTGTGAGAGAGAGAGAGAGAGAGACAGAGACAGAGAGAGACAGAGAGACTAACAAAGGTGGTTTGCCATTGCTTTCCTCTTCATTGCACCCTACCTTGGTGGTTTTTCCATCAGTGTAGTATCCAGGGCTGACCCTGTTTAGCTTCTGAGATCTGTTGAGATCAGAATAATCTGGGTCATCTAGGTCAGAGCATAAGTAGATATAAAGAAAGGGAAAAGGAACCTGTGGTTAAAAGTGGTTTAGTAAACCATGGATTTTGGTAATCATACTTCGGCACAATGTCTAAATTGTCAAACAGAAACGACTGCTTCATAAAATGAGAGAGCAGATAGAAGACACAGTGACAAGCAGCTTGAAATGATTTGATTTGTCTGGAATCTCAGACCTTGGTTTTAGTTTTAACTTTGATTAGCACATGATCTCTGACTTCAGCTACCATGGTGTCTGGATCAGCGCCAGTGTCTGCTTACCCTAATATAGGGCATCTGCTGAGGCCCAGAGCTTCAGCTGTTGACCCCCTACCTATATATTTCCCCTGATTCCTGTATTCATGCCTTTCCCCCACTCATTTGCGAGTGCTCCATCATGCACCTACCTGGTGCATATGCTGAATAATGTTGCCAGAGCTGGTGTACAGTGATAGTATTCCCAGCTACACCATTGCCCAAATCCATCAAGGAAGGAGCATGCAGGTGGTGTGGGCATCTGTGACCACAAGTAGCAAGAGAGTGGACAGGAAAAGAATGAGGAGGCATATGGATGGGCAGGTGGTAGTCACAGGGGCTCCTGGGCACTTTTTGCCTGGGTCCCCCCCTCCCAATCTGGAACCAGCTGCATTCTGACTGTGTCAGCCCTGCTTAGCATTTGGATGGAAAATACCAAAGAATACTAGGGTTGCTATTCAGAGGTGGGTAATGACAGTTCACCTTGGTTAGTGTCTTGCCCTGAAACCTCATTATGAATTATCCTAAGTTGGGTGCAATTTGACAGCACTTTACACACACATAATATATATAGAGGAATGAGCTAGGTGATGTACAAGATCTTGCTTAAGAAGAAATGTACTAAGGTCATTTACATCTCTGCTTGCGCATCACTGGATCTGAGCCTTTCTGTTATGACTTGCTAACATTATGGTCACTGTATTTTTCTTCCAGTACTAGGGATAGAGTGAACTCTATGCACTTGCAACATGACTAACTTCTTTCCTGAAACATTTTAGATGTGCATATCAGGTATTGTTTTCATCTGAATTTATCACACACTGATGGGGCAATGAACAAGTCAGGCCTTCCCATATGCTCCACAATTCCCTGACTTTTTTTTTTCCCTTTTGGGAGTATACATTTTTAGTGTGAATTGTTAGAACTTCAAGGTTCAGCTCCTTCTCTGGGGTCTCTAGAGTCGGAGCATCTTGTTTCTAGTGCACATGAAGGTAAATGTGTGGACATGAATTGTAAAGCACCATGGAGCACACAGCCTGCCATTGCATACCCTATAGCTGCTAGAGTATACTTTGGCCTGTTGATAATATATTACGTGACAATTATGGTTTTCTAGTATATGGAGCAGTGGAGCAGAGGCTATTGCAGAGTTAATGCATACAGCAGAGGAATACAGCCTTTACCAGTGTGATGCTACATAGATTGGAGCACGGGGCTGCTTGGACTGAACACCGGAGTGTCATAAAAGTGTTTATGTTATTGTCTGTGAAATACTGTAAGATATGGAATATGACAGTCAGCATACTTCTCTTTCTTTGTTCAAGACTTGATTATATGTTAGCAATCGTGAAAAATATGCTTCTTTAGACAATCCAAAATATACAGAAGCACTTTCCCGGTTCCTCATTTGTGACTGAGGAACAATATGAACTGTATGATGCTGGCCAATTTGTTAGAAGTGTGTTAGGAGTGTGTTTGTTGGGTGTGTGGCAGATCTTGACTCTGTGAAAAGGTAGAGTATTTGACCTCAATACACATTCCAGCCTTACAGTCCCACGAGCCTAATATTCAATCATCTCTGCAGGAGAGTATATCAGTTCATTTGAGCACAAACAACAGCACGGTTCATCTGAAATGACATGGAGAATAAAAAAAATCAATTTTTATACAGATCGGAGTCACGAGAGTGGAATGGAGAGAGAGAGCCTCACACCCTTTTGTCCTTTCCGTAAAGCTTTCCATAAAAGCATTTGTGAATAGATTTATTTGTTAATATTCCATGCAAGAGCAAAGGATTATGTACCTCTACTATACCTATCCCCACCCCCCACGCCACAATTTTCATGCCCTCTAATTATTTCTGTACTTGCTCAGGTTTTCAAACACAGAATTCCAGCATAGACGATTCCTTGGAGCTCCAGATCTGTGAGGCATTATTTCTTTGCCTTTTGTGAAGAAATGAATGTTCTCTTGTTTGTTCCGTTAGTCCTAGCTAGGGTGTTTTGGAGAGACAGAAGCTGAATTAAAGAACTGGAAAAGTCAGTGGAAACACATCTTTCCTGTGCTATGTTAGCGACTGGAGCCTCCCTGTCTGTGGTCTCAATGATCATCTGACCGGTGAGCTTAAAGGAGGAAAACGGCATAAAAATGCTCTGAAGTGTGTTTGACTTTTATGGTCAAGATACAAAGCTGAAAGAGAATTCAGTCTCGCAGCTTGTTTTGAAGAAGCAATAAAAGCCCTAAACAGCAGCAGTCCTGGTCACTCCCTATACATAATTGAAATAGCTGCCCACTGAAGTCAGAATGAGATTGGGGGGCTGGGGCTGGGTAAGTGGCTCTGACTGTTGCTATAACAACAGCACCTTGGTCTAATTTCTTCTGAAAAATGACTTGTGCTAGTGGGATGAAGTGGAGCAGCTTTTTGCAGCAGATGAAAGCTCTGTCGACAGCCTTAAGTGCTCCCTTGTTTATGTAGTGGATATGCTGTGGTGTGCCGGCTGCAATCCTGCTAGAGATTTCTAGATGAGTTATTTTGTGTGTGTGCATGCCAGTGCACCTGGGTACATGTGTCTATGTGGCATGTACCTATAGTCTTAATAAATAGCCTGCAAAGTTAAGTTCTGTTCCACAAATAAGTTGCTCTTTTTACAGTGTATAAATAATTACACACGTTCTGCCATGCCTCTCCTTGGGTTAAAATAAGATGCCAGGAGCATTCATTATATTGTTTTTATATCATTGTTCCTTTATCACTGGATGTCTCTTGTTTCCAAATTTCACACATTCATAGAATCTCATGCATATCTGTTTGTTTCAGATTCCACCACTCTCATGAAATTTTGCTCTGGTTGTCCTGCCTAAGTGATTGGTTTGAAAGTAGTCATGTAGTAAAGAAAGATAAGGTCCTACTGGCATGTGGATCACTTTTCTCACTCATTGTAGAAGGCATCAAGTTACAAACTGGACTTAATTAATATATAACATTAAACTAAAATCTGAGCACTAAGTGTTGTTTAGCACCCAAACCACTGTTTTGTGTTTCATAGTGTAAAACAGGCAAACAAAGGTTTGGAGTTGCTTCTGTATGTTTATTTTTTAGACTCCTCATCATAACGGGATGCAGCTTCATCAGATGATGCAGCAGTCTCTGGATGCGGGAAACTGCATGGGGTGCTAATTCAAACATGGTCTGCTGGCTAGTTCAGACAACTTCTTAAACAACAGCCAAGTTTTCTTATCATGGCTTGGAACAATTACTGAACTGACCCATTAGGTCATTGCAGGGAGAACCAAAAGCGATTGCATGCCCCAGAGGATTTCTTCATGTGAAAGGGCGTGGCATTTTTGGCTGATTCCCTCCTCCCACTACGGATCCCAGTCTCCCCCTGCTATTCCTGGGGGTCCCCTAACCCTGATAAACAATATCCTTGGAGGGATTTGGTACTGCAGTAGGAGGGGGAGGGGAGAAACCATGGTATGCAGACAGAAATTCCTTATTCTGACAGAACTTCCACATTGGATCCAAGCCAATTTTTTTGGCGGGGAGCGGGGGAGGTAGGATATCTGTTTGTGTTTCTAGAGAAGGAACTGATACATTAAGAGATATATTTGGGTTTTTTTTAACTCCAAAAAGTTTTATAAGTTGTATTCCAAGGTATGATAGATCAGCATACTTGTAAGTCAAGAAATGAGCATAAACTTAGCCACTAAAAGTATCTGAGGAAGTAGGGTTGCCAGCCTCTAGATGTTAACTGGAGATCTCCTGTTATTACAACTGATGTTCAGGAGACAAATCAGCTCACCTGGAGAAAATGACCACTTTGGAAAGTGGATGCAGTTACTCCACTGAAGGGCTTCCCCTCCCTCCCTGCTCCCACCTCCCCTCCTGTCCTGTTGGCAATACGCTACTGCTGTAACTTGCAAACAGGGTAAGGGTGTATCTTGTAATATAAAGAAGTAGAAGAGCTCTCCCCATGCCCCATCAGCTATTTTGAGTTGTCAGGGTAAAGAGATGTAGAGATGTAATAATGATATAGTGATTTAGGACTGTGGGAATTTTTTGTTTCATTTCTTGGATGTCTTTTACAAAAGCGGCTATGTTTTTCTTTGGATAAACTGTTCTAACATGATTCACCAATGTAACCTCTCAATCATGATTGTTCAGACAAGAGTTTATCATGAGTTATTAATTCCTGACTCATTTGAAATATTCAGGCATTAGGTGTGACATTCAGGTTCAAGGAACCTGCTGGGTAAGGCTAACACTATGGAATCGATGGCGCATCGGAGTTTATTATGCACCATCCAGTTGACATGGGAAGACACAGTGAGTGTCAGCCATGCCTGAAGGAGGTGTCATCCCTTGCCTTGGAAGGAGGAAAACACCAATATGACTGACCTCATTCCTCCTGTATTTTGGTGCTAAAGAACTGGCTCTGATCAGATTTAGGCTGGACTTTCTGCTGCTCATCTGCTTGTAGGGCTATGCAGTTGTTCATCGCTGCGGAAGGTTGCTTAATTAATTACCTCAGAAAATGGTCCACTGTTTTTGCAAATCCGAACTGATGTAAAATGTAAATTGAATTTTAAAAAGGAAGAAGAAAATACAATGGCAGGGATCTGCTCTTTTTTTTCTTTTTCTTTTTTTCCCTGCATCTTGTTCACTCTGTCCATAACAAGAAGTCACTGATAAATACAAGGCCATGAAGTAAAAATACCACACAGGAAATGACAGAGAGTTATTTGTCTCTGGTATGAGAACACACAGCCAAATAATTAAAGCCAAGGAACTTTTCCTTTTCAAATGGATTTTTTTTGTATTGCAACCTGTTTACATAAACTACAAATTAAAACAAAAGACAATGGGAATTTACTATATGCAAGACTATATGCAAGACTAGGTCTACATATTTTACACAATCTGTAGTAGCCTGAAACAGTAGAATTCTGTTCAGGTTTTCTTTTTTCGCAGATTGAGTATGGGGAGTCAGACTGGAGTATCTGTGCATGGAATTGCAGTGATGTGGGTATGGCATGAAAACATTGAGCCCTAGTTTGCCAATTCTATGTCAGGAAATTCCTGGAACTTTGGGGGTGAAGCCTATAGAACAGGGGTCTACAAACTGCGGCTCTCCAGATGTTCATGGACTACAATTCCCATCAGGCCCTGCCCCCATGGCCAATTGGTTGCAGATCCCTGCTATAGAAGGAAAGGTTTGGAGAAAGGAAGGACCGGGGGGGGGGGGGGGGGGGCAAAGGAGTCCACTTTCCAAAGCAGCCATTTTTTCCAGGGAACCAATTTCTTCTAAAGTTGTACTTGTGGAAGATCTCCAGGCCCCACCTGGAGGCTAGAAACCCTGACATTGTTCAGATTTGCAGTCAGAATTCCAGACTGTCGGCTCATGTTGAGCAATATATAGAATGGCTGTCATTCTGCTATAATCTTTGGTATATTTCATTTCTAAAAAAGCCTGATAATTGTGTGAAGGAATACTAAAAAGTGACTGTGGGGGTTTTCCACTATGAGTGTCATGGTCTGGTAGTCATCTGTGGCTGGCATGTACCTCTGAAGATGACAGCCATAGATGCAAAACGTTAGATGCAAAACTACCAGACCATGGACACACAGATAGGAAAACCCACAACAGCCGATAGTGGCCGTGAAAACCTTTGACGAAAACTACCAAGCTCAACACTATAGAGAGGGAAGAGAGAAAGGCCGTAGCCACCCCTTGTCTAGCAATTGGGGTCTTACTGAGCATCAGAGAAAGAAAGCGTGATGCACACAAAAAACCAGGAATCCAGTTCCCAGGCTGTATTTACATATTGTGTACAATTTGTATCCAGCCAGCATTATGTGGGACAGGTCTAATAATAAGGAACGTAATTTGAACATAACTGCAGGTTTCCTGTTTGAATACTATTACCAGTCATGTCTGTAGTTGCTTGGTCTTCATTCTAGTTAGTACCTGCAAAGTTAAGAGAGGCTGGAAAGAAGCTGTTGTAGCACCGCATTTTCCATATTAGAAGAGCGTTGTTCATTCCAGCACTGTTCCTCCAGTGGCATTTAGAGGGCTTAAGTGGGATTCAAGTGGTGCCTAAGCCTTATCTTGACGTGAATGTTGCTCTCAGCTGAATGATAGCAAACCGTGGAATAAGGCCAATGAGTGGAGATAGAGGCATACTGCAATTAAAGGAACAGTAAGAATAAACTTTATCCATTTTGGCCTTTTTGGGGAGAAGGTGGGTTGGCTTAAAAAAACCCTGACTATCCAGGCAGAGCTGAAAAGACCAAGTTTTCGGTTATTCCCCACCACCTCTGAAGCCCAAGAAAATAAAAATGCTGGAAAAATTGTGCACACTCTTAAAGCCAAGCCTTTTACATGCAGGAGTTGCAATGTCTGGCGGTTGCTTCTAACTAGCCATCAAGGAAGGCACCATTTCTTTTGTCTTCAAGTGGGGTAGAAAACTGAGCCAAATTTGTAATGCAGAGAATAATTGTATAAGAGAGTCAGAATGGCATAGATGTTAGAGTTCCATACTAGATTCTTGGAGATCCAGGATATAATCCCCACTTTGCCATGCAAGTCACTGTGTGACCTTGGGTCAGTCACACACTCTTGGTATAGCCTACCCTATAGGATTGGCATCATGATAAAGTGAAGGAGAATGATGTAAGCTGCCAAGTAAATAAAAATGGTACAAACTGAATGTCATTGGTCATAAAATAGGAAAAACTTATCAAAACCTTAAATGGTTCTCCATTGTTTTAATATTTCATGTCCTTTTGAAGATGTATCCTTTCTGCTGCATCTCTTCTGTTGTTTTTACCTTGAATAAAATACTTTTTAAAAAATCTAACATGTAATTTAGACATAACTTTTGGTTGAACAGTATCTGCATGTAAAACTTTTGTGCTAGAATAGAAATTTATTGGTCTATGTTGAGCCACGATGAAAAAGTTCAGAGGTTTTATTGGTTATTTTTCACAGAGAGAGAAAACACTAAATGCCATTTCTGGGATTGGTTTACAAAATGAATGTTGTGATGTTTGCCTTTTGTTAGAGTAAATGTTTCATTAGTAACCACTTTGCTAGTCATTCATTGGAATCTACTTTGCTGCATAGGCAATTTTTTGTTCAAACAGTATTAAGTGCTATAAATTCTGTGTATTATTTGGGCAAGATTTATAGTGGACTTCTGCTTAGAGTTACTCTCTACTAAGCCCATTGATTAGACAGAGCAATTCTGTATAGGATTGTACTGTTAAGCATGTGCATGTCTTTAAAAAAATGTGGTAGATGTGCTTAACTTTGGCTTGAGTGCATAATGTGAATAATCTTTCTAAATATTAGGCTGTCCCAGTATTAATCCACTGGATGTAAGCAGCAGCCTAACTACAGTAAAATCTGAGAATTTATGTTAGTATTGTCGAAGGCTTTCACAGCCGGAATCACTCTCCTGACATTTCGCCTGCATCTGTGGCTGGCATGATCCTCTGAAGATGCCAGCCACAGATGCAGGCAAAACGTCAGGAGAGAATGCTGCTAGAACATGGCCATACAGCCCGAAAACCCCACAGCACCCTAATTTATGTTAGCATTATCATTAACATTAACACCGCCCAGAGCCCCTAGAGGATGGGGCGGTATAAAAGTTTAATAAATAAATAAATAAAAATAAATAAATAAACATTCTGGAGAAAGTTAATCATACTAATGCATAGTGAACAATGGCTTTATCATTCCGTCTTGAATCAAAAAGCAATGTCTAATGATATCAAAAGATATTTGTCTGCAAAATAGCCTATGCTTAAAGTAATAAACTGAGTTCTTTTTGTGTTGTAAGAAGCTCTACAAGGGTCTAATTAATTTATTTGTTCTGTTTCTTCAAGCTACAGGAGACAGTGAAGAGGAAGTTGGAAGGCGCGCGCTCACCCCTCAACGGTGAACAGCAGAACGGTGTGTGCGACAGCAGCTTCTCCCCAACCAGCAAGCGGATGCGAAAGGATGTGCCTGGGATTGATGGAATCAACAACTTGCCCAACAGCTTGCCTTTGCCTTCTCTTTCCCCACTTCACCAGCTTGATATGAAGCCCTCTTTACCTCTGAAAAATAGTGGAACTCATGCTGGGGGTCTGGATGACTTGGGTAAAAATGTCGGGCTGCCAGAAATAAAACTCCCAATCAATGGATGCAGTGAGCTTGAGGATAATTTTAGCATTCTGCACAGCAACAAGGAGCTAAAACAAGAGCCACTGGATGATCCTAGCTGCATCGACACTTCTGACACCTCCCTTTCCAATCAAAATAAACTCTTCTCAGACATTAATCTGAATGATCAAGAGTGGCAGGAGTTAATAGACGAGCTGGCTAACACCGTTCCAGAGGATGACATACAAGATTTGTTCAATGAAGACTTTGAAGAAAAGAAGGAACTTGAATTTCCCAGGCCTGCCACTGAGATACAAGAGAGTGCAAGTGTTAAAAGTGATCCATCTCACTCCCCGTTTGCCCATGTACCAATAGGGTCTCCCCAGGTAAGGCCTTCTTCATCAGGTCCCCCATTTTCAAATGTCCCTACAGCTTCTAGCATATCTTCTGCCTCTAGTGCACCCTCTGCTCCAGTCCTTGACAGCTCACCAGCAAATTGTGTTGTCCAGTCTCCCCAGACTCCCAACCAAGCACACACCCCAACCCAAACTCAGTCACGACCTGGCAATGGTTATCTCATGAATCCAACATCAGTGACAACGGCGGGCCCAGGGTCTGGTCCAGTGACTGTGTCTAGCACTGACTTGTCTCCAGCTGAGCAGCTTAAACAGATGGCAGCACAACAACAGCAGCGAGCAAAACTCATGCAGCAAAAGCAGCAGCAGCAGCAGCAGCAGCAGCAGCAGCAACAGCAGCAGCAGCAGCAGCAGCAGCAGCATCCAAATCAAACATCTAGTTGGTCCCCTGTAGGACCTCCATCTGTGGGACCTCCATCTAGTCCCTATGGAGGACCATTCAATACAGATAAACCAAATAGCCCAATGATGTATCCCCAAGCCTTTAACAACCAAAACCCTGTTGTGCCTCCTACGGCAAACAACCTACAAAAGACTACAATAAATAACTACCTCCCTTCAAACCACATGAACATGATCAGTCAGCAGCCAAATAATCTAGGTACAAACTCCTTGAGCAAACAAACCAATATACTTTCTTATGGCAACACTAAACCTCTGACTCATTTTAATGCTGATTTAAGTCAAAGAATGACTCCACCAATGGCCAATCCAAGCAAGAACCCCATGATGCCATACATGCAGCCCCAGCAACCCCAGCAACTCCAGCAAACACAACTGCAGGCGCAGATGGCTCATTTGAGTGAAGAGCAGAAACGCATGCTTATCATGAAGCAGAAAGGAATAATGAACCAACAAATGGGCTATGGAACCCTGCCCCCCCTCGGTCAGGTAAGGATGAATGGCTTCTTGTTGTTGCTTTGCAGGAAAAAAATCCAGGAGGAACTAAAACAGTACTTAAGTTACTCAAATCTGGTTGAAAATGTTGCCCCATTCAAGGTAACCGTCACTGCTGACTGAGTCCATTGCATGGATCTGTACTCAGACCCATTTGCTGGTGGTGTAGGTCTAGAAGGCAATGACCATTACTCCCTGCACCGCTCATAGCTATGAATTAGCTGAGCCATTGTGGTGTGTCCATATCCTTGTGCTGCCCAAACAGAACTGGCCCTGAAGCTACTGCAACTTCTTTGTCATTGACAAGAGGTGTTTCTTCACATTAGCACGTTATTTTCAAAGTGAAATCACTCACCTGAATTGATATAATCCACTTGTGCATCTATTCTGTAGGCATAGGCTTGCATGGTATTGCAGGTGCTGAAAGTTTTGTATTTTCTTCAGACAATTTGTTCTTCACAAATTGTGGAATTTATCATACATCAGTGCTGATTGATTGTAAATGGTTTCTAGCATCCTATGCAGACAGTCCTGTAGAAATAACAGGATTACTTGTCCCTCCAGCATGGGAAAAATGAGGAAGAGTGAAAGGCACACGAAACTGAACATATGTTAGGAAATGTAATTCAGCAGTCACAAAATAAAAATTAGCCAAAAGGTTGGAGAATTTTTTTAAAAATTGCTGAATATTTTATGGCAAATTCTGGAAGTGTTGTTACCCTTTGAGAGACACAAATCAATGCCACAATAACTAATTTATGACATAACAATAGCATAAAATGATTTGGTACATCTTCTGATTGGGTAGCTGTGTTCTCTGTTTGGGATGTGTGATTTTACATATACTGGTAAATGTCGTTGTTTCTGGGGTATCCATGAGCATGAACAAAAAATACTTTTAAAAAAGCTTCAGGTCACCCAGAATATCTGTAAGCTCTTAATTAAGCAAAAGCTGTTTGGAGTGACTTGCAGTTGCCATTTGCAAGTTCTTATTTACATAAAATACTCAACAGCTATAATGTAGTTCTGCTGCACAGTAGAGCAGATTGCCTATTAAGAGATGCTTGTGTAAATTGAATTGGCATTTACATTGAATTGCCATGTTTTTAGATTAAGTCTTTAGACATCACTTACCCCCTTGATTTGACTCTTGTCACGTGTCTGTGTTAAACTGAATGGAAGTTGTTGTGGATCTTTCCGCAGGAGCAAAAGTGTCCCAAATTCAGGAAACCAGATTTCCTATAATAAGTGGTAGCTTGTCATTGGGCTGTTTGTGGTTGTAATGGAGTTGTTTTTGACTTTATGATTCTTTTCTTTTGCGGGAAAGCAGGGCTTTGAGGATTTGAATGACTCTGGAAGAGTAGGAAGCTGCTATGGCCTACAGTTAGCTGGAGCATAAATATATTTTACCAAACCAGTTCCTTCCAGAGCAATCGCTACTACGCTTGAGCATGTTGTGGGTTAAATTTTGAAAGCCATAACTAATGCAGTGTGTTTCTCAGTTGTGTACTTTTCCAGTAAACTTTGCTGTTTGCAGTAACAGTGAATAAAAATATTTTTATAAATAAAAATATTGCAGTTACTAGGAAAGAATTATACTCTGTTCATGGCAAACTACAAGAAAATAGAATCAAGCAGTTGCTGATTGTCAAAGAGTGGACTGTAGGACTATTGTGACAAAATAGCACTTTGGTGTGGGGGAGAAAGGGGAGGAGACATATATAGCAATGGCTGAAGGGTGTGGTTTGAGCCTGTGAGTGCTTTTTGAATCTTAGGTAATCACTACTACTACTACTACTACTACTACTACTACTACTACTACTACTACTACTACTACTACTACAAAATGGCTGCAATGGAGATTGGAACCAATCAGAAAATATTGGGAGTTTTCATACCAAATATCTTCCTGTTATGGAAGCAGCTGTTTCTGAGTCAGTGCTTCTTGCAGACTCAAAAATGATACCTCTTGGGCTCCTCTGAAGCACCTCTGTCCTAGTGAGGTGGAGGGAAACCACAACTGCTTCCTTGCTTTAACAAATAAGGAAGTGAATACCAGGAAACACATTGGCAGGGACCACATTTGGTAGGGTTGCCCGCATGAGGTAGGGAACCAGAAGGAGACTCACTGGGGGTGGGGTGAGGGCTTATTGCCAGCAGTATACCAATGTCACTGATGATGCAATGACACTATCACATTTCTAGTGATTCTCTGACGTTTAGCAAAAACTTTGTGTTTTAAGCTTGTGTAACAGTTTTACTGGAGACACTAATCAGGCAGCAGTTGTGGCTGGAGGCCAGTGTTCAGCGCATCATCACAGTGCCTTCACTGTGGACCTTCCATCTTCACTCTAGTTGCTGCTGAAGCCTTATGCTAATGTGATGGGATGAGATGGAACATGTCCTCTGAAGCAAATTCCAGGTCTTCTTCCATTTTCAGTTATCATCTGAAAAGAAAAAACAAACAATAAAATGAAAAACATGCATGCAATATTCTACCCAATTCTTAGTAAAGTAAAATTTGCTTCTAGTTTTCGTGTTCTGCTCAATGAATACTAGGCTGCTAGGGTAAAGAAAAAAGAAGAAGAAGAAGAGTTTGGATTTATACCCTGCCTTTTTCTCCTGTAAGGAGACTCAAGGCGGCTTACAAACTCCTTTCTCTTCCTCTCCCCACAACAGACACTTTGTGAGGTAGATAATAGTTCCAAAGAACTATGACTAGGCCAAGGTTATCCATCAGGAATTAGGAGTGGGGAAACAAATCTGGTTCACTAGATAAGAATCTGCTGCTCAGATGGAAGAGTGAGGAATCAAACCCAGTTCTCCAGACTGGAGTCCACCTGCTCTTAGCCGCTACACTTTGCTGGCTATACCATGCTGACCAGACTGCACTAGGCATTTAATTTTATAGAATAAAATTTATTCTATTAATATTTAACAGCATACAATTTGATTAAACACATTGGTAATGCCACAAATTACCTTTTTTTGAAAAAAAACTTCTCTGAAGTGAAACTCGGCAGGACACCCATAGGCCCCAATCCAGCTATAGCACTTCGTCTTTGTTTCTGGATGTTTGGTGGGTAGAGAGGTTTATAAATCAACTCAAATAATAAAAAATAATTCTGCATGCATTCTTCACACACTCCTGTTAGGTTCCAAGGCTCTGTGTGGCAACCAGTCGGGGATTATGGAGATGGGAATACATGGTACGTGGCCATCAGTGATATTGAGAGATCACTTCTGGGAAGATCCACAAGTGACATCATGTCTTTTTAGGAATTTCCAGAAACTCTATGGGTTTGGTGATTCCTGGAAAGGACTGTCATCCTCACTTCCCCAGAACTGACATCACACTGTCAGCAGGACGGCATTTAAAATAAAATTAATTTTCAAAAAATAAGGGGAGTTGGGAGTAGTCCTAAACTAAAGGATTGGAAGCTCTAACTCTTGTTTTCTCTTAGCTCCCTTTATTTTCATGCCTGTCAGCAGAGGCAGCTTGAGAGTGCAGCCACCCCCTGAAAGTCCACAAGTATGAAAAGTTACATGAAGTTATTCCTTTTGCCTTATCCGTGAAATGTTGACTTAAATATTGCATGTATTATACTTTCTGTGATCTCACCCGCTCATTCCCTTAAGTATATTCCAAAGAGGGCAGTCTTCAGGTTCCTGATGAGTTAAAGATGTTGTCATTTAAAAAAAACAACCCTTGATTTCATACAAACATAAAACATTGCTGCTGGGTACAGAAAGAAGCCATTGCTGGACTTCATAAACACCTATATTTCGGTTCACCTTCAGATGACCTGAACAGAAACAGGAGCCTAATGTTTTCATACTGAAAGGTCTTTCCAGTCCCAGTAGGCCAATTTAGGAAGCATATAGAGAAAAGACTAACTTAGGTGGGAAAGGTAAAACAGTAGCCTTCCATCTGGAATGTATTTCCTCTGCTTTCTCTTGCTATTTTCCTGAAAAAACGTTTGATTGACCTCATGTTCAGCCAGGAATAATTGTTTGCCACAATGATGGGAAAAGATTTCTGATAACACACAGCCAAAGTCACAAAGATGTTGCCCTCTCCCCTCCCTCTTATTTCCCCACATTTTAGGAAACAAAGGGAAGCCAGCATAGCTCGAGCCTCTTGCCTTCCCTTTTCTTTGCTTACTGAAACAGATAATAGAAATACTCCTTTCTTCTTTTGGAAACCGTCTCCAAAATGGGGACATATCACCGCATGTTTGGTATCTTTATTGTGTGTTCTGTAACATAACAGTTTTTTATAACCGGTACTAACAAGATAAGCTTGTTAGTGTGTGTTACGACCAGGCAGCCAGATTAAAGGTTGTGAGAAAGAAAACGTTATTTCTGCAGAGCAAAGGGAGAGAGCCTGCTGTGGCGATCTGGTAAAGTCACAAGGTCTTGTAAAAATTAGTGCCCAGAAAATGAGATAAAGCTATGGCAACAATGATGAAGTACTTTTGGGTTTAGCATTATTTGCAGTCTAATCTGACAACCACATGGGAGTCCCGGGTTCATGTAGTCTGCACTTACAGCTTCTCTGTTTATTTCCAATCAGAATATCTAAATGTCTGCCCTACTACAGCTTGGGGCACCTGCAACATTTTGTCTGCTGCATGAACATCCTGCAGAGAGATCAGGAGCACATGACCTTCATGTTCACATGTCAGTTAAGTAGTTAGTGCTCTGGCTTGTTTTCCAGGCTTTGATGAGCTTCATTAATTATCCTTAAAAAGAAAAGGAGCCCATTTAGCTCAACACGAATAGGAGTAATTTGACAGTTGGCAGAGTATTAAATTGGTAGTCTAGTGAGAAAAACTAGCAAATCTACATTATTCCTGCATGTACGAAAGCCAGTAACATTTCTCTAATCTTTTGATGAATATTGTTTTTTTTGTGGAGTGGAGTGGCCATGACTCACTTCTCAATGGAAAGCCTGCAGCATTGTTTGCATTGCCAACCATTCACCCAATGATACTATAAAGAACATAATCCATAAAAAAATACAGTCTCTAATTTTCCAAGTGCTACATTTTATGCTAATCCTAAACAGATCTCATGCCTATGTGTCTGTTTCAAAAGTGGTACTCCAAACCAACGATTCAAGGCCCTCACAATGGCTTCTCCAGAAGAAAGCTCAGAAAAACCCTGGTTTGTGACATTTACCTTAATGATAGTATAAAGACTATCAGGTGCTGCCCTTTGGTCTTTTAGCCTGCAAGAAAACTGTGTTACACATTTGGTGTTTGAGAGGAATGTGGTTGGACTATTGCGGGTTGCTATATTTTCAATGTGTGGACAAAGTGCAGAAGCCATCAAGATGCCTCTTCCACAAGAATGTGTTGTAACCTAACACCAGCAATAACATTAAGCTTTGTGCCTGCCTGCATTTAACAGGGTGTGTTATAAAGAGCATCCTGTAATATCATGGCCTGAAAAATCTGTTTTCCACCCATTTATCTTTTAAAATTTTTGTGACATGCAACCTGCTTAAGAGTTCTTGTGACTTCTAAAGCTTGCATGATGTTTTGTGTCAATTTGGTTGGTCCTTTTAAAAGGCATTATACAAATGTTAAGAACATAAGAACATAAGAACAAGCCAGCTGGATCAGACCAAGGTCCATCTAGTCCAGCTCTCTGCTACTCGCAGTGGCCCACCAGGTGCCTTTGGGAGCTCACATGTAGGATGTGAACGCAATGGCCTTCTGCGGCTGTTGCTCCCGATCACCTGGTCTGTTAAGGCATTTGCAATCTCAGATCAAAGAGGATCAAGATTGGTAGCCATAAATCGACTTCTCCTCCATAAATCTGTCCAAGCCCCTTTTAAAGCTATCCCAGGTTAGTGGCCATCACCACCTCCTGTGGCAGCATATTCCAAACACCAATCACACGTTGCGTGAAGAAGTGTTTCCTTTTATTAGTCCTAATTCTTTCCCCCAGCATTTTCAATGAATGTCCCCTGGTTCTAGTATTGTGAGAAGAAAAATGTCTCTCTGTCAGCATTTTCTACCCAGTATGCCATGAGGTTTGGTAGACTTCAATCATATCCCCCTCAGCCGCCTCCTCTCAAACTAAAAAAAAGGAGTCCCCAAGCGCTGCAGCCTCTCCTCATAGGGAAGGTGCTCCAGTCCCTCAATCATCCTTGTTGCCCTTCTCTCTGCACTTTTTCTATCTCCTCAATATCCCTTTTTTTGAGATCACGCGACCAAGAACTGGACACAGTACTCCAAGTGCCGGATTCGCACCACTGCTATATAGGGGCATGACAATCTTTGCAGTTTTATTATCAATTCCTTTTCTAATGATCCCCAGCATAGAGGTTTGCCTTTTTTTTTTACAGCTGCCATGCATTGAGGTTGACATTCCCATGGAACTATCAACTAAAGACAGCCTAAATCCCTTTCCTGGTCTGTGACTGATAGCACTGACCCCTGTGAAAGCGTGATATTTAATGTGAAGTTTGGATTTTTTTTGCCCTATGTGCATCACTTTACATTTTGCTACATTGAACTGCATTTGCCATTTCTGAAGTTCACCTAATTCACCCTGAATTTTATCAAGGTCCGGCGGAGCACTTCACAATCCAACTTAGTGGTTCTAACCACCCTACATAATTTGGTATCAATCTGCAAACTTTAGGCCACCGCGCTACCCACCCCTACTTCCAAGGTCATTTATGAATAGGTTAAAGAGCACTGGTCCCCAAAGCGGATCCTTGGGGACACCACTCCCGACATCTCTCCATTGTGAGAACTTCCATTTACACCCACTCTTTGTTTCCTGTTTCTCCAACCAGTTTTTAATCCATGGGAGGACTTCCCCTCTAATTCCTTTATTGTTTTTTTTTCTCAACAGCCTCTGGTGAGGAACTTTGTCAAAAAAAGCCTTTTGGAAATCCAAGTAGACAATGTCCGCGGTTCCACCCCTGTCCACATGCCTGATTACCACCCTCAAGAGAACTCTAGTAAGTTTGTAAAGACAGGATTTGCCTCTGCAAAAGCCATGCTGACTCTTTCTCCAGCAGGTCTTGCTTTTTCTACATGTTTTATAATTTTATCTTTAATGATAGATTCTACTAATTTACCAGGAACAGATGTCAAACTGACTGGCCTTTCTGTAATTTCCGGGTCCCCCCTAGATCCTTTTCTTAAAGATTGGTGTGACATTGGCCATCTTCCAGTCTTCAGGGGATGGAGCCTGATTTCGAGGAATAAGTTGCATATTAAAGTGAGGAGAGATCAGCAATTTCATGCTTGAGAGCTCTTTCCCAAAGGTCACTCTTGGGTGAATGCAATCTGGGCCAGGGGATTTGGTAACATTTGGCCACTTTATCAATGGCTTGCCAAGAACTTCTTTCCTTGTCTACCACTTATCTTCAGCTAGTTCCTCGGTTCAGCCTCCCTAAGAAGCTTGGTTCAGGTGCAGGAATGTTCCCTCACCTCACCTCTTGGGTGAAGACAGATGCAAAGAATTCATTCAGCTTCTCTACCCAATCTCCCTGCCATCTTTTAGCACACCCTTTGTTCCTTTGTCCATCTAAGCGGACCCCTACCGGCTTCCCTTTGCTGGCTTCCCTTGCTTTTTTGATGTACTTGAAGAAACTTTGCTTTGTTGCTGGTCTTGATGTCTACATGTAGCCATGTCGTTCCTCTATAATTCTTCCCTTTTGCTACTCCCTTTACAGCTTAACTCTGCTTCCTCTTTTGCCACTTCATTTGTGTTCCCTCTCATATTCTCTCATCAGCCAAACTGGACTTCCATTTTCTAAAAGACATTTTCTTTTTTTTCTGATAATTTCCCTCAACCCTGTCTTGTTAACCATGGTGGCTTTCTTTTGGACTGGGTGCTGCCTTTTCTAACCTGTGGGACACATTCCAGCTGAGCTTTTATTACTGTGTTTTTAAATAACCTCCAAGCATCCTGGACAGTTTTGACTCTCTTGAGGATTTTCTCCTTTCAGCTTCCCTCAAGCACTATCCCCCCCCTCATCTTTTGAGAAATTTCCCTTTCTGAAGGCGAATGTAGCTACTACATTAGTAGTTGCCACTTGTTCTGCATGCTGGGAGATAACTGAATCCTGACAGCATTGTGGTCGCTGTTCCCTATCGGCTCAACAACACTGACTTCCTGCACCAGGTCCCTGGGTCCCACATGTAGAATTAGATCTAGGATCACCTCTCTCCCTGGTTGGTTCCACAACCACATCTGCTCCTAAGCCACAGTCATTTAGCATATCCAGGAATGCTCTCTCCTTACTATGACCTTGAACATGCATTTTTTCTCCAGATTTATATGGGGATGGATTAAAAATCACCCATTACTCACTACATTTTGTTTTGTTGTTGGCTCCTCTCTAATTTCTTTTTCCATCTCAAGAATCCTCTTGTGCACTTTGGTCAGGGGGACGATAATATATTCCTTAATATTAAACTGTCCTTCACCCCTGGTATTGATATCCACAGTGATTCTGTAGGGGGAACCAGCTCCCCTTGCATTGTCTATTTTATGTGATACTATGCTCTCTTTGAGTGTAAAGGAGAGCCAGCTCCACCCCCAATGCGCCCTGTCCTATCCTTCCTATAGAGCCTGTAGCCTGGTATAACAGCATCCCACTGGTTCTCCTCATTTTCCACACCATGTCTCTGTAATGCCCACTATATCAAAGTCCTCCTTCAAAACTCTGTATTCTAGCTCCCCCATTTTAGGCTCGAGATGCTTCTACTACTATTAGCGCATAGAGACACCTGTATACCCTGTCTCTGTATCCTTAACCTGGGATTTATGTAGCTTTTACCCTCAAGTCTTTTTTGTAGACATCTATCCCTTGTCACACTTGCAACATTGCTATGTTTCACCAAGCTTGTATGTGGGTTGATTTAAGAAAAACCTCCCTCTCTGTCTTCATCCCCCATAGATACTGTATTCCGAACCAGAAGTCCACCTCCAGCTCCTGGGTCGGCTTTCCCCCCAGTGATCCAGTTTAAAAGCTGTTCTGCCACCTTTTTAATGTTGAAGCCAGCAGCCTGGTTCCCTCTTTGGATTTAAGATGGAAGCCCGGTCCCGCTTTGGTACAGGCCCTACCTTGTCCCAAAAGGTTCCCCAGTTCCCTGACAAATCTGAAACCCTCTGCCTTTACACCACCTTCTCATCCACACGCATTGAGACCACTGCATCTCCGGCTTTGCCCTAGCTCTCGCCCTGCTTGGCGATGGAGCAGGAAATAGCATTTCTGAGAATGCCACCTTGGAGGGTCCTGGACTTCCAACCTTGTTTCCCTAGCAGCCTAAATTTAGCTTCCAAGAACCCTCCCGGCTACATTTCCCAATGTCGTTGGTGCCAATGTGGGACCACAACTGCTGGCTCCCACCCCAGCACTGTCTAAAAGCTCTATCTAGGCGAGAAGTGTGACATCCGCCCAACCTTCGCACCAGGCAGGCAAAGTCACCATGTGGTCATCACGCTCTCTCTCCACCAAACCCAACTCTCTACATTTCTAATGATCGAATCACTCCACTACAAGGAGCCTCCCCTAACCTCCCCGAGGGGTATCCTCCAGTCGCGGAGAGGATAGCTGATCACCAGTTAAGGAAGTGGGGATCCCATCTAAGGGAGCATCTTTCCCCACCTCAGACTGGCACCCTCCCATCCCCAAGGCCTTCATTCTCCACTTGACAGTCTGAAGAGATGTCACGCTTGGGATGGGACCCGGCTGTTAGGTCCCCTGAGAAGCCTTTGGTCTGTCACCCTCTCTGCCTCTTTCAGCTTCTCCAGGTCTGCCACCTTGGCTTCAAGAGAACGCACACCGCGTTCCTTGAGTGCCAGGAGCTCATTACAGCCGAGGGGGGCACACCCACGACTTCTGTCCTAGTGGCAGATAATCATACATGTGACACTCAGAGCAAAACACTGGAAAGCCCCCATCCCCCTGCTGGCTTTCTGCCTTCATATCTGATTTGTTTAGATATTTAGATATTAAGCTTTTAGTCACTGCCCCCCTGGAGCTATCTGCACGTACTATCTGTCAAATATGTCCTTATTAATTTAAAAAACAAAAAAAATTAAATTGAAATTGAAATTGCGCACGCCGCCAGGCGCGCGCCGCTGGTTCCAGAGACTGAATTAAAGCCCCACCTCTCAGGACAAAAGCCCCACCTCTTAGGACAAAGAGGAACAAGAGATGAACTCTGTTAACCCCTGTTAAGCCCCACCTTCCAGATTCAGCAGCCTTACAAGGAGAAAAAGAGATAACCCCTGTTAAAATAACACTGTTTTAAAAGCTGTGGCTTTGAGAAAAGCCCTCCAAAATGAACACCAGCAGGTCACTCTGCTCTTCCTGGCCAAGTCTCTTCTGCTGCTACTCCTCTCTGCTGGTTCCAGAGACTGAATTGAACAATGTTGTTCTTGTTTGGGGATTTTGCATGGACCAATGTTGTTTTTTAATGGACAGAAGATCAAGAATCATGAATATTCTTGACCCCTTTCTATTAAGACCAAATCATGGAATATCTTCTTTATTATATTGATTCCTCTGGAGGATTGTGAACCTCTAGGGGGGGACTGGTGTTCTCCTGCTATTACGACTCATCTCCAGTCTGTAGAAATTTGTTCACCTGGAGAATATGGTCCCTTTGAAAGGTGGACTTTATAGGTTTGCAACCCACTGAAGTCCCTCCCCTCCACAAACCATGCCCTTCTTAGGCTCCACCCCTAAAATATCCAGGTATTTCCCACCCTGGAGCTGGCAACCCAATTCATCTTCATTTCCTCCAGGAAGCTCTAACTGGCAAACTTTTATTCCTCCTCTACTTTTGCCTCCATAACTACCCTGTTAGGCTGAAGGATAGGGTTGCCAGCTCTGCGTTGGAGTACACCTGGAGATTTTGGGGGTGGAGCCTAAAAAGGTGGAGTTCAGAGAGGTGAGGACTTCAGCGGGGTATTATTAGGGTTGTCAGCTCTGGTGTTACCCAAAGTGGTGGGAAGCTTCTCCCTTTTAGAGTGGAGGATTGGCAGGAGCAGACTCGGTTTTAGCTAGAGGCTGGGCAACACAAGACCTTGATTGCCTATGTATATGAGAGTCAGCTTTCACAAGAAACTCACAGGAGAGTGAATAAAGTTTTAAAATGTTTATTAAGGGATAATGGGGGTACACAAGCACACAGTAAAAGCAGCAGAACAAACACACACAGAGTCCTAGGACATAGACAATTTTGAGGGGATAGGTCTGAAATAGATTGAGGACTACATGGGGTGGGGCAGTAAAAGTTATAGTCCTCTGATCTTGGAGCGAAATGGTCCAATGAACAGAACTGAGCAACCTACACTTAGCTCTGGAGGAACAGAGCTGTGGAACAGTATCACAGACAGAGAGTTGTCCAGAGATGCTGAACACTGTCTATTGGGAGAGTGGACTTCTTATAGAGAAAAATGGACCCTCAGGGTTTTGCAGAATGAGTCGTAATCTCCCCAGACAAAGAGATTTTCTGCCATTCCTGGGAAGGACAAGAGGCAGACATCAACCTTAATGTTTAGGTTGTTGGTCTAATGGGTTGAGACATCAGCCTGACAGACTCAGGAGTGTCTCCAAGGGGGAAGTTAGCTGATGAAATTACAGCTGTAAAACAATGATAATGCAAATAAGGTGGTCTTTAAAGGTATTAGTCAGAGGAAGAAACATTAGTTAGTACAACATGGGGCAGGTAAGCACATTAATACATCCATTTTCTTCAATGAGGTGTATGACCCAGGACTGGAGATGGGATCTCTCTCCAAGGCAAGGTCTTTGTGTTCTCTTAATCTTGTCAGGAAGGGTGTGAGAGAAGCATTGTGCAAGCTGATTTGGATGGAGACGAGTCCAGACACAGTTCTTTCTCCTTGGGTACACTGAGCCAATGCAAGGAATGGACTCCCCATTTTGGCACTGCATTGCTAGGCACCCCAAGGGTTGGCTGAGGTGGGTAGATACTGCTTCTAAAGTGTCCCTCTGGTCCACCATAGGTCAGTTTGACAACATTGGGTTGGAAAATACATTGAGACTTGGGGGTGGATCCTGAGGAAGGTGGGGTTTGGTGAGGAGAGGGACTTCAGCAGGATATAATGTCATCAAGTCCACCCTCCAAAGTGGCCATTTTTCCAGTAATAGTGGGGGATCTCCAAGCCACTACCTGGAGGTTGACAATTCTGATGGAGAGTGATTCATACAGTAATGGGTCTAGCTAGTTCTAAAGCACCCTATTCACTACACTGCACTGTCCAGTCAGTATTATCATTAACACTGCAGATGTGCCATAGAAATAAATTACCTTGACTGTCTGCCCCTAGTGCAGTTAACTGTTTTTGACATAGATTTACATCTCTTGCTGTGAACAGAGATCAGTGTTTTTGATTGTCCTAGTGGTGAATTCCAGTGAATCTCCATCAGTGTTTCCTGTTTGAAGCATTCTTTGCGTGTGTGTGTGTGCGCGCGCGCGCAGACACACATACATTCACAAACTTTCTTTTTTCTCTGGTGTCTGATGCTTAGTACATAATCATAAAAATCACTCTTGTGTTTCATTTCACTTGTGTTTGGCCCACAGTATTTTGGTAGCAAACATTGTCCTTATGCATTTCCTGTTAATACGTGCTTCCTCCTCTGCGAATAGTTCAGCTTTTTATCTCTTTTTTCTGCGTAATAGTGGTTGCTTTGGGAATTTGCACCCCTGTACCATAAAGCCCCCAATGAATTCAGTGTAGGGTATCCCCCACAAGGTAGTGGGAGGCAACGTTTGATATACTTTCAGTTAAAAACCCCCCAGCAAGGATCATATGGTGAATGTCTGCAACTTTCCATTTAGCAAATTCAGCACTTTAAATTAAACATAATAATGAAAGAGGAAGAGTGGCACAGTTACTGGTGAAAGAGCTTGTTTGAAAATTCTGTTCAAATAAAATGTGGGTGGAAGGAAGACTGTAGTAAGGGATTTTGTCAACGAAGTGTTGGTTCTCATATTTTCTTTGTGTGTGTGTGTTTGTAGGATTCTTTATGACCTTGAAACCCAGGACAGAGCTGAAAAACAAGAACCATTGTAACAGTGATTTGTGTAAGAACAGCCTTATTCACACCAGCACAGAACGTTTGAGTTCGAGGCAGTCTGATTTGTATATTCACACAAGAAGACAAACATCATTGTTGGCTATAAATTCCAAAAGTTTTTTTCTTGTGCTATCGAATGAGAGTATTTTTAATTCTAAAATAACTGTAAGAAAGATGTCTGGTTAGAAATTATTGCTGGCTTCTTTCTGAGATAGAGTGGTAAAATGTTTGATTTCTTCAGTATAAATGTGTAATTGTAGGAGAAAAATGGTTGCAGCAGAACAGATCTTGTGTACCTAAGAGAAAATCAAACATTTGGAACAGAAAAAGCTGTCAGGAGTCAGTGAGTATCAGAAGCAGATGAGAGGCAAGAGGAAAACAGAATTCTCCATGGATGTAGAGAAATACAATAAAACTGTGATTCTATCCCATGTAGTTGTAAAGATGGTGCCACTATAAAAACTACAGAAAATTCACCTGCTTTGTTTGAAATTAGAGGTATGTGGGAGAGTGGAATAAATAAACAAAATCCCCCTGAGATTCAGTTTGCAATCTTTTTTGCTTTATATTCTCAAATTGTCATTGTTGATTTATTGTCTTTGTTTCCTGTGTTTGGCTAAGGAATGGGAATTGATTCACGTGTATATTTTCTAAAATATAACTAATGCTGTTCGTTTCAGCTGACATCCGGGTATATATTATAATTTCAGTTGGTTTTCTGTGATTTTGTCCTTGTTGGCATTTACAAATACTCTTTTTGTCGTTGTTCATTATTTAGCAGTTTCTTAGTTTTGATTTTGTGCATTTTGAATTATTGTGAGATGCCTCAGGAATGTATAGATTAGTAGGCAGAAAGGCACAAATCTTTTAAAATAATATATTCTGAAAAGACAGCAGGGAAGTCCTCAAAACTTGCTTCAGGCCTTTTGAACAGAGGATGGACATGACTTAGAACAGAAAGAGATATCTCTTCTGTTTGACCAAAGGTCTGGCTGTAGCTTGTCCTGCATTAGCTTGCCCTGTAGGAAGTTCAGAAGGAAGTATGAAGAAAAGACTTTCCCTGAAGTTTACCCTCTTTAGCTGTTATTTGGAGGTTTACAGTCTCTTAAACATGGAGGTTCCATTTTTGGCACTGACTAATAATAACCAGTAGAACTAAATTCTGTTATTTTGTCTTCAAGGGTTTTTGAAGGCAATGACCACCACCACATCCCATTGCAGTTAATTCTATAAATTGTGTTAATAATTAACTGTGTCAAGTCCTTCGCTTCCAATCCATTTCGTTGGGTTGCCCTGAAATGGACATCTGTGTGATTGTATTCCAAGGCAACAATTATATCAGGATTTATAATAGCAGGATTTATAATAATATGATTTCCTAGGTTTTTAAGAGGGCACAGTATGTTATGTGAAGGACATAGGTCAGCCCTGCAGTCCAGTATAAGATCAAGCTGGAGTATAAACTGGAAAATCAAGATCATTCAAAAGCTGGGCACAACTGACATTTATCTCAGGAGAACAGTACACCTCCAAACATCATATGCCTAAATTAGGTCAACAATCAGATAAATAAAGAATTAGCAATTTCAGGGTTTCCTGGGTGATAAATCTGAAGTTCAGTCTGACTTCAGGCCCTTACTTTGCAACTTGGATTGCTTGAGCACCACTAGTGGATAATCTATTTATTTATTTGAAATATTTATTAGCTACCTTTCCACCTTACAGAACCCAAGAAGGCTTGCAATATAAATAAAATAACAGTCCTAAAAGCCACAGTTTAAAACCATAATTTAAGACTGCCACCGGATTAATCAACAGCAGTCCTAAATAAAACCATATTCAACTGTCCCCTAAAGATCTAAAGTGGGGACCTATGTGCATATCCCTGGGGAGGTTGTTCCATAATCATGGGGCTGCCACTGAAAAGACTCTCTCGTGTATTTGACAAATGAGTTTCCTTGACACCATATTGATGCCAACATAGTCCATAATAGAGTGAACCCTGCAAACCTGAAAGCCATGGTACAAAGCAGGAATCCCCCAACCTTCTGAGACTGACCACCCACATAAGATTTAAAACTCCATAACACTGTACTCTTTAGTCCTAGCACTGAGAGGCAGTATAATAGATGCTATGGTCTGGGGTCCCCAGAGTGATTCCCATGGGTGCCATGGTACCCTCTGAAACCTTTTCTGGAATCCATCAACTATTTTTTAGAAACCAGCAAGGTTTCTGATTGACAATGCAGATTGAAAGGCATGCTGTTAAACATAGCTTCTGCCTGAAATGTTGTAGATGTACTATCAGACTTGTATATAAGCTTGATCCTGGTCATTGTGTGACTAGTTCTCCCTCCTGTGGCAGCCATTTTTGTGGTTTTGTCACCGGGCCTTTGTCAGAATTTGAAAAGTGCCCAGAGGCTCAAAAGGTTGGGACCCTTAATATAGAACCTTCCCCATCTTGTTCTCAGTAGAGGTCATTGACCAAGACAACCAAAGCAGCCTCTGTACCAAACCCTAGCTTGAATCAATATTGAAATAGGTCCAGAAAATCAGGCTCTTCCAATTGCGGCCGAATTCCCACTGAAAATTTAATCTAGATACAACCAAGTTTCAAAAGAATCGTCACCTTTTCATCCAGGTTCCAACATCCTCACTGCAGCATGTTTCCATGTTTCTAGTGAAGACATCTAGGCCTGCCCCTTGGGGGGGCCTGCTGTAAGAGGTGCAGTTGTTAAGCTAGCAGCACCAAAATTTCAGAGTATCTTTAGGAGACCCTTCTGATGATACCACCCAGGTTTGGTGAAGTTTGGTTCATGGGGGCCAAAGTTATGGACCCTCAAATGTGTAGCTCCCATCTCCTATTAGCTCCCATTGGAATGTTTTTTTTTTTCAAAAAGGTGCATATACAAGCAGGTCCAGGAAAATCCTGTGATAAGAGTGGGGGGGAGCGCCAGAAATGGGACTGATCTGTGTTCCATCATTCAGCTGTGAGGAGATCTCGAGGGAACCTGGATATTTCGGGTGAGTATCCCAGGATTAATCGACAATGAGAATATCATTGCCTTTACAGTGGAGAAGCAACTATCCACTCTAGCACACTGCCCAAGAATTGAATACTGAAGAGTGTGGATTCTAATCTGGAGAACCAGATTTTATTCTTACTCCTCCAGAAGAAGTCATCTGTTGGGTAACCTTGGACCAGTCACAGTTCTCTCAGAACTCTTCCAGCCCATTCGGAGGCAGGTAATGGCAAACTGCCTCCGGACCTTTCTTGCCTTGAAAACACTATGGGGTTGCCATAAGTCAGCTGTGACTTGATGGCTCTTTCCACCACCACCTAATCACTGCCTCTTTCAAAATGAGTTGCACGATTCCTGCTCTCAAGGAAGAAGTCATAACTTTCCTTGTCCACTCAGCCAGTCCTTCTCTGGAAACTTTGATGAGGCCGATTGGGCAGGGGTTGAGAAATCACCTAAGGTAGAAGAACAGTGGTATGCTGCTTCTGATTCTATCAATTCTTGCTGATTCTCTGAACTTGGCAAACACTTCTATCATGTTGAGATAACTTGAAACTCTAGTAGATTTTTTAAAGTGTTGCTGGATGAAAGCAGTGTGGACCAAGCATCTGTGAATGGCTGAGACATAGGCCACTTCGCGCTTCTTATGAGGTGTTTGAGCAATAAGGAAGATACTTAAATTAAAACATTTCCACCAATCACACTTAGCATAAATTTAAGGAAGGAATTTGAGGCTTCTTCAAGTAATAGACAGGAAATTTCTACACAAATAATTTGAGACTAGAATAGAAGACTTCAAAAAAGATGAGAGTTGATCTGGTTAAGTTCACCAAATAATAATAAAGGCTGTGGCTGGCCACATCAATCCATTATGAGATTAAATGTTCGGTTAAGTTTTACTTTTTTTTAAAAAAGGAAATATTTTATGTTAGTTTAGTCAACCTACTGGTTTACTAAAACATTCAGTCTCAGAAGCCAGTTGCAGGACTGGCTATTGCAGATAAAAATGTGAGGTAGAAAAGAACGTTTAGCAATATATATTTAACAGTGGGAGGAAGGAAAGGCTGTGTAAGTGATCTTTAGCATGAGAACACTGAGGGTTCCAGTATGCAACAGTATTCCAATTCAACCAAATTAAGGGACAGAACAAGTCATGGTCCAATCGATGGGTCTAGTGTTGGGTTTGTCAAGTTTCTGGAAAATCATGAGTGGAATCTGACAGATCAGACTGTAGGATCCATATATCAAAAAATCCCTATTTCCTGCTCAAAATACCTAATTTATTCTTCGAAGCCCAAAGCAAAATACTATGTGGACAGGGAAATACTCAGCAGTTGGGAATCTTCCATAAAACAGCCGTACCATATTCTCCATGGTCATTAAAATGACAGTTAACTGAAAACAACTGTCTTTGAGTCCAGCAGCTCCTTAGAGATCAACAAGAGTTTGGGGTATGAGCTTTCAAGAGTCAAAGCTGACTTCCTCAGATGCTACACTCAGCTGCATAGAGTGGAAATCCATCAACCTCATGAAAAACTTGCATGGATAGATACGTATATTGAAGAAAACCATCATACTTTGTCCTTAATAGACAACGGTAAAAGTACATATTCTACAACATAGCAGACCAACATAGCTACCCTCTGATACTATTTTCAACATAAGTATTGCCCTCCATTTTTGTGCATTGCTTTTCTGTGCACACAAGGGCAATAATCACAGCGCTGCCTGTGCTTGAAGGCCACTCCTCCGATAATCAGTAAGGGAAGAATAAAAGCAATGCACATGAAGTCATAATGAATTAGGTCTGAATTCCTCCTTGTCTGCTGCTTCCTGTGGGTGGAGGGTTTGAAGGACTCAGATTTCTATGGATTCTTTTTTGTTGTATCAAACAAACTGCTCTCCTTTCCTGTTTACATGCTAATTGGGGATCTGGTTGTGCCTTGGCTGTAAACAGGGGCTGGGCAATGCCAGAGTGTCTGTAGCAAACACTGATGGCCAGCAGCAGAATGAGGAGAGAGCCTTGAAATAGAGACAGTGGGCAAAAGAAGACCTTTTGGGCGTCTGGAGATGTGATCGTTTACAAATCCCAAATCCTTTTTGAAAACTCAGTCATCCTAAGAGTGTGGGTAGGATGACAATAAAGTTAACCAAAGGAAAGTGAAGTATGCTGCATGTCAGATATCTGATGATAACCCAAATGCCCCTGGAAGGTATACAGCTCTGTTGTCATGGACACTGATGAGAAATCTCAGCATTGATCTCCACTGGTTGGTTATGGTGGGTTAGTGAGGCATCCGGGACACATCTACTTTGAAAGAAACAGTTGTCTTTGCTTCATGCTTCCTAGGATTTGATGGAATAGGAATAAAGTAGCATAGCGTCACAGTGTTTAAAATCATACTGGGGTGGGGTAGGACATGCTGGAAGAGCTGGGAGTAAAAATCCAGTAAATCGTACTTTGAGTGTATATCCTTTTTGGATTTTGTCACGTATCAGAAGGCAAACAAAGCTGTGTGTCTGTTTTGCTCCTACTACCCTACGTATATCAATGCTTTCACTTCTGCTTCCATTTGGGGGACTCCTCTTCTTTTGATTGGCCCACAGGAGATCACTGGTAACAGAGGCAATACAGGTGTGTAGAATATGAAGAGTAAGAGGATCATAATGACTCAAAAGTTGGGCTTTTATTTTGAAATCAAAGATCATTCTGGAAGAAGAGGTGGAATTATGAGTGGGCTGCCGATCAAAGAGCCAGTGCGTTATAGTGGTCAGAGTATCAGGCTAGGACTGTGAATCCCCACCGTTCCATGAGGCTCACTGGGTGGTCTTGGGCCAGTCACTCTCTCAGAGCATAACCTAATTCACAGGCCTAGTTGCATGACTCCCCCTCCCCCCACCTTTTCCCCCCTCAGTGGAATCATGAAAATCAGACTAAGACAGGAATGGAAATCTTATCTATGTGACATCTGTTGCAGTGCCATTTCTCATTTTACCTACTGAGGGGTGTAATTTGTCACTTTTAAAATCCAATGGGGTGCTGTGGGGTTTCCAGACTGTATGGCTGTGTTCCAGTAGCATTTTCTCCTGACGTTTCACCTGCATCTGTGGCTGACGTCTTCAGAGGATCTGATGGTAGTAAAGCAAGTGTATATACCTGTGGAATGTCCACGGTGGGAGAAACAACCATTTGCATTGGTTAACAAGTGTAAAGGGTGCAATTAGCAAGTTTGATTTGCATGTGTTGAGTGGAATCCAGCCTTGTCCATTGCATTCTCTGGTTAATAGTCAGAGTCTTGAAACTATGACCATATAGGAGCATGCTCAATTCCCACTATATACATGTTGCTGTCTTAAATCTCATCATTGTTGGGGCAAACATTTTCGAGGCAGCTATTTAGTCCAGCTGTTCTATAGCCTTGTATTCCACAGATCTACTTTTGACATATCTGTAGCTACCTTGATCTTATTTGTTGAATCAAACAACTTCAGCACAAGCATTACTGTACGTGCCTTTTGAAATCTATGAACTGTCCTTTTGTGCTCTGACCTCTCTGTCAACTGCATATCATCATGGAGGGGGTTTCTTAGGTGAGATGTCCAAATGTGAACTTGGTATACATTTTGACATAATTCAATATGTCTGTGATTGCTGAATTCCTTTGATATTTTTGGGTCTTGGTATGTTAAATATTGCCTGAATCTTATATACATCAAGCAATACCTTAAGGACAGAGGTTTGGTTTAATTTAATTCAAATAAACATTTGGCTTGTATTTTCCTGCAACTGCCAGCACCCCCAATGTAATGCCCCATAACTGTGCCATTCCTGAATATTAAGCCATCCAAATGTGTGGTCAGTGCATTAAAAGAGTTTCAGAGCTTAGCAGTGTTCAATTCGAGTCCAGTGGCTTATTAGAAACCAGCAAGATTTTCAGGGTATAAGCTTTCGAGAGTCTAGGCTCTCTTCATCAGATGCCATACCGATGCATTAAAAGAGCCTTATAACATACAGGTGGGGAGGCCTTTTATTTATTTATTTTTAACTGTCAATGGAAAAATGGAAGTTTGGAAAGTACTGGGGGGGGAAACACTCCTGTGAAACATTTTCTCTTATGAAACATTTTCTCTTTTCAAATGCATGAAAAGCTTTTAAAGGCAAGGTGGGCATTTTGTAGACCCATACTGCTCTTCCATCCAAGATTGATTTCTGCACCTAGAACAATACCTTATCTTCATGAGGGGACCATGCAGGACTCTCATTGATTTTCAGATGCTGAGTACCTTCTGTTGTCCTTTTGGCCCGAATTGTGATTGACCTTTTCATCTTTCCTGCAAACCACTGTGACACACATAGCACAAATACAGTAAAGCATAGCATATTGCCCTACCTTGCAGGAGGGAGAAAAAAGATCAGAAGGAGTGGGGGGAGCAGGAACTGCACTGCAACCTCAGAGGGAAAACAGAAAGTTTAATTGCGAACGTAGATTTCTAGCCAGAAAGCAAAAATTAAGGCACATGTACTAAGATGGCAGCAGTTTTCTCTCGAATATTGGTGTATTTGTAGTAATACGTACAAAACTAAGATGTACATACATTTAAAATTCCATAAATATGTCAAACATTGCAATTTTATATGCTAAGTTATAAATGATGCATTTTATGTTGCTAAAATATTAGTTTAAGTTTGATATAATACTGCAAATTTCTCAGGTATCTCTGTGAATTGGTAGGGTTTCAAGCTATGATAATTGTTTTAGCACAATGCTAGCTGTATCACCAATGTTGTTCCTGCACTTGCACAACTGGCACAGAGATAATAAATAATCAGCATGAAGATTGAGAGTAAAATGTATTCTTGATTTAAAGCAAGAATCTCCCATAAGACTTTATGACGTGACTGTACAGAAACAGAGCTGTTCTATCTTATTTGTATCCTTCTAAGCACATTTACTTCAGTGGATTTGAAACAGTGTAGTGCTACTTAGGAATGTATTGTTAGTACATTGTCAAAGGCTTTCACGGCTGGAATCAACTGGCTGTTCTGGGTTTTCTGGGCAGTGTGGCCATGGTCTGGTAGTTTCACCTGCAACTATGGCTGGCATCTTCATAGGCATGTCACAGTTAGATGTGAGCAGTGGTGGGATTCATATAATTTAACAACCGGTTCTGGTGGTGGGATTTAAATAATTTCACAACTGTTGTTTACAAGCACCATTTTAGCAACTGGTTCTGCAGAAGTGGTGCGAACCTGCTGAATCCCACCACTGGATGTGAGAGGACCATGACATGCCCCTAAATATGGCACTCATAGATTCAGGTGAAATATTAGCAAAAACTGCCGGGCCACAGTCCCATAGCCCAGAAACCCAGAACAGCCAATGTACTGTTAGTTACAAATCTCATCAACTTTGGGAGGACTGAAGCCAACTGACCTTCTCAGGTCTGGGATCTTTCCTTAAGATTGCTGTTATGGGAACACTACATATTTGAATTCTACTTTAAGGAATGCAAATTTTTCTTGATCTGTAATGGAAATTATTCTTTCAAAAGAAAAGGAATGAAAAGGTCAAATTTTCCTCTTTCTGTGACATTATACTGCCTACAGCCATGAGGGGAACCTTCCTTGGAGGAATCTGCATTCATAATTAATTTTTATATACAGATTTGCCTGAAGTGGAAAAACCATCTCCTGAGACGTCTGTGTTCTTCAGGGAATTTAACTGTATGTTGTATCAAGTAGACTATTTTTTCTCATTAGGCAGCTGCTTACTGCCATAATGTCTATAGATAGTTCATATTTAATTTATGATATCCTAGTTTTTCTCCCCGCTCCCCAGACTTCATTTCTTCTCTCTCGGTTCTTCAGTGGTTTTCTCAAGCATGGGTTTCAGCTGCATCAAAGTCTCTTTGCACGTGCTGTTTAATACCAGACCAGGACTAGTGTCAAATCTAGTTTTGCAAGAAACAGTTACTTTCCGAACACTTTGCATACTAAGCATGTGCTTGCAGAGATAGTGAGTCTTGGTTCTAATTTCTTTTTCTCACTATCTGTGCAGGATGCTGTGAAACTAAACCTGGAAACACCACCAAGAATAGGCCAAGACATAAGGCGGGGTCCCCCGGGCGGCATCAACACCTCTCTTGGTGCCTGCCAAATCTTTTTAGAAAGTGGGTGGGGCCAGTTGAGGCTTTGGAGTTTTTTGCTGTGTCTGGTATAATGCTGACAGTGGTTTTGTTTAAAGTACTTTACCTGTGCAAAGAGCGGAATGACATTCCAGAAACACGGTGGGTGGGACTTAATTTGGACTGAACGAGATTGGGATGCCTGGCTAAAATGCTCTGTACACCTAACTGGAAGAAGTCATCAGATCAGAGTCCCAATTTGAATGTATTTTTATAATTCAGGTAAACAGAACAAATGTTGTTCCCTTTTCAAAATGTTCCTATAAGAATTTTCTATCAGAATCTCTCTTGTACGTACTCATGTGTAGAGTATCTCATAGGAGAAATGCAGCTCCTAATTCTCTACTCAAGCACACAGGCCTTGGGCAAGTGTCTGGCTGTTAGCCTACCCAGCGTTGAGGTTGTAGCAAGGCTCTGGGTTCCTTTGGGCAAAGGGTGGGACATAAATGAAGCAACTAAATAAACAAACACAGGCAGTGAAAGTGAGATGATGCAGATAAAGGTACATGTATATTCAGGTTTCTAAATAGTTGAAAAACAGCCATCTCTCAGTTCTACCTGAAAATAACTATATCATTCAACCATTTGTGTACTTCACCATTGTTAATTGGAGCTACAGAATATGACTATAAATCACCTTTACAGCGTCCCTGAGCCCCAGAAATAGCTTGAGGGCACATGGTAGTGTCACTTTGGCTTCACTCACATCTAATACCTATCATGGTTTCAAGTCTGACAGCAGAGCTTCAGATTCACATTCTCCCTGCTTCCATTCTGTCCCCCCCTCCTCCTTGTAAACACTGATACCCTACTTGCTATGACAAAAACTAATGTTTCCATTATCCCGTGTTTCCCCGAAAATAAGACCTATCATGATTTTTCAGGATTTTTGGAGGAGGCTTAAAATATAAGCCCTACTCCAAAAATAAGCCCTACCGGTAGTTACAGATCAGGATGGTGTGATCCAGCAGGGTGCTCCCTGCCAATGAGGATGCAGCTTGCATCACACGTGACAGGGAAGCTACCAGGCTGCCGAGAGTCCGCCTTATTGAATTGAGCCCGCCTTAATGTATTTCCCATAAAATAAGCCCTACCCCGAAAATAAGCCTTAATTCATATTTTGGTGCAAAAATTAATACAAGACCCTGTCTTTTATTTTCGGGGAAACATCGTAGTAGGACTCTTTCCTCATGGTTCTCTGCTCTGGTTTGGAGGCCAAGTGCTAGCAGTGGTTGGATGGCCATACAAGGATCTGGGATATCCAGGCTTCTATCCCTAATCTGCCATGGAAGCTTGCTGGGGCACCTTTGACTAGTCACACTTTCTCAGTCTAACCTACTTTACAGAGTTCTTGCCAGGATAAAATGGAGAAGTGGGGAACAATGTAAGCTGCTTTGGGACCACATGGGGTCCTATGTTTTGCTGATTGAAATATAATGGAAGGTCTGTTTGAAGAAGGAAATCAGGCGGGGAATTGGCACATGTGAAAGAAGGAGAGGGGAGGGAATGTGTGCTTGACATCACACGTGAACTGAAACTTTAAGTAACTTGTATCCCAGACTGAGTCTGGATGAAAGACTTGTGTATGGATGGGAGCTTCATATCAACAGATGTGAGTTTGCCGATGGAACAGCAATATTTAAGCATAATAACTGTAATTATTTTGGCCCTCACAATAGTTCTGTAAGGTGTGGCACCATTTTTCCATTTTATAGAGTTTCCCCCCCCCATTTTATAAGGTTGAGGGAAAGTGTTTTGTCCAAAGCCCTATCATCATCAGTCTATGCAGGGGCTAACTTGAAGCAGGTCTCCCCAGTTTGAGTCCGCCTCTCGGCGTCTATTATTTTAGTTGTGTTTTACGAAGCCCTTTCTTTCGCTAGGACCTTGCCACAGTGATTCAAAAGTCTCCATTGTGCGTGCTCAATTATTAACCCAGTCTGTAGAAAGGATAGGGATTACATTTCCTGGTATTTAGATAAACACTAAATCCTTCACCTCAGAAAAAAGATTGCTATGATTACATAAAGCATTTGGATTTATTCCCCTCAAGGTTCTTTCAAAAGGGACACAGGTGTCACCTGCAGATGCAGTCACAGCTTGAGAGAGCTTGTTTTGGCTAGAAAGGGTCTGCATGGCAGATGCATTGTAAGCATATGATTTTAATGCTAATGAAGCAGTGAAAAGGCTTGAGAGAAGCCACAACACAGCCCTGTGGTAGCTGCAGAGCCAGAGACAAGTAACATATAGTCACCCAGGACTAGATGTACTACTAAAAGAAAGCAGTCTATAGAAATGCGCAGGGGCCCTTTCTGCTCTTTTTCTCCAGCAACAAAAGTGACCCCCACCGCCACACAAACACACACTTTCTCTTCTTATGTTTCCCTCTGACATGCATAAATGTATGTGTGTGTTTCTTATAACAGAATATTTCCTACTGTGTTTGGGTGATGGAAGGCAGATATGATCCCATTAACCTGCAGGTAGGCACCCTGTGCAGATGTTTAGTGTTTGCATAGGTGAACATGCAGGGAAAAGAGATGTTTTCACATGGGTGATTTGCACTAAGTTTGATGCTCTTTGAGAGAGTTTTTTCCCACCTGCTTCCCCTTGGCATTGTGGGGGATTTTCTGGCTTTTATCTGATCTTTCTCAAACCTGCTTCGCTCTGGACATCTTGTGAAAGATGATAGCAAAGGCTGGGTGGGGGCTGCTTTGTAGGTGGACAAGTCTAGATATTTCTGGTCCTGCCCCCACAGCAGTTATTCCTCCCCCACAATAGTTACTTCCTCTTCCTACTGCTGAATGCTTTCTTTTCACTTTTAATGTGTGATTTAATAGCGTTATGTTGAGATACCATTATAACAAAACATGCATTAGGTTCTCTGAATTCCCAGCTTTCATTTTTAAAAAGTAAATCTCTAGGCCCTCTCCTTGAGGAGAATCTGATGCATATTTTAGCATAATAGCATGTTGATATAATGCTATTAAATTTCTAATTAAAAATACTCCTGGGAAAACTTACTGTGTGGAAGCCCCATTGCCCCTGCTCAGTATTAGCAGATGCAACAGCAACAGGAAAACCACATAAGCCTGTTCTCTGGTGGAAATCAACAAAGAGTGATAGTTCTTGTGGGTGCTATCTTCCAAACTCCATGCATTTGAACTCCTGTCTTCAACAGATGACTATGGGTTAGCTCCTGTGGTGCATGGGAATAAGGACTATAGGGTCTTCCGTGCCTTTCTTTCTCTCTGATGCCTTCTATGACTCCAGGAATGGGGTTGAGAGTTAGTTGGCTGGAATAGGGGAAGGGGTGGGGGTAAATTACTCGCAGAAGGAACCAGCAGATGGGCAAAGTACACTCTCTTCTAAAAGCCGCACTCAGCCTAAAAGTCACACTCAGCAAAATCACTGTTCCACTGAGTAAGTGCCCTGAGGAGGATGAATCCGCCAGTGTAGCCAACGTGCCACTCTCACAGTGGAATCGGGGGCCCTGTTTGGATGGGGCTCCAAAGCACAATAGCCTCAGTTTAGTAATTTTAACTTCTGGGGTTAGAACCCACTGATTTGGCCTTTTAGCAGTCCACAGTATCTATAAAACTCTCTTCTAACACCACAGTGGATCAACTGTCTACCTTTTCTTCTTTGCTTTTTTCTTTGCCCAGTTTTCACACCCATGCATACTAATGGGAAATACTATGGAATGAATTAAGTTGATCTTGGTTGCCAACAAAACAGAACAGATGTAATGGATATAAGCCATTATCTTGTTGTAATCCCTTTATCGAATGTTTGAAGTTATTGTCCATATATTTAGGGCTGATATCCTCCTGCTGGCAGCACTCATTGCCTTCCAATGCTCTGAGCAACAGTGGGATAATTTAAAAAAAAATTTCGACACATGTGCAATGTGATGTTATTTCTGGGGAAAAGGTGGAAGTGATTTTGAGTAGCTCTGGCAGCTCAATCCAGAGTTCCTGGCAGCCGAGGAAAGGGCTTCTGTGGCCCCAACCTCCTGCCTCCAGTGGGTTTCTGGAAGCACGGAGAGAAAAGACCCTCCCCCCAAACCCCATCACTGGACTTATGCCATCCCAAAGGTGGTGTAAGTCTAGGACTTGGGTCGCGGCACAACTAGCCACAAACCCAGGTGGAATCTGACTAACATTGGCTCCACCCCTAGGAATGTCTAGTCCTGCCCTCCTTCAAGCTGACATCTGATCAAGTTTCACCACCCCAGAGCTGAGGGGTGGTCAGTCAATGGTGCCTTTTCCTCCTCTGCTGGCGCAGACGCCTCTTGCACGCTGCCTTTGCAAGTTATCTGGCCCTCGCCCCCCATCTGAATTGAGCCATGGGAATTGCTAGAACACTATTATAAACCATATCGTTTCCAACCATTTCTAAACTACCCAACATCCCTTCCAGGTTTCCCCAGAAGTGATAATGTGATTTCATGTGATTCTCTTGGCCATAGTGCTGTATCAGCTACCTTGTGCAACTCATTCATTTCCATGAAGCTTCAACAGAAGTCCTGGTGGAGTTAGCCCAGGATTTGGATTAATATAATTTATTTAGCAAGAGTCTTGTAACACCTTTAAGACTAACAACATTTGATTCCTACACAGCTTTCATTCCCACTTCTTCAGATGCTGTGAATGGATCTTCCCTAGTCTGCCATTTTCTAAAGCATAAAAAACAGGGTCAAAGGGGCATGAAATTCGGGAACTGCAGGGTGAATAATGAACAATAATGACCAAATTAAAATCTAATCAAGAAAAATGCTGAGGCCACATACTAGTGAGGCTAAGCTACTTAATGATGTGGGGAGATCCACATTTTGCCTAGTGAGAATCCAATCACTCCATCTGAAGAAAGTGTCTGTTTATTTTGCTGCAACAGACTAGAACCACTAGCCTTGTGGAATAAATATTACTTATGTATTACTTGTGTATTTTCAAAGTGAAATGGTGGACATCAGCGCTTTCTGTATCCTGTGCAAATCCCCTTCTTTTATGTGGCTGGAGATGCGTTATGGCCCTAGAATTCATGAAAGGCTGTGATAATTTAAAAGGTGATTAACACAATTTAAAGGGGTAAATAGCCCATTTGTACAGTTCCTCTTGAATTTTTAGCAGGGCCTAGTGAGAAGCAGTGGTAGACATTGCCATCTCTTTACACAAAGACATCTATCCATCATTAATATTTAAAATTCAATCATTAAGTCGGACGGAAGCGGTGTATTTGTTGAAAATAATCAGCAACTAATGGCTTAAAAACTTAGCAACTGGGGGCTCCTTTCGGATTATTCCATGCTGTTGAGCTCCCTGTCAAAATGCAAAAATGTATTAACTAGGATGGGACTGTGCACCCTGGGGTTGCTTACAATATGTAATTTACTAAGCACACCTGCTTGGAGAAAAACAGATCAAACAGCTAAGATCTGAGCCGTCTGCAGCCTCTTTCAGAGTAAGCAAATGAACAAAACATTCATAGAAAGCTGCTCCTACTGGAGCTTTTTTGCCTCGTGAAATATATTCCAGTTTAGTGTACAATTCATTTACAACAGTGATGAATAGCTGTTTACATTGGGGTGTTACTGAAGGCTTATTCTTCTCTTTTAGCTTTATTCTTTTATCAGGATTATCTTTTGACTCCTTCCATATATTTGTCTTCATTATGCCTTAGGCAACGACAGTACAGTAAATCTGAGCTAGACTGCTTTATCCCTTGCTACCTTCTGAAATGTGCAGGTACACATTTTCTAGGTCATATTGTTTACAAAAGAAGTAGACCAAATACCTTGACTTTCTACTATTACAGGAACTGAACATCCCATAGACCGGTTTATGTTGCTGGTCATTGTTGTTTGCATTGTTAAGCAGCAATGTTCAAAAAGCCCACAATTCCCTTCTAACATTTGCAAATGTGGTCTGATCATAGAAAGAAAAAGACAGGAAGAATGATCCCTTTTTGGCCATGTGGGTCTAGATTTGTTTAGTCTGTAGAACCAGAAATGAGAATGCGTCTTGGAGCACAACCCTTGAACTGGTGTAGAAGTCACAAATGCTACTCCCTCTGGACACTGAGCAGATTAGATTCACTATACACAATACTTCTTACATAGCACTTTTTGCCTTCTTTATGGGACTAGGTATCAGAAAAATCACAACTCACTGCCACTGTTCCTTTGAAGTAAGAGATCTTATTTATTGTGTGTTCCAAAGGGAAAAACCATTGGATAATGGTTTGAAGATAAATTTATCACTGACAGTCAAAATGGCTTGCAGTCTGCACTAGAGCTATTCTAAACATTGTGATTGTGGTCTGAAAACGCAGACTGTTTTGAACGACATCCGTGTTCTAATCAATGTGACTTTCTGATTTAATGTGGCTTGGCAGTAGAGCCAGGCAAACTAAACTGTGTGGTTCCTATACAGTTGAGGTTTGGGCTGGGTACAAATTTACACAGGGTTGTGCCTCCTGAATGAACTTCAAAAGGCATGGTTCCCACACAATTCCACCACACAACCACTCCACACTGTATCATGCAGAGAAACACATCTTACTGTGACATGCCTCTGAATCTCCCACCTTGAGTCCTTCGGGAGATTGGCAGGGTAAAAGTGTAAAATATAAATAAAGAACAGGAGATACAAGAGAAGCGTTAGGAGCAAAAACTTCCAGACTACAACCACACAGCCCGGAAAACCCAAAACAACCAGTTTAAAAAGAACCCCTTTGAGAGGCTTAATGGCAGGGTGACCACATTCCCAGTAGGCTCCAGTTCATGGCAAGAACAGTACCTTGCAGCTTTATCTGCTTCTTGCCCCCAAACAGATTTTGGCCCTTTCCACACGGGCCAATAACGACGCTCTGGGGACGGCAAAAAGGCTGTCCCCAGGGAGCCGTTCGCACAGGCGGCGCTGCCAAAACGCCCCTTAGCAAGCCGCCCTGCAGCCTAGGCTCCCTTCCCCTTCCCTCAGAGGGAAGCGGCCTCAGGCCGCCCTCCAAAGCTACCTCCAGAATACAGCGCATCTCCCGGGCGGCGCCAAGTGCCGAGCGGGCATATAGCGCCCGGAATGCGCTGTTAAAACTCCATCCTTCCCTCTCCACTCACCTGCCGTCGACCGTCCATTGCCGCCCTGCTGGCCTCCAGAAGGCCCTCCCTGCCAGCTGTCCTCTGAGACCCCTGGAGGTCGGAGGGAGGCAGCGTGGGTGGGTCTCCAAGCAGAGGCCAGTGCAGGGCTGTGCACAACTTGGCGGCGACTTCCGCAGTTGAGAGTGCGGAAGGCTATGGGGAAGAGGCGGGCTGGTCGGGCGACAGCGCTCCAGCGGCTGACTTTGGCGTCCCTGAAGCCCGGGTTCTGGGACTGTCCATGCGACGGCCGGTCCCAAGCCGCTCACGTCGAGTCGGGTGTTGTTCATGGCATTATGCCAACCCAACCCCTTCCGCCTCCGTGCGGAAGGGCCTTTCTTTCTTTGTTCCTCCCCAATTGCTGGTATGGAAGGCAGATTCACTGCCAGCCCTTGAGCTGTTGGTGGCACCTGTTATTCTCCACCCGTGCCTCACCGAGCGCTTCAAAGTCAATGAAAGAAGGGTATGACTCTGTTTAGAATTGATTTGTTGGCTACAGATAATCCAGGCTAGATTACTGCAATATGTTTTGAATGGAACTACTTGGAAACTGTCTGGAAGGTTTCCTTAGTCCAAAGCATGGCAGTCAGGGGTTGAGCATAGGAATCATATGAACCTTGTGCTGAAAGATCTGTTTTGGCCACCTGTCTGTCTCCAGGCACACTTTAGGGTACTGATGGTTGTCATTATGGCCCTAAGTAGTTTGTGACCAGAATGCCTAGAGTGTTGCCTCTTGCCATGCTGTCCTGTTTGCCAGCCAAGTCCTGTTCTCTTCCAGTATTCATGCAGACAGCAACTAGAGTGAGGGCTTTCTTACTGGTGGCACTCCTTCAGATTCACCTGGCATCTCATTTCTTGACATTTAAGCCCAGATCCTGACTACACCCAGACTTGCTTAACTTCAGCAAGAAGGCTGTCAGAGACTGTCTCATAAACTGACAGAAAACTTTACACAAATATTTTTACTCTTACCATAAAAGGAAAATGTGGAAAAGGTCTATCTTTTAGACAGCTTTGCAAAGACACCACAACTGTTGAATTGAATTACTGTCTGATTGGAGAAATCTACATAGCCAAATCTCCCCCCACCCCCCAATCTGTGGATATCTAAATCTGCAGATCAGGGCCATGCTAAAACTAAACAAATTGTTCTGCAATCTTAAAAGACCACAGAGGTTTGTAGAAAAAAAAATCTAAAATGTTAAAAAATACATTGGGAGGGGGGGGGGTTTAAATTCCCCCAAAATTAAAATGGAATTGTCTCCCAGTGACTAGGAGGCTCTCCAGGCCCAGAGCAGCTCCCAGACTCTGCCAAAACTGCACAAAGACTTTGAGGTCTGAAGCCATGCCTGGCATGGCAATAAATAAGTGCTCTGGACCCAGAGCAGTTCCCTGATGCAGCAAGTGCCATGACTGGTAAGGAAAGGAGGGGAGGGGAGGGGAGAGAGATTGGAGGAAACTAGGGGAAGGTGATAGAAATAGAGGCAGAAACAGAGAGGGGGTGGTAGATTGATAAAGAGGGGAAGAGGAGATTGATGGAGGAGGGTAGAGGGACAAAAGAGAGAGGAAGTAGGTTGTTAGAGAAGAGGAAGGGCAGAGAGGGGGGATGAATAGAGAGGGAGTAAGTGGACAGAGAAGGGGGAATGTAGATAAAGAAAAGGGACCAAAAAAGAGGGCAGGTAGGTTGTCAGAGGAGGGCGAAGAAATGGGAGATGTTTGTTCGAGAAAATTGAAGAGAGAGGGAAGCAAAGCAAGGAAGATATATACCCTCCCTTCAAATTTCTTGTAAATTTCTTGTTAGCCCACTTGTAAAACCTAAATCACAGTGTGTTCCTGCATAAAAATCCAGCATGGTTCCCAGGTCACTATGTAGAAACAGCCCCTTCAAGGGATATTCCTTATTCATACTGTAGCTAACCACTGAGTTTTCCTCTGGTACACCGGCTTTTCCACCAATTCAAGGTTTCTGATGCTGGAGGAAAGTGTTGCTGTTCGTGGAATGGAACAATAGGATACAGCCCATAGTTTTGCAAGTTTCACAATGGTTGTCCAGTAATCAGATAAGATCAGATACAGTTTGAAAGCCAAAACATAAATACTTTTAAAACCTTACACAGGTAATTTCTTTGTCATTGTTGACCAATTTTGGCAGAAATTAAATCTTAAACTTACGGAATCAGAAGAAATTAATCTAAGCAAATCTAAGAAAAGTACGTTTCAGATTCCCTAAACTGGGAGCAACTAGCAACCCATAAAACCACTTTGATGATCAGACTGAGACTTGGCAGATCGATCCATTCAGATTAAGATCTCACAAATAGCAACTACCTTTCTGCAGTTCAGTTCTCAGAAACTGAAGTGCAGTTTCAGCAGCTGGTTGAACTCCCGCATAAATTAATATCTGTCACTTTTCCATCTGCACCAGACCATTAATACACATCACCAAGCTTTCAAGAAGTGAATTTTTAAATACCATGTTAACTGTTCAGAACTTGGCAGTATTAAAGCTGGATTTTGCTCATCTCTTAGGAGGAAAAAACTATTTCCTTTCTGTAACAGGAACTGGGGCACATGTGAGGGGGGAGGGTGGACTGCATCTTCATAGGACTTTGTAGAGAAAAGTGAGCATGATCAATTTTTTCATGGCAGGGCTGGCTCTGGGTTTGTAGGCCCCAGTACAGAGTTTCCTACTCCCTAGCCACAGTGGGTCTCTATCATACATATAGAGATTGGTTTGGGACTTCTTGTTTCCCACATCTCATAGTGCCACCTGTAATATCTGCTGCTGTATCTCTTGCTCCATAATTGCATTGCTCGTTCCCTTCTGTGCCCACTTTCTCTCTGGGTCCCATTTGTCAGTGTGGAAGAAGCATCATCAGCTGCTATTAGCCCACTCATTCACCTGGATACTTTGCTCCCTGGACCTAAAGGCAGAGGTGGCATGGAGGAGAAACAGGATGCATGGCCAATGGCAGAGCATCTGCTTAGCATGCAGAAAGTTCCAGGTTCAATCCTCAGCATTTCCAGTTGAAAGAGTCAGTTAATAGGTGACGTGAAATTGGTAACAGGTGGTGTAAAACATCTTGATCCCTCCAGAGAGCTGTTGCCAGTCTGATTAGATAGCATTAAGGGACACTTGGACTGATTCAGTGCATAGCAACTTTATGTGTTCATCCATTACTGGTATCATTGTCATCCTGTTGGATCCTGAGTAGGAGAGCAGGTGAGCAACCAAAGCAACAGTAGCAACTATTCCTCTTCCTTTATGCCAGAAGAAGCCAGTGGGTAAAGGGAAGAGATAGCTGGTGAGAAGGCAGAGGTAGACAAGAGGAAGGGAAGAAGCACTTAACAGTCACCACCAGCAGCAATTTTAGACAGCTTGATAGAGTCCCACATCAGGTCATGAACCTTGTTGAGCAACCTGCTGTTCTGAACCCCCAATTTAGAACATGCCTTAGGGTAGAGAAAATAGAAACGTGTTTGGTGGACGATATGCACAGCAGGAGCTTCCACAATCTTTGTCTAGTCGCTGTCTCTTGCCTTTCCTTAGCAAGAGTGAAATTGACAGTCACTTCCAGTGAACAGCTGTGAGACTCGAGAAGGCACAATCAACTCTAGGCTATTTAGTGTGCCTAACCAGCTTCTCCAGTAGCTTTGACTTTTTAAAACTTCTGAGTGCATCTGAGCACATTTATTAAAGATTCCGGAGAAATCCATTGTGCTTGATCAACTGTGATTATTCTTAAAGGAGAGTAAGCCAGCAGAATTGGACAGGATTTCAGTGTAACATAACTGGAAGCTGAAACACACATGAAAGACCTACGAGAATGCGTAGATGTGTTGTGCTGGCTGGATGATGGGTCCACCTGACTGGCAGTGGTCTTAGGCAGGGTCTTAGGCAGGAATCTTTCCCAGCCCATGCTCCCTGAAATCCTTGAACAAGAGATGCCAGAAATTGGACCTGGTGCCTTCTTATGCATGCAAAGCATGTTCTGTGTCACTGAGCTTTGTTCTCTTCCCCATAGCACAATGGTAGACTGCATGGTTTGCACAGAAAGAGCATGGAAAGAGCAAACAGATTTGTCCTTCTGACCTTTTCAAGAATGTGTCCACTTTTTGAAAAGAACAAGGATGACGAATTTAGCTGGCTCAGGGGAAAGAGATGGGAGCCCCTTTTTTCTTCCTCACTGTGTATAAAGGTCACCTCCCTCAAAATTAACATCATCCCTTATCGCCTTCACTATGGTCAGATGTTTTCATTCATTTCCATGCATGACACTAAAAGCTACTTGTGTGCAAAAGAGAAAAGAGCTTTTTGGCATATCCAGAGGGCCAGAAGACTAGTGGAGTCTACCCATCTAGATGGCAATATGGATGTAAGATCACTGGAATAATTTTAATTGCTGGTACAATTTTAAATTGGTATATATATATAGTTAAGAAGACTTCCTGAGAATCACATTAATCATTTTGTTCTTTCCTGCAGGCAGTGTGACAATCTTTTTGTGTTGGTACAAGCACCTGGACTTTGACTCTTTTTGTGCATTGAAAATATACACAAGTTTCACAAGTTATTTTCTCCAGAAGGAATACCTAAGGTGAAAAAACATGTAAATTACAATTTTATAATAACCATGCAAGTTCTTCTTTTATTCCTGATAACTATCGGCTTCTTGATGGTATTGGTTGTATATTATGCAGTGCTGCTGCAGCAGGCAGAAGAAATCATATTCCTCTGACTCTGCAGAGATCACTGAATGGCTGTTAGAAATTGTGCATGATTAATGGCTGAGGGGGATATTAGATTAGGTGTCAAGACTCTTCCTGTGATTTCCATCTTTTCTGATGGATTTCAGGGGACAAGTCTGTGCCAAAAAACCTCGATTCTGGGTGTCTTCATACTTTGCAGTGAGGTAGCCAAAGGGTATTAAAGGCAAATTCTTGTGATGACGATGGTTCAGGAAAAAAATCCAAAGTCCCAATATCCCATTTTATTAGCATTCATAAATCAGTTCCAAACAATTTGTTTCAATTGGTGTGTGATCAGATCAGAGACAGGGTATACAGGTGTCTCTATGCTAATAGTAGAAGCATTCGACCTAAAATGGGGGAGCTAGAGTACAGAGTTTTGAAGGAGGACTTTGATATAGTGGGCATTACAGAGACATGGTGGAATGAGGAGAACCAGTGGGATGCTGTTATACCAGACTACAGAGCTCTATAGGAAGGATGGGACAGGGAGCATTGGGGGTGGAGGTTGCCCTTTACATCAAAGGAAACATAGTATCACATAAAATAGACAATGCAAAGGGGAGCTGGTTCCCCTACAGAATCCCCTATGGATATCAATACCAGGGGTGAAGAACAGTTTAATAATAGGAATATATTATAAGTCCCCAATGACCAAAGTGCACAAGAGGGATTCTGAGATGGAAAAAAGAAATTAGAGGAGCCAACAAAAACAAAAATGTAATTGGTAATGGGTGATTTTAACTATCCCCATATAAACTGGGAAAAATGCATGTTCAAGGTCCTTGTAAGGAGAGAGCATTCCTGGATATACTAAATGACTGTAGCTTAAGGCAGATGGTTTGTGGAACCAACCCAGGGGAGAAAGTGATCCTAGATCTAATTCTATGTGGGACCCAAGGACCTGGTGCAGGAAGTCAGTGTTGTTGAGCCGATGGGGAACAGCGACCACAATGCTATCAGATTCATTATCTCAGCATGCGAATAAGTGGCAAGCTATTGTGGATACGTTCGCCTTCAGAAAGGGAAATTTCTAAAGAAGATGAGGGGGATAGTGCGCAGGAAGCTGAAAGGGAAAATCAGGAGAGTCAAAACTGTCCAAGATGCTTGGAGGTTATTTAAAAACACAGTAATAAAAGCTCAGCTGGAATGTGTTCCACAGGTTAGAAAAGGCAGCACCCAGTCCAAAAGAAAGCCACCATGTAGTTGGCAACAAGAGATGTTGAGGAAATTATCAGAAAAAAGAAAAATGTCTTTTTAGAAAATGGAAGTCCAGTTCGGCTGTTGAAGAATATGAGAGGGAACACAAATGATGGCAAAAGAGAAGCAAGTTAGCTGTAAGGGAGGGCCAAAAAAAGAATTATAAGGGACGCATGGCTACGAACATCACAAGACCAGCAACAAACCAGTTCTTCAAATTACACATCAAAAGCAGGAAAGCCAGCAAGGGAGGCGGTAGGCCCGTTAGATGACAAAGGAACAAAGGGTGTGCTAAAGAGATGGCAGGGAGATTGCAGAGAAGCTGAATGGGAATTCTTTGCATCTGTCTTCACCAAAGGAGGAGGTGAAAGGAACATTCCCTGCACCTGAACCAAACTTCTTAGAATGGGAATCCGAGGAACCATGAAGATGTAGTGGTAGACAAGAGGAAAGTTCTAGCAGCCATTATTAAACTAAGTCTTACACCAAATCCCTAGCCCCAGATTGCATTCACCCAAGAGTGCTTAAAGAGCTCAAGCATGAAATTGCTGAATCTTCTCATTTTAATATGCAACTTATCCCTGAAATCAGATGTCCATCACAGAAGACTGGAAGATGGTAATGTCACACCAATCTTTAAGAAAGGATCTAGGGGGGACCACAGAAATTACAGAGCCAGTCAGTTTCCAGTATCTATTTCCTGAGTAAATTAGTAGAATCTATCATTAAAGATAAAATTATAAAACATGTAGAAAAGCAAGACCTGCTGAGAAAGAGTCAGCATGGCTTTTGCAGAGGCAAATCCAGTCTTACAAACTTACTAGAGTTCTTTGAGGGTGTAAACAGGCATGTGGACAGGGGTGGTCCGGTGGACATTGTCTACTTGGAGTTCCAAAAGGCTTTTGACAAAGTTCCTCACCAGAGACTGTTGAGAAAACTCAGCAATGAAGGAATAAGAGGGAAATCCTCCTTTGGATTAAAAACTGGTTGAGAAACAGGAAACAAAGAGTGGGTGTAAATGGGAAGTTCTCACAATGGAGAGATGTCGGGAGTGGGTGTCCCCCAAGGATCCGTTTTGGGACCAGTGCTCTTTAACCTATTCATAAATGACCACCTGGAAGTAAGGGTGGGTAGCGTGGTGGCCAAGTTTGCAGATGATACCAAATTATGTAGAGTGGTGAGAACCACAAAGGATTGCGAAGAGCTCCAAGCGGACCTTGATAAATTAGGTGAATTAGGTGAATCAGAAATGGCAAATGCAGGATTCAGTAGCAGCAAAATGTAAAGAGTGAGTGCACATAGGAACCAAAAGTCCAAACACACATACTGCGCTACAGGGGTCCAGTGCTATCAGTCTGAGACCAGGAAAGGGATTTAAGTCTTAGTTGAGAAGTAGTTCCATGGGAATGTCAACTCAATGCATAACAGCTGTAAAAAAGGCAAACTCTATGCTGGGGATCATTAGAAAAGGAATTGATAATAAAACTGCAAAGATTGTCGTACTTATATATATATAAAACAGTGGATGCGAGCGCACTTGAATTACTGTGTGTCCAGTTCTAGTCGCCCCGCTTGTCTCAAAAAAGGATATTGGGGAGATAGAAAAATTGCAGAGACCCAGCAAGGATGAGTTGAGGGACTGGAGCACCTTCCCTATGAGGCGAGGCTGCCGCGTTTGGGACTCTTTAGGTTGGAGCGGAGCTGACTGAGGGGGGATATGATTGAAGTCTACAAAATTATGCATGGGGGAGAAAATGTTGACAGAGAGAAATTTTTCTCTCTTTCTCCACAATACTAGAACCAGGAGATAGAAAAAAAGAAGTTACAGAGAAGACAACAAGGATGATTGGGGACTGGAGCACCTTCCCCTATGAGGGCTACTGGCGTTTGGGGACTCTGCTAGTTTGGAGAGAGGCTGAGGGGATATGATTGAAGTCTACAAAATTATGCATGGGGTAGAAAATGTTGACAGAGAGACATTTTTCTCTCTTTCTCACAATACTAGAACCAGGGGGCATCCATTGAAAATGCTGGGCGGAAGAATTAGAACTAATAAAAGGAAACACTTCTTCACGCAACGTGTGATTGGTGTTTGGAATATGCTGCCACAGGAGGTGGTGATGGCTACTAACCTGGATAGCTTTAAAAGGGGCTTGGACAGATTTATGGAGGAGAAGTCGATCTATGGCTACCAATCTTGATCCTCCTTGATCTGAGATTGCAAATGCCTTAACAGACCAGGTGATCGGGAGCAACAGCCGCAGAAGTCCATTGCGTTCACATCCTACATGTGAGCTCCCAAAGGCACCTGGTGGGCCACTGCGAATAGCAGAGAGCTGGACTAGATGGACTTTGGTCTGATCCAGCTGGCTTGTTCTTATGTTCTTATGTTCTTATGATCATATTCAGAGACAATAGCCACTGAATACCTGGTGCTGGGAACAATTTTGGCACCATCAGAGGGTTATTCTCTCAGGTTTGGGATGGTGAAAGCAGTGACTGTATCAATGGTATTTGTGGCTTTCCACTTTTATGGGGAAGATCAGCTTTGACTTGTCTTTTGTTCTTTTCTCAAGTTACTAGAGCCACATATCATTACAGGGCAACCGGGAAAGATAGGGGTTTGGGAGCAATGGGTGGAGGTCAGTGTGCGCTGAATTATGAAAGGGGTTTTAATTTTGCAGTGTTATAAAAGGTTAACAGAGGTTCCCAAATGCAATCTGAATTACTTAGTACTTCTTTCATTCATTGTGTAAAAGTGTATTTGGATAATTGCTGGCATGATAGTAAGTGGGAAGGTGTCATTTGTGTGTCTAATTGGACACACCTTTTGCACATGAATTTTTAACTAAATAGGCCAATAATGGTACCAGATAGGCTAACCTGCTCTTTTATATCAGTGAAAGTGTCACTCAGAGGTGCTCAACAGAGTATATGCAGTTCTTTATGCATGCATGTAATTGTTATTAATGCTAATGGGAGTTACTTGACGAGGTGAACATGCCCCAGAGTGTCCATACTAAGCAGATAGATAGGCACATGTACTTCTCTTATTGTCTACCTGCATTAAAAATATTGAACTGCTTGTTATTTTTAAATAAAGAAAAAAAGTGTGGTATTAATTGGACATTTGTCTGACATTGTGCTTTGAGCATCCATAGATGTGATGAAACCTTATAAATGGCTTTGGACATTTAACAAACAGGAGATAACTGGAAGCATAACCACAGCCTTACTTCCTGTTTTCATGCTTCTGCTTGGTATCCTCTTATCTAGAGGATCTCAGTCAAAGGGTGACCATATTGGGGAAGTGTAGGGTCTAAACAGACAAGAATTCACAAACCAGGATATTACTTTACTTAGGAATGCTGGGGCAGTCCTCCAGTGAACAAGTTTAGAGTGTGTGTAGGATGGAGGAGCTTCATATATCACTTTAAACTTGAGTTCAGTCACACTGCAGTAAACCTTCAATTGGATAGCCCTGGTGTCCCACCATCCTACTGCTCTTCTCAATAGGTGCAAAGAAAGGCAGGAGCATGTACACTAACATGTTCTGTGAGCATGTACACTAACAGCAGGTCCTTCCAAAAAGCAGCGACAAAGAATGGTGCTTCTATAGGTGCTTAAGACCTAGAGGTGAGGCTGTGTCACCCACCTGAGGGTCCCAACCAATAAGCTGAAGACTACCGACCAAATTGTTAACAATCTCCATGGATATGAATTAGAGACATATTCATGTGTTTCTATCAGTCTCTTTTTAGCTTTATAGTTGTGAACCTTTTTGTCCTTCCTATTTTAATTGCTAGTGTTCATGGTTCATTTGTTGTAGCCTGGATATTTATATGCCATTTGTATGTTAATTATACCATTTATTCACAATTGATGCACCAATAATATTGAAAAATACATAGATGGACACAGGAAATGGTACAAATAAAAATGTTCAGACCGCACATTTGACTTGAAACTGGAAAAAACAAAAGCAAAACAAAGATTTTTTACTTGAGCCAGCAGAGATTAGAAATGTGATTTTTTTCTATCCCAGCCAGGGTGGCATGGGGATGTTTTTCCTGGGTCTCTGTTTCTAAATATTGTAGCATATCAAAGTATGCCAGGTTGTACAGTATGCCAGGTTATACAGTCTAACAGTGCCATCCAAAGCAGAGTTACACTTTCCAAGCCCATGAACATCAACAGATTTAGAAGGATGTATATTGAAGAGTGCATTGTTAGTCTTTTTTGACTGCGTGGTTTAATAATTTCATAAAAATCTGATGATCCACCATAACAGAAACAACCTCTTGTTTTATTCCATGCAGCCATATTTAAGAATGATCAGGACACCCCCTTAATGCCATCTATGTTCCATGCTCTTATTTTTTTTAGTTAACACTTTTAGTGTATTAATTATAACACAAATCAATACTAAAAATTAGCATATATTGATTGCACCATCATAAATTCCATTCATGCATACTATACATTCTTGAATCCAAGGGTACTATCTTTTTATTTTGTTTTCCAAATCCTTATTGTTATGTCATTGGTTAATGGAGACACAGACGAGCAACACAGTAATAATTGCCACAATTAAATGCATTTTAAAAATTGACTAAATCACAATATTAATGGAAGTAGAAAAGCAGAAATCTTTTGTGCAGTATCTCCTTTAAGTCTTGAGACATCTGTTGTCATCCAGCTTCTATCACTTTACAAAATGTGCAAAACAGAATTGCTCAAGAGTGCTTCCTTGTAGAAGGAGAAAAGCTGCTGTATGATGGTTGGTTGCAGTGCTGACTTTTAGGAATAAAACCTTTTCTATGTGGATTGTCCAATTGCCTTACACATTTGCATGTATTGTTCAGGTTTTTTGTCTCTGTTCTACAAACCCAGCCTAGCTGCATTTTTGAAAATCTTACTAGGAATTTTTGCTGTTTCAAATAGTATCATATTTTATAATCCACTCAATGATTGACTGAAAATGTTTTTTTTAATTGTACTTGTAATCCACCTTGGATCTCAGTGACAAAGAAGAATGGTGAAGATAATAAAATGGTATAAATGGTGAAGATAATATTGTTCATATTCTGCAACCAGACCTCTCTGCTGATTTGTTTATAGCCATACAGGGCTGTCTGATTGAGAGGATGGACAGAAAGTTTACTGTTGGACTAAGTACCTTGCAAAAATAATCGTATATGTGCTGAAGGTCATTTCAGATCTGCATGTTTTCCATTTGCCACTACACAGAGATCAATAGGTTTATTTAAATGAAAGCTTAATACTTCTGCCAACTTCCTCCCCCACACACATACACACCTCACCTGTATGTGTGCATAGTCTTTTATGTAGTGTTTATTAATCTCTTCATTATACTAATAGAAAGCTCTTTCTATCACTGGACCCAGGAAACGGTAAGAATGCAAGACACTCTTCTGGCTGCAGATAAGTGAAGACTTGCGGGGAGCTGTGATAGGTTGCTGGGTTTTATCTGCTAAGTGCACAATGCTTGTAAAAATGGCAGTGGCCTTGTTACCACTTGACATGACACTAGTTTTAGCTGTTTACATTGACACACCACTGCACTCTTTTAAAGCTGCAGCCTGGGGTCAGATTCATTAGAGTGCTTCAGCAACGATACCAATAGAGCATCTGGTCTTTCTACTCACTGTTCTAAGCAAGGGGGAGGCAAATCTACAGAGCTCAGTGTACCAGTTGCAACCTCTTATTTTCTTGCAGTCCTCCCCACGACACACACACACACACCTTTTATTTTTCCGTCCCAAGAATATCTATTGAATAGATAAGAGTGTAGGAGTGAGTCAAGAACGGTTTTTTTAACCTAGTGATTTTGCTGTTCTTATTCTATTTAGCATAGGAAAATAGCACTACTAAGTAAAAAAAGCAACTTTCAGCCCCATTGTATGATTATCACTGTGGTCGATTTCCACTGACTAAATAGCACGTGATACTCACCGAAAAAAACGAGGTTTGGCGCAGAACTCCCCACTGCGTTCTGGGTGATCACGGTTCTGGCGCTCCTTCTCCCCCTTATCACTTGCTTTTCCCGAACCTGGATGAAACTAGACCTTTTCAAAAACGCCATGATCAATCATGGACGGAAGGGAACAGTGGGGAGGATCGGGGAGTCGAATCTCCCTCCCTCACGAGTGACGTGGAGCCTCCCATCCAATCAGGGCACAGTGGGCTGTGGGCGATATATTCACAGCCCTTTAAAAAATTTTTCGCAGAGTTAAGATCCACGTCTGTATGAAGCAACGTGGGGGCGATTTTGAATGCTTCACTGAGTAAAGGGCAATACAAAGTAGCGCTAAACCTCATATCGACGTGGGGACAAAGCAGCATGGGAACGGGGCTTGGCTTTAATCGCCTGTTTCCCCGTTCCCGCATATGGTTGTTCTGCGCATGCTTGCGCAGACATGGATCTGCAAGGTTGAAAAGTTAAAAAAGAAATTCCCACCCCAGCACAACGCAGCAGCCAATCAGGAAAGCCCCTGACCAGATCGCGCGACAGATCCACGGACAGTAGGGAGTTTTGTGTGGGTGATGCGTCGTCAGGAACAGGGGTCGTTTGGGGGCCACAAGCTGCAGTGGGGACCATGAAACTGTGCTCAAAAGGTTCAAATTCTTTCCAAACCAATTTGTATCTAGTTTCATTTTTTCAGTGGGGAATTGACCTGTAAGAAACGGTAAGTAGTACTCCCTTTGAAAACTGCTAATATCTTGCTGTCTTTCTCTGGCCATTATTAATTTTTCTGTGTGTCCATGGTAGAATGCAGAGATTCCCAGTCCCTGACCCAACTATAGTCTTTAATGCAGCCCAATTAGTGCAAGAAAGTGGCTGAGGACGAGGCACGTTTTAATCTGTATCACAAGGCAGACAGAAACACATATTCTGATCCACTTCCAAATAGGGATTACTTTGGATTGCTCAAGTCCAGAGATACAGAGCTATGTAGTTGCAGATCCAGATTTGCATCCCCACTTATTCACAGCTCCCAGTCCTATGAATAAATCATGTGCAAATGCCTGCTAGCACATGATGATCATGCTTCCCAAAACCAGAACACCAGTTTTGCCCAAAAGTGATCCTTCCTAAGGCCATCATATCCATTAGGGATGGTTCTAGTGGCCTACATGGCACAAGTTAGTTTTTGCTCTCAGAATGACTGCCCCATTTGTAAATAGCCCTGGGGATCACAAAACAGTTTTCTTTTGTATTTAAGGAGAATGTTCTGTGCTCAGTAGAATAACCTCATGAGAGTCAGTAATACCCAATAGAATTTTACCTCATGAGAGTCAGAAATATTCTGACAGCACCTCCTCCCCCCTTAAAATCTATTTTTTTTTCTGGCCACATCTCATAGAAATCAATAAAATTATGGTATTTCACTTTCATCTGTGAGCAGGTAAACAGCAAACTTGAATGTAATATAACAGTAGAACCAAAACACAATGGGTGTGATATAGCCTTTAAGCATGTTGGGGCTGTATAGATTTCAGTGGTAAAGTGCTGAGCTGATGCTTTACTCTGCCATTGAAATAAATAGATCTTAGCTGAGTGTAGTTTTGGCTGGATCATAGTCAAATATTTTTCCACAATTTCTCCCTCAAAATGTTAACTGAATACAGCTTGCCAAAATTCAATTTATTGGTAGAATTTCTCACCAAATATAAAGCACTGGCATCTCTTGGTGCAGTTTAAATATGTTTGGGGTTTAACGCTCTAGAACAGTGGGTCAAAATAAAGCAATCTGGACATTTTAGTAAAAAGGGGATTTTGTTTTGTTTAAATATAGGAAAGAGGAAGTTTTTATTATTTTCTGGCAATTATTCTGAAACACTGAACTAGATTTTCAACACTTGATCTTTAAAATTACCCATATAATGATGGTTTAATTATGGAATTGTACAGTTTGTTCTTATCAAAAAGTTACCACTCACTCAATGCTATAGATTTTTGCCTAGAAATATATTATTTTCTTTAAATTGAGAAACCTGCCAAATTGTGTATTTTGTCATTTCGAACATCAGGCTCTCAAAATAATTCAGCATACCACAGCGACATGATACTTCTACCAGTCTGACATTTTAGTTGCTTGGTGTATGCTAGAGACAAATTATGGAAGAACACTAACCCACCAGCAGTCATCTCTACTGATGGGTGAAAATTGTACAGAACCCATAACTGAGATTTAAATAACCGTTTTGGATAGCAGCTGATCCGATAAACTAAAATTGAGCATATGATAAACTGAAATGCATCACATACTGAATTAAGAGCCCCAACGTTGAGCCTTAGGTCTTTTTATATACCATTCTACAACCATAAATCAGTTGACAAGACGAGCAGTTTTGACAGACAAGAAACAGCCTTTTTAGAGTCCCAAGGGGTTGTTTAGAGAGGACATTGCAGGATTCAATAGGGCAGATAAAGGGGATAGTCTTCAGTGAGCATTAGGGAACCACTTGCGCTGATCCATGACTGTAATTCATCTAAAATATGTCATAGAGGCTTTTGTCTTGTTTCTATGCAAGCCTGCTGATACAACCCCTCCCGTTTTAAAGCACATAATAGCCTGTATAATTCAGAGGTGCGTAATAAAAATCCATATTTAATTGAAAATTTGAAAAGGAACTCAAAGAAGAAAATGCATTTTATTATGATACCGCCTTCATAATAGAGCAGCCAAGCATTTCATGTGTAATAGAGTCTCCCCTCACCAACCAAGCTCTTTCTTTCTGCTGTTTCCATGTGATAATGAATAATAATGCTAATATCTCAATGCTGCAGCTTTTTCTTCCCAATCAATTTATGACTGTTTAACTTCAGTCTTTTTTAATGTATGACTAAGGAAGGGGTAAACGGTTAGACAATCTAATAGGCTGAGGCCAGAACAAGACCTTGCACTAAATGTTCAGCTGTCACTGACAAGGGCAATCATACATTTAATTTCCTTCCCCCTTTCTCTGAAGTGCTGGACAGACATCCCAGTGTTCAACCTGCAAGGATCCTTGTAAGACGCTCAAAACTGCTTGACAAGCATTTGCAGGTTCTTGATGAGACAGTCCCAGAGTATGCACCTGGGCACACACATTGATGCTTGGGTGAATGAGATGTCTTCTTGTAACCAGACATTCAGGGCAGTAGTGCTCAATCTGTTCTGGTTGTTGTTGCACTCTTGTGGAAGGAACAAGTTGACAGTTTGGGATAGCTTCAGTTCAGTCTTGCCTCTGGATGTCCAAATAGCATCTGTGGCACCAAGTTTTCCCTGCTTAGTCTAGTATACCACATCAAGTCTAGAGCCACGGTGGAGTCAGGGTGTGAATTTATTCACCTAATGTAAGAATTTTTCAAGAGTTGTCTTTTTGTTTGTAATATAACATCTTCAACTTGAAGAAGAAAAACTTGTTTTTAAAAGGAGACATTTCCTGGTTCTGAAAGCGATAATGCCTCCAAATGTGGTGGGTGGGGAAAATGGTTCTAATGTTGGTAGAGGGCCTGCGATGGGAAAAATGGCTCTATTGTTGGCAAGACCCAGAAGATACAGATTTTCCCATCTAAATTGATGTCCCTAGACTTTGCTTCATTCATTCCCAAAATATTGCAGCAAAGCAAGTTTGAGAAAGACCTCGGGAAAGATGGGAAAAATACAGGAGGTATACAGAAGTACCACAATACTGTGGGGAAAGCAGAAGATGATGGGCCGGCGGGGGGGGGGGGGGGATCCTGCTTCCCTATAACATCCTAGCTGGGGGGGATCCTGCTTCCCTATAACATCCTAGCTGGAGTAAACCACCTATGAGTAAGTGACCACAGACATAAATTCAGTGAAGTTTCCATTTATAATTAACTACTTTGTGATTGTCTGCTCCTCTCATGCTTCAGTTCACATTTTTGGGCCTTCTTTGTTCCTGTTTTCCAAAATGTACTTAAAAGGACCATAAAATAAAAATTCTCCTGTATGAGTATTCTGTTCCATATAATACTGGTAAGACTGAATAGAGAGCACGGTGAATGGATGGTTAAGATTTTTTTCCCTTTTACAGGCAGAATTTAGTCATTTGCAGTGGATTTCTGTTTCCATGGGAATTTGTGAGTGAAGGGAGATACATGAGGGTCTTATTCATAATGGTGACCTCCTCCCTGCCCCAACCGTTCCCCCCACCCACAGATTGTACTTGGCATCTTGTGCAGCTTCTAATGACCACAAAGAGAACATTTTTTCCTACTTGTGTTGCAAGGCAATTCCAAAATTATGTCTGTTGTGGAGAAGGAGGATATTGTGAATTTCTGTGCTTGTCATTTGAATCTTACCTTTCACAGCTCAGCAGAATCACTGCTTGAACTCCCTTCTCCAGTTTTTCTCAGAATTGGGCAGATCTCTCTAGATTATCAGAATGAACAATTGGTCCTTCTCCCCCTCCCTCTTGTTATCTTACACACATGTACCTCCTCCCAACTCCCTCCCTGTCTCTTTTTAGGTCATTTATAATCAGCAGTCATGGAGCAGTGGCCTCATTAGTGATCTAGCCATTCCTCCAGTGCTTCAGAAATAATCATGGGGAGGGGGATGCACTGTTTTCTTCCCTTGAGAGCCCAAGAGTGATGAATTTATTTCCGTCTGGCTGTCTTGCTCAGCCTTATTTCCATATTTATTTCAACAAATAATGTACTGTGGGAACAACAAAATGTTCTCTGCAGAAGAGCAAGGTTACAGTTTGGCCACAGAGGGGTTAATGGGAACAATGGCAGAGAGCAGTCCATTTGAAACCTGATTTTTTGGAGAGAGACAGGTTGTTGTTGTTGTTGTTGTTGTTGTTGTTGTTGTTTAATTATATAAATCTGCCTTGAGTATTTATGTTTCCTCAGGTTTACAAGCCCAGGATTTGATGACGAATTTATTCATAGGTTAGCACTTAGAGCCCAGGGACTGTCTCCAGAGCGATCTCTGCTACCATCCCTCTTTCCTGCAGGAATCATCCTTTTTGTATGGGTGGACAGGCGATTAACTCTCTATGCCTGCTAATGACTTTGGCTTCTCTAGACCAAGTTCTACTAACTGCAGCCAGACAGGGGAGGGCCGAATATTTAGAAGCCATCGTGCTTAGCAAGGGTTCAGCAAATGTAGCTCAGTGGATTCTGGTAAACATGGCCTCCAAGAAATGATTGATTGACCTAATCCTGATACCTCTTTCATTTCAGTGTCTGAGTTAAGAGAGGGATTCTTTGTATTTCATGTGGAGGAGGAAGGTCACGAGTTGCAACATATCAAAAGTGATCTGAGTGTAGTTTCCACTATTGGGATAAGGATTAGGCAGGCAATACACCTAGATTAACTAATTAGGAACGCATAATATAAGGAATGACTCAGCATCAAATTGCTTGCTGGCTGCATGATATCAGTAGTTACTTCACTGGTTCACTGCATAGTGAACTCCGAGTAGATCAGTTTGGCTCTGTGAACTGGCCTCATTTATCTCAATTGAAGTTTACCTTTGGGCTGGAGTGAGCAACTAGAGACATTTGGGGAAAAGTTGTCCTCTTGGTCTTTCTATGGCCACACCCTCAGTTTCTAACCCAAAGGCAAAAGCAGTAGGGAGAAAATGATGCCTATGGCACTAATTACTGAGCGTTGATATGCCCACTATCTGCACCCTCTGCCTGTCATCCACCTCTCCAGTGAGACCTCCAGAAAAACAACAACTAGTTGCTGCCTGTGCAGGTTGAAGGGCACCATTTTTTGTACCTTGACCTTCAAAGAGCAAAAGCAGCAGCAAGAGCAGTAGATAAGTTCAGGGAATGACTCCCACCAGTTATGTAATATTGGAGGTTCTCCATTGAGTGGTTCTATCCTTTTAGTTGCTCCTGCCATTGTCAGCCTTCAACATATGCCTGAACACCGAGACCATGGTGGCGAACCTATGGCACTCCAGATGTACATGGACTACAATTCCCATCAGCCCCTGCCAGCATGGCCAACAGAACACAGCCCAACTCTTTGCAACCTTATGGGTTGTTTTCAGCAATGCTTTAAGGCTTCCTGAGAGCCACGGAGATTAAATTTGGGTGGCCTCTCAAGGCACCAAGGCTACGCAAAATGTTTGCCAATGCTGCAGCTATGAAATACTGGTGCCAGTAGCTGACAGCAAACCGATGGGGTTTTTCTGTTTTTTTCCTAGCAGTCAAGTCTCATGGTTACATAGTAGCCTTTAAATCCTAAGCTCCTTCTAATGTCACAATTGCTAAAAAGATGTGTTTGATTTTGGCAATTTGCTAGGACTAGGATACAGCTCCTAGCTGGGTATTCCTTAAGGGTGTGTGGAATTAATTATTTTCAAGAAGGCATCACACAACACAGAGGGTTGGATCATGCTACATTTTCCATTGGCAGAATGGAACTTTTCCACCTATCCCCTTCCACTGCAGCTCCATTGATCTCTGAAATGCTACTCCTGAAAGACAAAGAACTCTGGGGAATATCGTTGGAATAGTATGCAGCAGGAAAGGGGGAATTGGAGGAAACTGCTAATTTGGTCTGAATCCAACCCACAGTTTGGTACTGGGTGTTTAGCCTGGTGTCCTGGAAACATGAAGCCCAAGCAGAATTGAAGTGCTTCCTACATCACATGGAATAAACTGTGCAAAAATAAACAATATATGCAAGGGTGTTTGATATTCATACTTTGTGTGGGGGCACACGGCACAGACTTTTCATTTTACTCAGCACAAAGTGCACCCATCACTGTCTTCGCTTTCATTATTATATTTTGTTTCACTTTTCTTCCAAGATACTCAGTGTGGGGTATATGACTGTCCCCAACAACAGCCACCTCAAGCTCTGGAGAGGTGGCATTTCATTTTTCAAAATAATTAAATAAACAACCCTGTAAACTAGGGCCTGGGAAAGGAGGATTGGCTCAAGTTCTCCTAGTGAATTTCACAATGAAGTGGGAAATAATTAAATCTCTGTGGAATAGGGGACCCCTTGGACAAAGTCTGTGTTTAAGCTACTGAACCATACTGGCCCTCATGCATGCTGACACCATGCTATTAGAATTGTCGAATCAACATTTTCAAAACCAGGATCATATGTTTGTTCCACTGCTAAAAGCAGGGAGCATATTTCCCGGACTGTGTTGTTCATGCTATTCAGATTTCTTTCCCTTCTGTTCTACCACAGGGTTGAACTACATGTAGCCCTAGAGCTGCCTGATTAGAAATCCTGATACTATTTGGTCTTAAATAGCAGTCATGTGTGGAGAAAGGAAGAGGTGGGGTTAGACCAGGGGTAGGGAACCTGCGGCTCTCCAGATGTTCAGGAACTACAATTCCCATCAGCCCCTGCCAGCATGGCCAATTGGCCATGCTGACAGGGGCTGATGGGAATTGTAGTTCCTGAACATCTGGAGAGCTGCAGGTTCCCTACCCCTGGGTTAGACCTTTGTAGTGGTGAAGAGCACTTTATCCCTCCCAATTTTCCTTTAAAAAAAAACAAAATGACTCTCTGGCTGTCTTAACCTCAGTTAAAGGAAAAATAGGTTTAAAAAGTCAAGAAAGGTACAGTAATTATTTATTAAGGGAAGGTAGTGGGATAGGGAGCATAAATCTCCCCTTTCCAGTGCTGTGGGCTGCAATCCATAGGCCTTCTGGCCCTGCTTCTTAGGAACATGTAGTGTATCTGGAATTCATTGAGAGAACACAATGGCTTGTGAATGGAGTCTTTTGAAAGGGAGACTGGCTTCTAACCTGTACAGCACTTAGTGCATTTTAAGAGATTTAAAAAAATAAATAATGTACAGCCTTGGTGCTGGTTCATCACTTTACGGTTGTTTTAGAGACCAACAAAAAAGGAGCATGGTAACTCCAGGCACATAGGAGTCTGTTAAATGGACTATGGCACAAATCCTGACCTCACCGATTCCCACATTCTTTCCTTTGGAATGTTGGGTATCATTAAGGAAGTCAACATAATAGCCACAAGGTTTGTATGGATTGAATATGAAGAATACATTTTTACAAAAACTCTGAGCAGACGTGGCCCTATGTCGTATGGAGCATGAGGCACAGAAACTGCAGGCTGGTGGAAGAAAAATCTAAAGATGTGTATGTGAACGTCCTTCCTTGTGTCTGTGAGTGTGCTCCCCTAAGGAGGTTGCATTGCAAAATGACAATTATAAAAACAAACGATAAGAAGAGTTTGAGGCAAAGTAGTCTTCCAAATATGGATCGATGCATGTTTGGCACAGGTTTGGTGGGTGTCTATTTCTCGATACAAAGGACAAAAAGTCCCAAGCCAGAACTGACACCTCAGTCTGGTTTCAAAATGGCAGTCCTTTGTCAGGGCTTTTCTGCACAGAGGGGTTCTCTTTCTTTCACCAGCTGCTGATTCCTTGGCACTGAACTGGTAGGAGAAGCATCAGATGTTTTCTTGGAACATCTCTTTGCCTTTTCCTTCCCTTTCTCCTCTCCCCAGTCCCCCCAGCTACTCTATCCTCTTCTGGCTCCCCACTCCCCAAATTGAACATGTACAGATTTTATGGTTCACTGGAGAATAAGTGGCTGTCATTTCACAGACGGGCCAGGATGTAATTAGCCACAATGCATTGAAGTAATGGAACAGATGTCTCTTTGTAAACTGAGTTTGCTGTTGCACACTCTGTGTGTGTGACCTGCCGACTGCTTGCAGCTATTCCTCCCAGCCACGGCAACCCCCTTTCCCTTTCCCTTTGCTTTTCCTTTTTTCTGTTTCTCAGCCAAGGGCTCAGCTCTAACATGAAGTGTTTTCTCTCTCGTTTCAGTCTTCTCTCCTGCCGCAAGACTACAGATGATATAAGAATGTTAGCCAGCAGATCGTGCATTTATCAATGGAGTAATTCAAAGATGGGAAAGACTGTATCAGATAATTTGTAGTTTCAAGTAGCAGCCTGATAGCTACATTGAAAAATGCTGTTGTGACATCTGGACTAATATTATGAAACTTCAGAAAACTGGCTATATTCCTTTTCAAGCATAAAATTAGTATTTGCAGGTTAAGTTTGAGACAGAATGGGGCTGATTGAAAACCACCAGCACACAAATAGGTAGTATCAGAAGGAAACCCATTTGGGGGACAGAGGCTGGTGTGTGGTTTGATGTTTGTGATGTTCAGAATGTTGTAGTCAGGATCAAAAATACCATAATCCCACAGACTGATCCAGTTGAGGCGATGATTTGGATCCAGGAGCAGCATTTCAGGTTACAGCAAGAGGGGAGAGGGGAGTAACCTTTGCAGCAGAGATAGAAATCTGCCCATTGAATCACTGTGCCGGAAACAAGCCAATATGCACAACAGTGTGGTGTAGTGGTTAGAGCACTGGACTGACATCGGGGTGTCCAGGATTCAGAGCCCTACTTAATCATGAAGCTGACTGGGTAAACTTGGATCCTTTGTTCTTTCTCAGGCTGCCCTGATTGAAAGGTTTGATGTGAAGATAAAATACAAGGAGAGGAAAGCTATGTGTGGTGTGTTGACCTGAGTTCTCTGGAGGAGAAGGGCAGGATACAAATGAAGCAGGGAGACACAAGACATGTGGACTCTCTGACCTTCAGTAACTTTGAGCATATCAGAACAGAACGGTGCTAATCTGCTTTCTCACTTATGATTGCTGGCTGCTGGTTAACCACATATTCATACTCAGGTAGTTAAAGCCATCTGGTTAATTCAAGCCTTGCAGGGCTCAGGGTCATTAGATGCTGAGAGCTCTCCAAACAGGGCAAATAGCTCCACATTTCTGTGGAGTTTCTGGATCCCCAAAATCAGGAATGTCCTTAAACATTAATATGTTTATTTAGGAAAAAAAGACCTGTAGATAAACAAATAACATGAAAGAAATATGGTGTTGGCTTCATTGACGGTTTTCACCTATTTCCTTTTTTTATGCAAAAGAAGAGTTGATTTTATACCTCACTTTTTCTCTGTCTTTAAAGAGTCTCAAAGCAGCTTACAGTTGCTGTCCCTTCCACTCCCCACAGTAGACATCATGTGAGGTAGGTGGGGCTGAGAGAATTCTGAGAGAACTGCGACTAGTCAACCCAGCAGGCTTCATGTGTAGGAGTGGGAAAACAAACATGGCTCACCAGATTAGAGCCTGCTGCTTATATGTAGGAGTGGAGAATCAAACCCGGTTCTCCGGTTTAGAGTTCTCCATATTTAATGACAAAGTGTCCAGATTAGACTCTTCTATACTTAACCATGCTGCTGACACCCCTTAAGCCATCCCTAAGGGTCCCTTGCATCCAAGAGCAACGTTTGATTGAGATCAGAGAGCCAGAGTGGGAGGGCGAGGAGTATTACTCTGCTGGATCTGCTGGTTTATTCTGGATATACCCCATAATATCCAGTATTTTTGATGTTCTGTCCTAGTTTATATGATGAAGATTTTCTTTAAAAAGGACATTCACAAACAAATCCTGAACATCTGGGCTGAAAAGCAATTGTTAAGGACTTAATTCCATGTAAGAATTCTTTGGGTTGCAGTTTCAAGTGTTTAAGAACATAACTGGTCAGTTGGTAAATATATGCTATTACTTGCAGAGAACAAAAGCAAGCTTTCCTGTTAACATACAACACCTAGAAAGCAGAGTTCAAGCAGAATTCTTGTTTGAAGAATTTAAAAGATATTCTGTCATCCACTACAAGACAAAAGCTGCCCTTTGCAAGGGTACCTGCTGATCTCATAAAGCAGAATGTTTTAAATATTACCACCACCCTTTCCTGGAAAAAAACCCATTCATTTTATTTATTTTCTGAATATTTATTTCCAACCCATCACCAGAACATATTCAGGGCAGTTCAAGGTATTTTAGGATGGCATTTATACAAACCTAAAGTAGCTCTAGCTTGTGTATTAAGAGCTTTTTCATACAAAAATCCAACATGCACAGACATTTTGGCACTGCTGTGATAAAAGGCAACATGTCTATTGATTTGGATCACTGAACTTGCCATGAATTAGGGACAATGACTTTCAATTGTTCTGGCACAACATTTGATAATGGTACACAAAAGGGTCAATGGGATAAAGGCTCTATTTGGTGAGCAGTGGCATCCATATGAAAGGAATAGAGCAAACTAGATTGGGTAGAGAAAGGAGTAAAATATAATATTCTTCTATTTAGACACAAAATACTAAGGAACAATATCCAACCTATTTCAATTTTCTTTGCTTGTTTTCAAGGAAACAGGACATATAGGCTTTCCTTCTCATAGTGGCATCACATACACTGTGGGATTCCAGTGACCATAATCTCTGGTTCTTTGTCACTTTCTTTCTTGTCTCTTCCATGACAGAGAATGCCATGTGTGTGAAAGTCCCATGTCTGCAACCAGCCACTTGCTAGTGGACTGGCCTGCATTTCTACAGTATTTATATTACCTAAAGCAAAAAAGCACTTGCCTGTTTGGTCCAAGCTAACTTGCTTGTCAGATCTCAGAAGCTAAGCAGGGTTGGTTCTGGTTAGTAATTGGATGGGTTATTATGCAGAGGAAGTCAATGGCAAACCACTGTCTATTGAAATCCTTATGGGGTTGCCATAAATCGCCTGCAATTTGACAGCACTTTTACACCCAGAAGGTGGAACAGGGGAAAAGGGACTCTTCAGTGCTGTCAAATGTTACAGGAAGCAAGCCATGAGCTCTGAAGAATTTTGAAGGGAAAGTTTTTGTATTAATACTGAAGAGACATGTGGCCAAGCATGTAGGTCTCTCCCAAGGCTATAGCATGAAGACTGCTTTGTTATGAAAAAAGTGTTGGTTTTGAAAAAGCTGCATGGGCTGCGCATCTGATGCTAGGTACAATTCAAAGAGCTGGCCATGGATATTTGTTATTTTGATTAATTTATATCCTGTTTTTCAGCCAGATTGGCTCTCAAAATGATTTATGATTCAAAACTATTACATTTTTTTATAAAATGAAAAGCGGTTGCTGAAATGCACAGTTCCATTTTTGTTGTTGTTTACACAGAATTGGAACAGTGACAAGCTGAGGCTGTTTGTTCATAGGTGGATTCTGCATAGCCCATAAAGAGCGGTGTGCTGCCACTAAAAATGCCATTGTGGGGGGAAACTTCGCACGGCTGCCGCTGCTGGATGGATCCACAACGGTGTTTCCCCCCACAACAGCATTTTTGCGACTCACTAAACTAACAAGTCTTTTGGAAAGCGGCAGTGTCCACTTGGTGCCAAGCGAACAGCACCGGGTGGATGGCGCCATTTTCTGGCACGCCGTTTTTAAAAAACTTATCTCCTCCTCCCTGCGTAGCTCCGTTGGGACGAGGGGACATCCACCTTCCCCCTGACTCCCGGGCCATTGCCAGGGCCATGGGGGCATGTCCCCTCATCCCGACAGAGCTATGCAGGAGGAGGAGGTAAGCTTTTAAAAGTAGTGCGTCTCCAACCCGAGGCACCGCTACATGCCACAACAGCACTGGGGCCGCTGGCACACACGTGTGTGAACAGCTCCAGGCCGCCGCTGGTGTCATGTACACTGATGACCTGTGCAGAATCCACCATAGAGGTAATTTCGCCACTTCTTTCCTTCTGCTTGCCTAATGTCCTGCCTGGCAAAGCCTCCCAAGTCTCAACAGAAGACTTTGTTTAACCTAGTATAATGATTAATGATAGCAAACCTTATTCGGGATAGTTACCAGTCCAGCTCCTCTGAGCTTTCTTCACTGGCCTCAAGAAGCTCCCAGACCCTCCAATCCAGGAAAAGGCTCCAGTGATCCTGGAATCCTTGTTGTAAGAGTTTCAGAGAGCACACACAATTACAAGTAAAGGCCCTCTTTATTAAAACAGATTGACTTTTATTTAGAGAATGTTTAACATACTTCTACATGGGGTGAGATGGGGTCAACTGCCAACCTCTGTCATGGGGTCAACTGTCCAATCAAGGCAAACTTGCTGACTCTATCATCTCAAGATCTTGCTTGTGATTAGGCAGCACCACAGGTGGGTAAAATCCAAGAACCAATCAAGTCAACTTCCCCATTAAGACAAACTAGCTGACTTTATTGTTTCAAGATCCCCCTCGTAGCTAGACAGCACCACAGGTGTTTTCCAGAGGCCCAATGGCCCATCTCCCCCATATCAGAATGACCAAGCAGTTTTCATTATATGATTGGGAACAAGGCCAACAAGAGGGAGTGAAAAACAGTCCAGACATGTTCCTCACACCTGCTTGGCTATCTCATCCCACAATTAAACATATTGTCACAAAAGGTCAGTCTTGGCTACTTCCAGCCTCTTGTTATCTCACAAAGAATAAAAGGCGACCTCTATCATTTTGACAGCTTGCACTCCAGAATAACTTCACAAGGTTTTTCTCCCCCCACCAATACAAAGTCATTATAGATACTGAAAAAATAAGGGGAAATGAATAACTAGACATGAAGTCTCTTAGAAAAAAAGACTTCTTGACATCCAGGTTCAATCCTCTCATCTCTGCTTAAGAGTATCCTGTAATAGGTGATGGGAAAGTCAGGTCCTGAGTCACTGGAGAGCCACTGCCAGTCTGAGTAGAGTATCTTTGATAGGCCAATCTAACCTTGGTCCTTTTTGCACAACCAAAATAAGATGTAAAAAACCTGTCTCCTCAAAAAATAAAGCATCCGAGGAGAGAGTTTTTTTCTGCCGCCCAATAAAACTCTCACTTTAATTTTTGTTGGGGCCTGCCATTATCTGCCGCTTGAAACCTCCATTGTTCCGACCATTTGCTGAACTTGCCCTGGAATGTTTGCTCTGCGTGCATTTTGCTTGGGTTCTTTTCAGTGAATAAGCTACCTGAATCAACTCAGCTCTTCCTGCTGATTCCAGCAATATACCGTTTTCTTGTTTTTTAAAAAAAAATTTGATGAGCTATGTGAAGACACAAAAACATGATATGAGGATCAGATTTTCATGTCATGTGTTTGTGTCTTTAAAGATAACTCATTGGAATTTTTTTTTAAAAAGCAGGAAAACAATATATATAGCTGGAATCGGCAGGAGCAACTGAGTTGATTCATGTCGTTCATTCAGTGAAAAGAAGTCTGGGTGTGACACATGCAGAGCAAACGTCCCAGGGCAAGTTCAGCAAATGGCCAGCGCAATGGAGTCTTCAAGCGGCAGAAATGGTGAAAATTAAAGTAAGAGCTTTACCAGGCGGGAATAAAATGTTTCCTGCCTGTTTGTTTGCACAGCAAGCAGGAGATTTCTTCAACTTGTCTTGGGGGGGAAAGATTGCTAATTTAGCGTTTTCTAAAAACTCTGGATAAAGCTAAAATAAAATGTCCTGAGGATGTTTGAGGAAAAACCTGTGTGGAGTTCCTCCCCAAAAAGCTTTCTTTCCTGTCCTCAAGCCATTGTATTTATGCTGTAAAGAATGCGCAACTGTGTCAGGCAGCGTCTTTTGTTCGTGCACTCATCTATGTAGGGCCTTTACTGTGGATTCACCTCAGTGATTGTGTTCTCTTCATTGGGAGTTCAGAACAGTTTAGAAGTAACTGATGGTAACTTTTCTTTTTAAATTCTTTTTTTTAAATGGACAAACAGTCGTTTTAGCCTTTGCCTCGCGTTTGTGTGTGGTGTGTGAGTACATGTGTGCAGTGCTTCATTATTATTAATTTTGAAATGAAGGGTAATCCACCTTGACTTCATTATATGGAGAAAGGCAAGCTATACATTGAATAAATATATAAATGACATCACTTCATTCTGTGGGGCAGTTTCAGATTACTGTCACTCAAGATTTGGAAATAGTTTACTTACCGGATTTCTGTCAGTACTTTCAAACACACACTTACAAAAGCTCTTCTCATTTGGGATCTATACCTCAGTCTCTGTTATACAGACTCCTGGTTTGTTCTGCTGCATGCTGTTGAAGGTGTTAGCTATGTTGACTAAATCCTAGCTCCAGAGGGTTAGAATTTGCAAACAGGTGCTTAGGAAACAGATCGATTCTGTGCTGGTACAAGTTGTCTTCCTTTTCTGAGAGCAAACCAGGAAAACAATGCTTCAAAAACAGGATGAGCCCTTGTGTTGGGAAACATAAGGGAATTTGTTTTTAATTGGTATTATCTTGCACAGTAAGTCAAAAGTGGTTTGTTGTTCCCTTAACAACAGACATTCTGAAAGATCGTACAATTGACTTTTTTTAATGATCTACCAACAATATCCTGATAAGTCTATTCTATGCAAATAGGTAGCATGGTCCCCCTAATCTTGTAAGAAAGGCAGATTGCTGTTTTATCATGTAGATGATTCACATCCTGCATGTGAGCTCGCAAAGGCACCTGGTGGGCCACTGCGAGTAGCAGAGTGCTGGACTAGATGGACTCTGATCTGATCCAGTTCTTATGTTCTCATGTTCACATGCTTCTGGTCCTGTTGTTTCTTGTGAGAGATATTCCAGTTTGGTTTTGCTTGTCTCTTTGTAGGGGATGAAGAGCTTGTTAGCCCACAGTTCACACCAAATTGTTTTCTGAGAATGGGAAAACAATATTCAAACTGGTCCTAGAAGCTCACTTGCAGCAGTAGAGAGCACAGTAAGAGATTATACTAAAAGTAATGACAGTAAGCAGAACTACAAAAGTAACGAAGAAGGAATGTGTGCAGGTGAAGCTGGTCTCACTGAACCTCCCAATACTATGACATGAGTAGAACATCTGCCAGCATTTAACTGTACACCACAAAAGTCTGCATGGGAAGGGTTAGCCTTGAAAATGGAAAATCCAGATTCAGATCTCTGCTCAACTATAGAATACATTAGAAAGCCTTATACAAATCATGCTCTCCCCATCTGATATACCTCAGTTGTGAGGCTAACACTCTATTCTGAATTCTCTGAAGGAAAGTTGGACACACATCAATCATTAAGCAGGATCACAGAAGCCCTGGGTGATGTTCTATCTGGCCACTTAGAAGCCGTTCACTCAAGGCAGTGAGAATTTGTCCATAGGAGATACACGTGAATTTGCGTATGTTACACTATGTATATTTTATACACTGTGTGTGAATTTGTTTATGTTGCTGTATGTATCTTTTATATACTGCATGGTTTGTATGTTACTTTAGAATAACATACATAGTATGAATACTACTTATAGGGTGATTTCCCATGGGAAATTAATTGCATGATACTCACATGATAAATCACGCTTTTAATCACAACTCCCCACCGCTCAAGTGCCAAACATGGCGTCACCAAGGTTCTGGCGTGCGTTTCCCTTCTCATCACGCGTTTTTTCAGAACCTGCATTGAAGTGCACCTTTTAGCCAATCAAGTGCCGAAGCCGGTCCAGTGGGGAGAAACAGGACAGACGCATCTTATTGTTCCCGTCCTTGGAGCCTTCCAGCCAATCACAGCGCAGTGGGCTGTGCGCCGAGTGCGCGCAGCCTTTTTTTTTGCTGTGCGCTGGGTGTGGCTACATAGCAACATAATAACGTTGCTAGAAGACAATTTGTAAAAATAGTTCATATGTGCCTGCATAGCAACATAAAAATGAAATAAGAATATGAATTTTCAGTCAGGGGCAGAATAATGGTCCTGCTCTGACCTAATAGCCTATCAAATTCTACCAACACAGCTAAGTAATTACATAGCTGTGTGCGACCCCCCCCCCCCAGAAAGGTCCTGCCGCAACACAATACGACAGCCAATCAGGAAGAACACACCCACCGAGCAGGAAGAACACACCCACCGAGCAGGAAGAACACACCCACCGAGCAGATCGCGTGTTCGTGGGGAGTGTTATATTGCTTGAATTCTTGATAGACATCAAGGTCTTCAGTGGAGTGGAGAGGGAGAATATATGATGAAAAGGTACTGTTTCTTTTGAAACCTGGATGTATCCGCCTTTACGGTAATTTCTCAGTGGGGATTCCACCATATTTCTCCTAAACCCTGTTTATTTACATTTAAAGCCTGTGGCCTGAAGGAAGACAGAGCTGTTCCATCAGGCATATGGTTGAGGCAGCCATGGTTCCCATCTCTGATCTCCCCCTTTCATCCTTCCCAAGCACATCCTGTTTTGAAGCAGCAAGGTTGTTTTGTCTGTCCTTCTTTAAGATGCATGGGGGCTCAATGTAGTAAGAACTTCACCATCTAGTTTTAATATATGTACATACCATTTTAAAAGTATTTTACTATATTGGGGATATTTATAATTATTATGTATTTATGTATATTAGAAACCGCCCCAAGCCCAAGAGGGAAGAGGCGGTATAGAAATCTGATTTTAATTTTTTTAAAGAAGTGTAGAACTTCAAAATCAGCCCTAACTGCAAGCTAATAGAGGACATTTGAATGAAGGTTGTTTTTGTCTTAAAAGTACACAGCAGTTATTCTTCACAAACACACCAATAGTACTTAGCATCATGATGCCTCCAAAGTTGATTTTAAGTCAACCTATATTTTAGTTCTTTAAATAAATACTTGAAATAAATTTTTTAGCCTTTATTTGGCATAAAGCTTGAAATAATAAAACAGTAGTAACTATGAGTAGGACTCAAAAACTATTTGTGATGTATATATTTATCCCCACACCATTTTATACTCACAGCAACGCTGGGAAGCAAGCTAGGGGGAGAGATGGTGGCTAGCTTCAGCACTTGCCTGGGCGTTTGGCAGAGTGAGATGTGATCTTGGGTCTCCTTTCTCCTGCTGTGACAGTCTCACCACTATGCAACGATAGGTCTGTGTGGCGTATCCATGTACCTTTCAAAGGTGAAGAAAGGACATTGAAGCAGATAACTTTTATGTGAAAGTGCATGTGCTTTAAAAAGGTCTTGAAACTTAAAGTTGCAGGAGCACACAATCTGTTGCAGGAAGAACAGATATAAATTTGTTGTCCTATCTGTGATCTAACAGTTTAATTCCACGTGGGAAAGAGACCCATCCTGCAAATAGAAAGGAAAATTGGTTGGAGATGGGGGAAGAGAGACAGAGTAATGGCCCATGAGAACAATCATTCTAGAACATGAATTTCTCTTCCTCCATTCACATGACTGGTTATCTATTGCTTCTTTTTTTGCCGCAGTCTGCTTGAGCAGCTCCACAGCATTTGGAGATACAGGAGTATGACTCTCTCTTCCCCCTTCCTGCCCCCACCTCTTTCCTTGGCTTGAAGTAATTGTCTATATTTAGGTCAGTGATGTGATGGGAGATGTTTATGTGTTTGTATCGAAAAGTGGAAATTGCTTCTCCAGGTATCAGTGAATGGAAAATCCCTAATGGAGGCTCATTGTCCTATGCGTGCTTTTGTCAGGGCAAGTCGGTACATGAAGCATCAGTTCAGATTGCTGCATCCACATCCAAATGCAGAGAGAGATCTTTGATCATCTTTCCATGCTGCTTTTTTTTTTTTGCAAACATGTTCTGTTGACCTGCTAGGAGTATTGGAGGAGGAAGGTCGCAAATACTTTAACCTGATCTGTTGTGATAAATTGAAAACGTGACACTGGTAAATTCTTGGCCACAAAGGAGCTAGGCATTTTTAATATGCAAATACTCCGCCAGACAAAGTAAAGACACCTCCTTCTGCGGGGAATTACCAAGCTTCCTCTCATTACCCTTCCCCCTTCTCATTTCAGGAGAGGAAGTTGTGCTTTCTTTATATTCTAACAAAGTGGAGGGAGGGAGAGGAGGAGGCAGGAAGGGGAGGGCTTGTGTTGAATCACTGTTAAGCTGCTCCAAGACCTTTCACTCTAGATATGCTTCATTAGTTTGATGAGCAGACACAAAAGAGGGAGGGCTGCTATGTTCTGCGTGAGGGGAGCTGCCCGGGGGCCTGCCGGAAGGTTTAAGAAAGTGAACTGCTAATGATGTTGAAGAGGTACCTGTTGGGATCTAAGCTTGCTCAGGAAGCCTGATTGGTCACATTCCACTAATTGTGATGTTTTTGGTTAGATGAGCAACAGGCTGAACTGGGGACTAGGAGGACTGCAAAGATGGATGTCTTGCTTGACATAATCCTCAATGTGCCCTTTGGAAAGGGCCGTGGCTTGGCATCTGTTTGGCAAGCTGAAGGTTCCCGGTTCAGTCCCTCCACTTAGAAGGATCAGGTAGGATCAGAGATGTGTAAGATCGCTGCCTGACACCTGGAGTGATACTGCCAGTCAAAGTAGGCAATACTAACTTTGATAGACTACTGGTGTATGTCTTTATAGTTGGCCTGTGTGTTTTACATGATGTAGGTGAGGTATTCAGTAGATGGCATGGTGATATGAGTTATATACCACAACAAACTGTGTTTTTTCTTTCAGAATGAGCCTAGGACATCCTCATATTCACATACTCAGATGAACACTGCTCCCCTCCTTTTGTGTATGACTTGATAATTTATTTATTTATGACATTTATACTCTACCTCATACAAGCATCTCTAGGAAGCTTTGAAAGATTAAAAAACAACAAAACCCACAATGAAAATATGAATAAAATATAACAATTAAAACAGCAATAAAATCACACTAAAATAACTCCAAGCTCCCTTCCCACCCTGAGACCATGCGCATGCGAAATCTTCAAGGGGAGACTATTCCAGAGTCTATGGATTATCATGGAAAAAGCCCTCCTACATGCCCGCACCCCTCACAGCTTGGCAGGGGGAGGTACCACCAGAAGTGCCTTCCCCTGTCATCTCAGTGCCTGGGCAGGTACATACAGGCACAGGAACTCCCTCAGATAGGCAAGGCCCAAATTATTTAGGGCTTTGTACATCAACATCAACATTTCGAATCAGGCACAGGAGTTAATTGGGTGCCAGTGCAGTTTCTTAAGGGCTGGCAAAATGTGTGTCTGGCCAGGTTTACAAGTTAACAGCCTAGCAGCTGCACGCCCACCAACTCTAGGTTTTGGACCATCTTCAAGGGCTGCCCCACGTAGAGCACATTACAGTAATCCAATTGGGAGGTTGCCAGAGTTTGTAACACTTGGCCAAGTCCGCTTTGGTCGATTTTCCACTGTAAATCAGATGTAGATTAATGCAAGTTTGAAAAGTAACTGGACCTTTTCATCGTTGTTTCTTCATCCTCACTTGAACCACTTTCAATTGAAGGCATCTGGTCCTGTCTCTGATTCCAGAAAATGGGCATTCCCCTCCACTGCGGGTTTGGCTTGCCAGGGCTGTCCTGACTGGCTGTCATGCTGTGTCAGGGTGGATACTTTCCAACATGTTATCATGTCATGGCGTCATGATGTGACAATGAGAATACGACACCCCTGCCTTATAATTAGCTACCATTTTCTTGTTCTCTTGATTTCTCGAATCCTCGTTGTACCATTAGACCGGTAGAATGTTTTACCGAATCAGAGGAACAGGAGGAGCCGAGTGAGACGAAAACAAAACGTAAAGAAAAATCTGCGCGTGCATTGCACATTGGTCGGCGCGCTCCGATTGGCTGGGAGCATTCACATCACTACTAAGGCGGAAATCTGAAAAGGAACTCAGTTGCCCAAAATTCCCCACCAATCCAGAATGTAAATGTTTCCTGGCAAAAAGTTGCACAAGCAACCAGGTACAGGAGGAATGCAGGGTAAGAGGTGGGGAGAGCGACAGAGCCGGAACTGATCTGTGGCCCACGGTTCAGCAGTGGGGAAAACACAAGGAAACCGCAACATTTCCAGTCACTATTCTGGAACTAATTGAAAGTGGGGAATCGACCTTTGTCACTTTAAAGGGAGCTGGCCTCGATCTGAACGCCTCACCACCCTGCCTCTGCTGCCTGACTGGGATAGCCTCCTTGCCCCAGTTCTGCCTCACCCAAGCCAGGACTGTGCGTGTCAACCAGCCTCATGGACAGCGGGATTCGCACTCTGGACAGTTTCGTTGTGGAATGGAAAGGGTTACCTTACACTAAAAAAAAAAAGACACCACCATATAACAATGTGAATTGAAAAGGGAAAGAGGGATTCCATTTGACCACCCCAAAATGCTATGCTGGGTTTCATTGGACCTGCATGGACATCTGTGTGGTTTGTGGACTGTGATGAGAAGGACAATTGCCACAGCAACAAGTGGCTGGGCCCTGCTAATTTTAAAAATATGTACAATAAAAATAATGAACTATTCTTTTAAAAAGCAGGGTAGTTTTGAGTCACAGTGAACAGGCATGTTCATTCCAGTTTTTATTGTAAGATCCATTGATATGGATCTTGTAAGATCCAGGCCCAAATCCCAAACATTATGTCTGTTTTGCCTTTAGAATCAGTTTCAAATGTTCTGGTTCTGCGATCCCGGATCTGTGCTGCACTGTAATTGCTGCTGCACCTCTGCAAACACCTGTTCGATCTATGTAACTGTAAATAAATAGATCATTACTAAGAGACACCATAGATCAATGCTGCTTTCACCTGTGAGGAAACCGGCTGCTTTGCACTGTGTTCCCACTCATCACTCTTTGGGATGTGTTATAGCTGAGAATCATAGCAACTGCTCAGGAACAACTCTGTTTTTAAACTGCATTACTGTGCTGTATCTAGCATATACCCCACATACCACTGCCAAAGGATATGGATACCTTCCCAGAAGTGCAGTCTAACAGGTGGCTCAGCATCATCTCACCCACCTAAGCTACAATGTGAATGAAGATCACACAGTCATAAATAGCCTGAAGGGAAGGGAGCAATTTGGTACATTATCTATTTGAACAGCTTAGCTTGTTGCTTACAAACTAACCATAGATTTTAACAAATGCAGTCCTAATTGGCAGGGTAAAGTGTTTATGGATAGCTACCAGAAAGAGTGTGAACTTTGGATACAGATCTGTGTATGTACAAATACTGAATCTGAAGACTTTCAACATTTATATACTCTAATCTTTTGCCAGATCTCTTCCTTCCTTAACAACTTAAAATCTCAGGTGATAATTATGGTGTCCCCTAGAGAAGGCAGCTGTTTTGTGTGAAAATGGAGTACTGCCTCGGAGGGTTTTTCTAGTGCTGCCAACTAGTGCCCCCCCCCCCGCCCCACGCCAACCTCAGAATTAAATAGCAAGGTGTTGCTCCAATAATTCCTCATTGCCTCCTTCAATATCCTCCTTGGATTTTTTGTTGGCAATACTTCCATATCATAAATGGAAGGGAAAACGGGAATATCAGTTTTCTCTACTCCCCTGTATCAGTTAGGCAGTTCACTTTTAAATAATGCTGCAAGGAAATTTTTTCAATTACATTTGTCTCCTTTAAAAAAAAAGGGTGGGGGACAGTAAGTTTCAAAATAATTTAAAAATTGTTCCAAGGAAGAGAGTTGCTGCTGAGATACCAAAGCTGCACACTGTTGGTTTCTGCCCATGCTGTATATCCTAGACACTGTGGTTTCTATAATGCCTCCTCTGTTTAAAGTATGTTTATTTGTGTGGATCATCACTCAAAATTGTCCTCTGTATAATGTGTGGGCCTGTTGACTAGTCCAGCTTCACCTAAACAATTCAGGTAATCATAGCATTCGAAAATTATTCTACTATAGTTGTGGAAATCACCACTGAGACACTGGGCATCTTTTCAGTTGCTGGTTTATTGCATATTCTCTCCATCAGTGCCTCTTTGTCGCATATTATGTGGAATAAATTTTTGACTGGCATTATAGACAGCTTTTGAAATTATTTTCTCTAGAGTTCTATACTAGCCTGGTTTGCTGCTGTTGTTTGTGAATTGTTGTGTCCAGTAACTTATATTATTGATTTTTCTGCTGGTCTCAAAACTGAGTATTCCCTTGGTTTCTGTTGTTTTATAGGCTAGCAGTTTATAAAATAGGTTTCTATTTATGTTAAATCGTGTTACAAAGTTGCCCCCCCACACACACACACACACATTAAGAGAACCAATATAGTGATTTAAACATTATTCTGCCTTCATCAGTTTTCTTTTCCCTCTAGTAACTCTGAAGTTATGGTAACCTATGCAGCTAGCAAGGTTTACCACAGTCTGCTTTATTGGTGTTCAGTTCCATCATAACAAAATGTATCCTTCAGAATATTTGCTTGGATTCCTAAACTGCTTTTTCTTGCATTCTACTTGTTTTCCCCCCATGGGGTTATGCGCTGGATATCATCATCATCATGCTATTAGGCTGTTTGCTATTAGGCTTTAAACTGGAATCATACCTTGCAGGTTGCCTTTTGTGTCTTAACCTTCACTGTTAAGTATAATTACTGAGGGTCACAGGGATGCTGTCTGTCAACTCCTGCATGTACCTGTGCACACTCATCCTCCATTGACTTCAGCCTTCACCCTTTTCACCCCTTTACTGGTTATGATTATATTTACTTGACTTCTGCTTGAGATGTTAAGCATATTGTTACCATAATGCTTCATCACTGATCTTTGGTGTGGTTTACTATGCAGATCCTATTAGCACCCCTGGATAAAGTCAAAGGGCCTCCTGCCCTTGCTCAGCTGCCTAAGGAGGTTACCAGCTTGGGAGTTCACTGTTGCCCTCTTCCTCCTCCAGGCTTAATGGGGTTGGTAACTAGTTATGTCCCGCAGTCTCTTGTTTTCAGACCTCTCTTGTCACTAATGTTGACTCATCAAGCTGGTGCATCTGAGTTTAATTGAAGCAGTAACAATGCAATCAACATGTCCCACTATTTTTATCAAGATTTCCTCCTCCAACCAATTTTCCTACTGTGTGACTCATTCTTTCTGTGTCTCAGATCTTGACTCGTTTATGGGGGGCCAGGGAGGGGGGCTGGAGAATGAGCTACAAATGAAACACAAAACCTCAAAAGGGTTACTTATTTCATAAATTCCATATGTAAGAATATATTTCTAACATTTTGTTTATCGCTTTGCTGTCTTTATTTTTGGATTAAGGCCCTGTTTAGTTTGATTATTAAGCCTTAGGGACAATTTATTTAAAGACAGAATGCCATTCATTAATGAAAGTAACACAAAAGAGTGTACAACAGAACTCATTATGAGGCTGAATGTTAAATGGGAGAGGGAAGTTTTTAAAAGTGTTTTAGGGCATGATGTTAAAGTCTCTTGTCTACATCCTTTGTAGAACACTAGCCAGGTTTCAAACAGATAAAACAGTGCTGATGTCAGGTCCCAAGCAGGATAGATAAACCCAGTCGTTAATGTGATGTCTCTCCGACAGCAGCTGGAACACAGAACAGTAGTTATTATATTAATAATACTGGAAATTAATTTTAGATAATGCACTAGGTTAAAAATACAGAAACTGAATTGATTAACATTACCTAGTGATGAGAAGAAATGGCAGAAGTACAGCCACTTTCTTGATAACTTTCCTCCAGTTGAAGAACTCTGCTATGCATGGCATCTTGCCAAAACAAACAAGTAGGAGGTGCTCATGTTGGTTCAAAACAAATTCCAGAATCAAAAGCCATGCAGTCCCTTCTGTGAAGACCCCCAAAAAGATCCACAAAACAGAATGCATGCTTTCAGGTCCTAGGCCATGATTTTAAGGCCAGTTGTCTGAACCCTGTATAGAACTGATAAAATGATGCTGTGTGGAACTCAGGGATATATATATGTATGGAAAATAGTGTTTATGGCTTCAATGTGCCCCTCAGGGTTGGCATGGCCCTCATGTACCTGGCCCAAGGATTGGTCCTCCTGCTGCCACATATGTCTTCCAAAAGCTGCGCTTGACATGGGTGAGTGCTGCACCGCCAGTGACACCAAGACCAGACAGCAGGCAAAGTGAGATGAGGCACATGGATGGCGCTGGCGCTGGCACTGCTACAGCGGGCATGCAAACAGGCAGGCAAAAAGGTAGGGATGGCACCCACCTTCAAGTGGCACCCAGGGAATGTGCCATACCTGACATACCTTAGATACGCCATTGGTGGAACTCATGTCAGGGTTTTCTCTGTGACTACAATGCTTAATTCACACAGTTATTGCTCTCAATACTGGTGGTGTTTATTTCACCCTGTAGCATTTCCATATTTTCCTCATCTGGATCCCATTCCCCCCACCAAATGTAATTTGTCACAATTTATTTACAGCATACCTGTGGCAATACATAACTCCTATGGACTGCTGTGGCACTATTAAGACATTGTTTTACTATTAAGGGCCAGACTGGACATTACAGCAGCTAAAGGTTTGAACCATGGCCACTGCTGCCACATTAGGGAAGAATTTGACCATTTAAAAAGGTGGCACTTGTGGAGCGCGCGCGCACACACACACACAAACGACAGTCTTATCTTCCCTGTGCCTTTTCAGGTACGGAAACAACATCCCCATTGGTATTTTGCCCCACCTTGATTTCAATCCCACCACAGTTTCCTACAGATATCTTTGTCCATTTCTTGTCTGTCCTTCCCATTCATAATAATTCATTTCCATCTTTTCTGTTTTTAATACAAGGTCATTGCAACATACCTCCGATTAAATGCTTTTTTGGACAATGTGAGCTTAACTTTCTCTTTATTGAATATGGGGCTATATAGTTCAAGAGGTTTGTATGCTTTGACTGTTCCAAAAGAAAACTGTTGAGAGTAGGTAAACCAATTCACATGCAGTATTAGAGAGTTCACATCCATAATGCACTACTGGAATCATATAAGAGGGAATTGTGGGTATCAGTAGGTGATATAATGCAGTATCTGCCGTGGTTTGAAATTACTGCAATAAACCTGCTTTTATATGAAAACAAATGAGAAATCCCTCAAAAGTGGATTCATGCTATTGTCCCATAGACTCAGTGGGTGGTCATTGCTCATCAACTCCCCATCAGTAAAACATGTCTGCCTTACAAGAGTGAATAAGACAACCATGCAGTACAAAGTGTCAGTAATAATATTTCTGATGCTGAAAAACACACACAAATATCTGGTCTGTCCACAGCTAATAACAAGTTTTCTTTCCTTTCCAAGGCTAGGGTCTTAAAATATATGCTGCCATCTAGGGATCTGAAATGTTTTGTCAAGCTTTGAATATTTTAGTGAGACCAGCATATTGCTGTGACTTGTGGATGGGCCCATAGGTGCACATTTTTAAAAAATAAATTAATATTGTGCATCATACCAATGAATATATCTCTTGAAGTTTAACATCAATCCTTCTGAAAGGTTCCAATCCATTGTGCTTTGAATACCTCGGGATCATGAATATTGCTGGACTTCTGCTTTGATCGTAGACAGTGTGGTATACTAGTGATAGCCTTGAATCTAGTTTATGATTGTTTTTGGGAAAGCATTATCCCGGAGTTTCAGTTTCCTGTCTATAAAACTTGAAAACTCATGAACTACTTGTGACTAATTAGCACTATGTACAATAAAATTGCTACCCAAAATGAGTTGGATTCCAGCGAGCACTGAAACTTGTGGAATAAAGCATTCCCACTTTCCCCTCATGCTGCATCTCATTGTGTTCCCTGATTTGTTCTCTTGGTGGGGGGTCAAGGGACATTCAGGAGCAAATCTGAGGTCAGCTGAGAGATGGGAGAATTCACAAAAACCTCCTGCCCTCCTCTGCAAAACCAAAGTGTCATTCTGCCAGGGAAGTGTGGTTTCACCAGTGGAATGACACCATTGGGTCCAACTGGGATTGCCAGTGCCAAGTTAGGAACATCCTAGAGATCTGAGTATGGAGCTTGGGAAATTTTGTATTTTAGGCGAAGCCAGGAATCTCAGCAGGGTTTCATGCTGTAGAGTCCACCCTCCAAAGGCATCATTTTCTCCAGGACTATTGATTTCTGTCATCTGGAGATCAGTTTTGATTAAACAAGATCTCCCTGCCCCCCCATCCCCCAAGAGGTTGGCAACTCTAGGTCCAACTTATTATAAATTAATAGTTCTGTTGACTCATAGTACTTTAAAACTACCATAATGATTAAGTAATTCTCTGAAATTAAGAGCTGTTGCTTTCACTGGGTGCTTGGAACATGCCCCTGCACATACTTTCCTTTCTTGTTCCCCATGAGGAAATTTGATTTTCTGGTTGGTGCACAAGCTGCAAAAACTGACCTAACCAGGACTATTCCCAGGATATGGCCGAAGAAAATTAGCAGATAGTTAAAATATATTAGTAGTTCATTATGACAATGAACTTTTCATATACCTTTGTTTTATTTAGAGATCTTGAAGCATGTTGAACCCCATCTAGGGTTGCCAGGTCTGAGTTTGGAAATTCCAGGAGATTTGGTGTTGAAACCAGAGGAGGTTTGGGGATTTAAGGACCAGTATAATACCATAGAGTTAACCCTTCAAAACAGCCATTTATTTTCCAAGGGAAATTATATCTAAGTGATTCTTATCTTATGATCTGCTATTCCAACATTGTGTGTGTGCGCGCGTGTGTGCCATCAAATCACAGCTGACTTATAGCAACCCATAGGGTTTTCCAGGCAGGAGACGTTCAGAAGTGGTTTGCTTTGCCTGTCTCCGCATCACGACTCTGGTATTCCTTGGGAGGTTGCCCATCCAAATACCAGCCAGGGTGAACTCTGCTTAGTTTCTGAGATCTGATGAGATCAGTTAGGAATCGCTTGTGGTTTAAAGAAGATTCACTGAAGGGTGCAAGGCAAGCACACAAGCCTTTACTATACCATCCAAACCTCCCACTCCATTAATAGGAAGAAGGATTAGATAGTAGACTACTGGACTGGACCTTCCACAAGGAGAAGAACCTTTCTCTTCTTTATCTGTGCCTTCTTGCCCCACACAGCATTATCTAAAATAAACCCTCTGGGTTTGGAGTGGAGAGAGGAAAAACTGTAAGGTTGATGTGTACACCTTTGCTTCATAGTTCCTGTATATGTGGTTTAAGATTATTGATGGCAAGTGAGTATGACATTCACCTCCACTACGTGACAAACACCTTATGCATAATCAGCCTCAGTCTAATCTACCCCACAGGGGGAGGATAAAATGGAGAAGAATATAATATAATCTTGTTTTGGGCTTTCACTCCTCCCACTCAGGGAGGAAGGCAAGGTATAAACTAAGGAAATAAATACGTGTATATATTTCCAGTAGATTATCACCCGCTCTATCACCAAGTAAAATCAGACATAACTGGTGCAGACACACTCCTTATTTTCAGAGGTGGTATAACACCTGTGGCATCTGTTCATGTAAATGACTTGTTAAATTTATTTTCCTTAAATGTGAATGTGAGGAAGGGTAGAGTGGGGTTTTGTCTGTGAGTGCGCCTGTGTAAAGGCTGGTAGCCAATTTCAGGCTAATATAACCTCAGTGTCTTCCTATCTGTTGTGTGTTCTTATCTCTGACTGGATGTTCCTGTCTTTGTGTAACTCCATAGGCAGGGCTTTGAGCATCTCCAGACAAGACTGTAAGTGAATTCAGCCTGTCTGTCTCTCTGCATTTCTGCTCCTGTCTGTTTGTCTCTCTAGCAAAATCTCTCTGTGTCTCTCCATGTGTGTTGGTCTGAGGTTGCATTTTTACACTGAATTCAGGGATTGTTCTCTTGTCCAGACAGGCTGCATCATTTTCCTCCCTCAGTCTAGCAGACATTTGTACCAGAGAGAAAAAGAGGTTGCCTTAGTGGCTCCAGTCGAGTGAAATAAAATGTTCTTTCGAGACGAGAGGACCCAGGATTGTTCTCAGATGTCACCTTCTTAAAAAGAGCCCCACTTAAAATGTGTATGAAAAAGCAAGCAAGAAAGATGTTTCTTCTCACATAAGTTTTTTTTAAAGTTAACTCCTTATTCTCCCCCGCTTTTCAAACAAAGCTGCATAGCTCTGAAAGTCTTCCAAGAACAAAACAAAAGGCAGCTGTCAATTTAATCTGAGCTCCCTGATAAAATTCCAGCAGAGTTCCTTCCCCCCCCCCCCCCCCCCAAAGATGAAATAAGAATCCTGGCAGGCCCTCTTGACTGGCCACATAAATCATTTGTGGTAATTGCTCTGTGAGAGAAAACTGCTTCTTAGACACTGGGAAAAAAATAACCCTTTCCAACCATGTACCGCTTCAGGTAGCTCAGCTGGGGAAGGTCATTATCCCCCTTCTCCTGTGAGGAGGGGGGAATTCTGCTCAGAGGTGGGCCTGTGCACAGAGAGAAAGAACATAGCACAGAGCATAAATAATAGGTTTTCATGATACCTTCGCTTTGTTGTTGGCTCTGCTTTTAATCGTTCTGGAGGGGTTAGAAAACAGACAGTGCTTTTGACAAGAGGGAAATATAGATGTGGGAGGAGCCTAGGGAGAAAAAAATAGAAGCAAGATAGATGTGAGACTTCGGGGAGAGAGATTGCAATGACTGGCTCAGGTGCCACCATTTCAATTAGCTAATATCTCTTTAGCTCATTGCATGACTCAACATGCACCTCATCTCTCAGGTTCGATGTGAAATTGCTTTAAAAAGCCTAGCACTTAGAGCCGCCGTTGGTTCGCTGGCTGCCAGGGCACAGTAGGACAGCTGCTTGTGAAAGCCGCAAAGCTGTGATAGCGCTTTCCCTGGGTAGTCATAAAGACAGTGATAATAAAATAACAGGGTTCTACCAAAGCAGCAGCATCATGCGCTCTGCAAGCCAGTGAGTAAAACCTCTCCTACCCTCCCCCTTTTTTCTAATGGTCAATGAAGAATTGTACATAAAATGTCAGCTATCAAGTTGTACACTCCTAAGCTTTTAGGGAAGGCAAGTGCTGTGAATATAAGCCATTACTTGCATAAATAGTAAAAGATAATCCTTAATGGAAGCAAACAGAGATTGGGCTTTTGTTCTGTACAGAATAAGTTCTTGGGTAAGAACAATCCTATGGAAGCTATGTGTGTATCAGGGTCTAATTAGAAGTGACATATGCATAGCCTGTGTGATATGAATGGCTCTGGAAAAATTCAAAATAGAATGGAGGTGAACTGAAGTGAAGAAGGGACCCTTTCCTGTTGATAGTTTTTCTCTCACTCACCCTCAGTGATTTCATAATATACCCAATTCTGATTGTTTGGGTGGCTTCATTGTATCTAGGAGTGGGATACTGATCTGAAAAAATGAAATGCACCCAAGTCAAAGGCTGCAAAGGAGTATCACTATTTGAAGGAATGGAATTGCCTTTGGCACAAGGCTGCAAATGGGAAGCACTGATGCTGGAGAATTGGGCTACCTGTTGGGAGTGGGAGCATTTGTTGAGAGGAGACTTCAGCAAATTTGGAGCCCTGCAGTGGACTGAAAGAAGGATGCCCTTTTTAGTGTGCAAAGTTTTGCATAAAACATTTACCCCAGTTCAGTCCAGCCTTGTAATTCATCAACTATTGATTCCCCATTTGTATCTACTTTCTTGGAATCTCAGGCATCAGACATTTTAGCACTGCTGTGTTTGTAAAGCTGCAGTTGCACACTGCAATCGTGTTTTTAAAAGGCTGGTAAGATTTTATTCACTAACAGTTTAAAATATAAGCCAGAAGGCAGAACATGAACATACTGTCTAGACCATCAGCTTGTACAGTAGAGAACCAACACTGCCATCACAAGGTGTAGCGTCAACTCCATCAGATTCTCAAACAAGCTCTTTGTCATCTGCATCAAATGGTGTGCAGAACTGCCACTCTGGAGACACATTTGCTCTTTTAGTAATTCATGTTTCTGTGCTTTGGCTGAGAGTTGTATGTTTCATCACTAATATAAACAACCTGAAGGAATTCAGAATTGGGGAACTGATAAAATAAGAGATCAGAATATGTCTAGTGTATCCTTCAAATAACTTGTTTTGTTTTATGTATACATTATGATTGCTATTAATATTCTGATACTATAGCTGGCATCTCTGTAATGTACAATTATTATTGAATGTATGTTTGAATATTAGTGGCAGCCCAGTAATTTTCAGAATTGCTAACTTTTTCAAAGCCTGTCTGGTAAGGAAGTTCTGAACAGAAGTGAAATCTACATCCAAACTCTCAATGCCACTGAGAGTAGGAGAAATGTAAACTCCTAGTTGTGGGATTAGACCTGACCGTACAATACCTTCAAAAAAAAAACTAGCTGAATCAGGAGGTAGTCAAAATGTTGGGGTTCAGTGCCCTAGTCAAAATGTTGGGGTTCAGCCCTGGCCCCTGCCTGGTGGAACACTCTTCCTCCAGCTGTCCGGGCCCTGCGGGATCTTGGTGAGTTCCGCAGGGCCTGCAAGACGGAGTTGTTCCGCCGGGCTTTTGGAGTGTCCAGCCGCTGATGAGTGCCCCCTTCACCCTCCTGTTTTTCGGGCCATTACCACCTATGGGCCCCACTCTTTTCCTCCCCTTCTGGGAGCATTTAATTGGTACTATTGCAGGCATTGTTGTTATTATCTGCTGCTTTTAACTTAATTCTTTTAAAACCTATATGTAATTATACTGTTGTTCACCGCCCAGAGCCCTTCGGGGGTTGGGCGGTATATAAGATTAAAAAATAAATAATAAATAAATAAATAAATATTTTGTTGCTTCTCTCTATTAATGAATAGCAAAATAAAGGTAGCAAACATCCATTTCTAACAGTGTTCCTCTTGGACAATTCTGCTCTTGTTTGGATAACAAAAATTCTGTTTCTGTGGCACTTGAACATATCTTCAGATGTGAACAAACCAATGTGCTTATGATAATTGGGTGAGCAGAACAACTCTAATGTTTAAACAACAGATTCTCTTGCCTAGGTAGCAGGTTGAGAAAACAAATTCCATAGCAAATGGCGATGAGAAAGATTGGTTATATCAACATGATTGTGCTCTGAGCCTCCACTGGAAAACTGTAGTGGTATTAATCCAGCTCTTGACCTTATTTTAACCCTAACCATGTGAAATGCATAATCCAGGGTTATCCTTTACTTAACCGTAAGCAGTTTCTGAGCTCCGTTTCCAACTGTGAATGCAACCTGCCCCCCTAACTGCAGTGCTTGTGGTATTGACAGATATGTCTGTTACTAGCTGACACTTGGAGAGCAGAATTGATTGGATCAAACAGGAATCCAGAGATTTATTTGAAGGGTCACGTAGGTTCCTCAGCATCTCCTCAGTTCAAGCTGTCATTTCTTCCTTATGCTCACCAGTGCTGAAAGGTAGATGTACTATAGGCACTGCAATGGTAGAAACATGTGTGTATGTAAAGTGCTGTCAAATTGCAACTGACTTACGGCAATCCCACAGAGGCCCTTTATGCACGGGCCATAAACGGCACCCTGGGGACGGCAAAAACGCCATCCCCAAGGAGCCGTTCGCACAGGCGGCGCTGCGAAAATGCAGCAGTGCCAACCTGGCCCCCCTCCCCCTCCCCCAGGGCGGCGTCAGGCCACCTCCAAAAACCTCCCTCCTGGAGGGAGGTTTTTGGTAAACAGCACATTCCCGGCGGTGCTGTGCGAATGGCACCGCCGGGAATGCGCTGTTTTCCCCGTCCCTCTCCCACTCACCTCGTAGCCTCCGTCGCCCTGCTGGCCTCCGTAGACCCTCCCTCACTGTCCTCCGACCCCTGGAGGTCGGAGGGCATCGTGGGCGTGTCTTAGGAGGCCAGCAGGGCGACAGAGGCGACGAGGTGAGTGGAAGAGGGACGGGGAAGAGGCGGCTCCGTGCGGAGCCGCCTCTCTTGCGCCGGCCTCTTTGGGGGCCGCTCGCACGCTCTTGTGCGAATGGCCCCCACCCCAAATTCTGCCGGTGGGGAAGCTCCCTTTCCGCAGTGCGGAAAGGGCCAGAGTTTTCAAGGCAAGAGACTAACAGCAGTGGTTTGACACTGCTTTTCTCTTCATAGTGACCCTGGAAATCCTTGGTGGAATCCCATCCTAACACTAACCAGGGCTGCCCCTGCTTAGCTCCTAAGACCTGATGAAACAGGACTACCCTAGGCCATTTAGGTCAGGGCAGCAGAAACATCAGCATTGTTATTTATGTTGCTGGATTCCAAAGGTTCAAAATTTTCTCACAAAAAGTTAAAGATCAGAAATCTTGCTATAGCTCATGTGGTACAAGATATGTGTCTACACTAGAAAAAAGATCATTTTAAATTTGAACGGTAGTTTGCCATTACCTGCCTCTGTCTAGCAGCCTTTGACTTTCATGCTGGTCTCCTATTCAAATACTAAAAAATACTATCTTGCTTAGCTTTCGAGATCTGAGGAGTCTGGGCTAGCCTTTCCTATTCAGGTCAGGATTCCCTTTTCTACACAGGTATTAAGGATACAGAAGAACTAAATAAGAACTGCCCTTCATGGCATCCATTCACCTTGAAGCAAACCTACATGCATGTGTACATTATGTATATGTATATATTTTTATTCCACACTGCCATGAATGTGTGTTCTTGGTGACTGGCAGAATTCAGAGGCAAATGGATTTGAATTAGACTTGATTGGCACTCTGGCTGGCATTCCTTGGACTTTGACTGTGAAGTTAGCCTAGGCCAAAGGTAAAGCTGCAAGGAACTTGGTCTGGATATTGTTGCAGTTGTGAGGTACATGCCACCATTTTCCTGCTTTATGCACAATATGCATTTTTATGTTAGTCTTCATAGATTGTGACAGGCTCACTATGGGGCAAGCTCAGTATGTGTTTGTGGCCTAAGTAGATCAGATATCATTTCAGCATGGTCAGAAAATTCTTCAATTTTGCCCCGCAAGTTGCAGCTCTCGGGACATCACAGTTTGCATACCTTGAGCTGCTAGAGACCAAGGCCTTCATTTCCTCAGACTGTTCACAAAAAAGGATATCAAAGGAAGTGAATAGAGCTCTCCAAAACAATTTGATCAGGCATCTGTCAGAGATGGCTCTGGTTTAATCAGTCTTACCTTAATAAAATGGGATGGACCGAATGACCTTTTCAAGACAATCTTTGGAAAAACACTCAAAACCCATTATGTTACTGCCTTCATTGATAACAAAGGACACTAAATATTGTCACTTTTTCCAAATCCCCAATCTATGAACTACTGGAAAACATGTTTACCAAAGACTGTGTGTCATACTGAGCTGTTCCATTAAACAGAACAGGACGAAGGTTTGTACTAGTCTTATAGTTATTCTCTACAGCTTTTCATCCATCATCGTTGAGCTTTCATTCACATTCCATGCTGTGTGTGTTACATGCTGTCAAGTCACTTCCAATTTAGGGCAACCCTATGAATTTATGATTTCTGAAATGTCCTATTATTAATAGCCCGGCTCAGCTCTTGCAAACTGAGGGTCATGGCTTCCTTGATTGAGTTTTCCTGCTGCTTTCAACTTTTCCTAGCGTTATTGTCTTTTCCAGTGACTCTTGTCTTCTCATAGTGTTACCAAAATACAGTAACTTCAGTTTAGTCCTTTTAGCTTCCCCATCCTTGACCCTCAACTTGACTTCCTTTTCAGTGCTTTGGAGTTGTAGAATTGTCCATGAATTAAGTCAAAGGAAACTGTGAGCACTGCTCACCAATGGAATTTGTTAAAGGTCAAGAGGTGCAATATATTTAGAAAGTGGAAATAAATTACACTGGCAAAAAATGACAGGAGGAGGAGAGGTAGGCTCCTCTGCTCAGTTTGGTTGCTAACACTGGACACTGTGGGCAGCCACCTAAGAGACATTTGAAGGCCGCAGTCCTAATTTCCACTTTGTTCATTGTGTGACCCTTCAAAACTGTTTGGAATGTGGCTGGCAACACTTTCAGCATGGTTCATTATACACTTTTAGAAACAAAATGAACTGACAGAGTGGGGGAGAATACATTACTACTGCCAATTTAAACCTGTTCAACAGTCATTTCCTGTTGCCATGGAACTCTGGGGATGTAGCTTCCTGAGGGGGACGGCTAGGATCCTTGACAGAGAAGCATCCTGTCAAACTACAGTCTTCAAGATTCATTGGGAAAAGCCATAACAGTTAAAACTGTTATAAATTGTATGCATTTGCAAAATTGAAGAGAAAAGATCTTGAAGAGGAAGGAATTAAACTGACTCAAAGAAGAGAATGACAGAGAAAGCCTGAAACAGAAATGAAGTGAGGTTCCTTCTTGTATATAAGAAGGTGTTTTCCTGGCTAACATTTCCTGTTCTCTCTGGAAAGCAGGCATAGATTTGCTTATTAGGGCTTTATTTGCAGAAATCATATATTGTGTCTTTCCATTTGTAGCTTCTAAGGACATAATCATGTGGCTATTAAGGCAAACAAATTCCCTCAAGGGAATTCCCTCAAGGGAAGGATGATGTCGTTTGACCCATGTGAAAAGCATGCAGCAGCCCACTGAATAAATCAAGAAAAGCCTCCCATTTTGCATGCAAAAATGGGATTCAGAAGCCTGCATTGATTTGAAGAGGAACTTATATCTAGTCAGGACTGGAAATGCTAACCTGGAAAATGTCTGTACGCTTCTGCATTCATAGAGTCATTTGACTGACCTGGCTATTGTTGGGTCAATCAATGGCAGCAACACACACCAGCAGACAGTAGCCTTGCTCACAAGTTCCAGTGTAATTCAGGTACACTTGATTTTGCTTTATACATTGGCTGAGTTATTCTCAAGTTACAGTCTGGTTTGGTTCTAAACTGATTTTTTTAGCCAAAATTTAAGTGTTGAAAGCTAAGCTTTCGTTTCGACCAAGTGTTGTCCAGTTCCAGCATGTAAGGTTAGATACCTAACACAGCTGGGAGTACCTAAGATCCTTCGAAGTAAAGTTGCTTGGATTTTCTCAGCTTCTTTAATGTACACTTGTATCCAAATCAGGATACCATACAATATTAGAAGTTACAGTATTAGAATTAAAGATACAAATTGCAGCTGGCGCCGACTGATTAGCCTTAAGAAAGAAACATTGGGTGATCACAGAAGAGTTGTGTTTAACTTGTGTTTAGCTTGGTTCTGCATCTGTGGGTTGTCCAGTTGAGTTTGGATTCATAATATATCCCCATATATTTGAAATATTGTTCAATATTGTGGTTCCCTATTCGCCAGTTGATCATCCAATGTCGTTTAGAGAAAATCATGATTTTAGACTTTCAATAATTTATTGCAAGGACAGAATGAAAGTAGTAAAGGGTGCTCTTGACCACTTCTGCCAGCTGCTTATCCAGCAGTAGGTCTGGGTCCAAGAGCATTCCTAGACTATGGACCTGTTCCATCAAAAAGAGTGTGACCCCATCCAGAACAGGTGATATCATAAATCCTCAGTCAGACCTTCTGCTTACCAGTAGCACTTCTATCATGTCAGACGTAAGCCTCAGTTTATTTGACCACACAAACAGTCTTTCTGGAATCAGCTGGAAGTGTGAAACATAATTGTGTGTCATCTGCATGTTGGTGACAAATCTCCAGACATCACCCAGCAGTTTTGTATAGATGTTAAACAGCATAGGGAACAAAACGGAACCTTCTGAAACCTGCCCTCTCGGTAGTACTGGAACCACTGCAGAATGGCACCTCCCAACCCAGTGCAGATAGGCATTCCAGAAAAATACTATGATGGATGATGTTGAAAGCAGCTAAAAGGTCCAGGAGAATCAACAGAATTCCTTCTGTCCATCTCCTAAAGCAAGTTATCCATACAGGCAACCAAGGTTGTATCAGTCCTATCAGTCCAGGCCTGAAACTTGATTGAAAGGGATGTAAATATGCATGGAATAATCTCATGCTGGTGATATATTGGCATTTGAGAAGCATCTTTTATCAATAAAATGCATTCTCTAAGTGTCTATGAGTCCAGGGGAAAGTGTCCACGAGTCCAGATAAGTTCAGGCAATAGAGTAGCAGTTGCATAAATTATGTATCCTTTTTAGGTTTTGCAAACATCTAAGAATCTTCATGTTAGAATATGAGCTGATTGTACCTACCCATTGCATACCAGACAAATATCTGAAGAGACCTTTACTAGAAGAAGAAGAGTTTGGATTTATACTCCCCTTTTCTCTCCTGTAAGGAGACTCAAAAGGGCTTACTAGTCCTTCCCTTCCTCTCCTCACAACAGACACCTTGTGAGGTAGGTGGGGCTGAGAGAATTCCAAAGAAACGTAACTAGCCCAAGCTCACCCAGCAAAAATGTGTAGGAGTGGGGAAACAAACCTTGTTCACCAGATAAGACTCTGATGCTCATGTGGAGGAATGGGGAATCAAACCTGGTTCTCCAGATTAGAATTCACCTGCTCTTAACCACTATACCACACTGGTTCTTATAGTAGGCATGAACTCAGATGCTTTCTGTTTGTGGTGAGGAATGTCAGTGATGCTTTCAGAGTATTTTGCTGCTTATTTGATTGCATTTGATTCCATATGTTGTTTGAAACTTATTACTGTTTATGACTATACATCTAGAAACGTCTTTGGTGTTTATCAGAAACGCAATGTATAAATATTTGAAGTTTTATTGTTTATAGCTTGTCCAGAGATCTAATGTCCATTATTCAGTAATTGTATTGGAAATAATTTCCTTATCTGCTCATTTCCTTATCTGTAGTAAAATAGATTGGAATAAGTTGGGAAGACAACAGGTTGTAAAGTTTATCGGCTATACAATTGTTCTGTAGGCTTTTAAAATACATTTTCACATGGGTTTAAAAAATTACTAATTAGCTCAAGGATCCCTGGAGATACCTCACTTACATTGTTCCTTTCAGTCTGCTGAAGTTGGTAATTATCTGTCTGCAAGTATAGTTGTAAATGTTAAAATCACTTTGGTTTTAAAACAAAATTGGCTTCCAGATAGTATTGGTGGATGTCCACCAGAAACTTAGGAGTCTAGACATATGGGGACACCGGTATCACAGGTGTTATGACATTATTTCCAGGAAAACTGGAAATGAAGCCACATTACTCTAGGAATTCAGCACATCCTAAAGCATGGTATCACTTCCAGGTTTCCTCCAGAATGACGTTACGTCACATATAACGTTGCTATTTAAAATAAATTCTCCTGACACCACTTGGAACAGTGGTGGGCAATAAGGAAAGTTACTGGAAGGATTGCCACAGCAATCCTACTTCCAGATCTGGGGACTTTCTTTCTTACTGGGGGGCGGGGGGCAGCGGCGGTGGCGTTATCTTGTATTAGTGCTGATTCTGACTGTTAAACCCATAACATTCTGCTGTCAGGACACTCAAAACAGTGCCTCTTCCTGTACAAACCTGGCCACCAGCTGAAATTATCATCAGATGTGCCTGTCTTCTATGGCCTGGTCTACCAAGCAGCCAGATAAATGGCAGGATTCTGATGGGGTTGAATGATGTGTGGTATTCTGTGGTGCTTTCAACTGTAGCGTTTTAATTACCACAGGAGGGGAAAACGTTCTTAACTTAGGAAAACAATTTATATTTTTCACTTTCAAGGAATTATTAAGGATGAGGAATTTTGAAAAAGGTAATCCCTCTCCTGCTTTCTGAAGCAATGCAATATGACCTACCACATCAGCACTTTGATGCCTCATTGCTGCCTAATTCTGGTGCATTTGTAGACCAAGCCTGAGATTAGGTGCTAGCCACTGGCATTGGTGTCTAATTTCTGTGGCCACATGCTCCCATTTGTGAAAAATTCTTTGATGCCTCATTGCTGCCTAATTCTGCTGCATTTGTAGACCAAGCCTGAGATTAGGTGCTAGCCACTGGCACTGGTGTCTAATTTCTGTGGCCACATGCTCCCATTTGTGAAAAATTCTTTTCAATGGAAATCCATCTGGCACATTCTCTATAGACCTTTACATGCCAGGTAAAATATCTACAATCTGTTGGCTTTCAGGACACAGTTTTGTTGGTGGTTGTGTGTGTATGTGTGTTTTGCTACCCTTCTGTAAATTTGGCTGTCTTTATGTTGCTGGCTTACTAATGTTGCTGTCCAAATAGTGGTAGTAATGGATTGCTATATTTTTATTGATGTTTTATACCTCTGATTTCTTGTAAGCAATCTTGAATTCAGTGTTAGGACAAAATTGGTCTAGAAGTGGTTTTAAAATAAATATATAATCTTTCCTTATTTCACTTCCTCTTTCTTTTATCTTTTCCCAATTTATCTGTTCCTTAAATTCTCAGAATATACATTTATGGCAATTGATTTTCTGTTTGCATTGCTTACCTTTTGTAATGTGATCTGATTATCAATGTAATTGCCTTCTATATATTCTGTAATACTGTTCCTCTCTAAAAATAATTTTAAAGCCCCTCCCCCAAACCCTGCTCATTGCTATTTGTTTACATCTTTTAGCTCTTGCAGGCCACTTTATCTTCGCATTTGGGACTTTTAGATAAATAAAAAGTTTTGAAACCACAGATAAGTACTGGGCACAAACAAAAACCCTGAACAATGCAATGATTGGGTCAGTGGGGATCATGTATAGTATTATTTAAGCAGGTGTCAATGCGGTCTTACAGGAATTCCCATGGCACAGAGTGGTAAGCTGCAGTATTGCAGGCCAAGCTCTGCTCACAACTTGAGTTTGGCCCCAACAAAAGTCAGTTTCAGGCAACCGGCTCAAGATTGACTCAGCATTCCATCCATCTGAGGTTGGTAAAATGAGTACCAAGTTTGCTGTAGGTAAAATGTAGAAGACTGGGGAAGTCAATGGCAAACCATCGTGTAAACATAGTCTGCCTAGTAAACGTTGTGATGTGACATTACCTCATGGGTCAGTAATGACCCAGTGCTGGCACAGGGACCTTTATCCCCTGAAGGAGTATTCTTTCTGCACAGTCTCATTGTGACCTTCTTTGCAAGTTTCACAGGGGCAATTTAAAATCGCAGGGAAAATATTTTGAGTCCAAGTCTCCAAAGAGAACAGAAAGGAGGAGGAGAGGGCTGAATTTATTCAAGAATATCTTAAGGACATGTCATGTTGATATCTTACTTCCCTTGTTACTCTGAAAAGGCTTAAGTGATTCTTTCCTCTTGTGTGAGAGAAATAAAACATTTTCAAAGCTCGTGTACTTTATGTTACATTATAATTTACAAATTAAGAAAAAAATTAGGACAAAGAGTTACAGAGTTTTCGAATAGTGATAGTTCCACAGCCCAGGGAGTGCCATTGGCTTCCTATTTAATCTTTCCAATAGTGAAAATTGTTGATTTCATAAACCATTGAAAATATTGGCATATTTTATCCTTGGATTTTCTAGGACTGGCGTCTTCACCTTTAAGGAATGTGCTGCTGTCACAACTGTCATATCAGCTAACATTGATGTACTGCGTCTGTCTTCTGTATGAGGCACATAGGCTAAATCTATTCCATGGTGCTGCTGATCAGTTGCAATCCCTTTGTAACAGGCTTGTGTAGATGTTAGACTACCTTACATTCTTTGAAATGCCTTTAGGATGATGAATGAGCCCTTCTAAGCTCCACCTACCTTCCCTGTGCTCTTTCTCTCCTTTTTGATGTGTTTTGCCCATACAGCATTGTTCCGTAGCCAGTGGCATGGGAATTGCTGTCTGAATAGGCTACCCCTTGATGCTTACTGCTGTCCTATGTCCACTCTAGCTTGGGGCTAATTTCTGGACTTGATACTGTTCTAACCGTGGTAAGTCATTGTTTCAGACAGGAGTTTAACTCCCCAGCTCAATACAGTTTAATCCCAATTAATACCTTAGCATGTCTAAAAATAAGAGGACCTTTGTGTCCATTCAGTCATCATGGAACTTCAAGGAACAAGGAAATCTATAACATTTTTCACATGCATAAAACAACCAAAGAATAAAACATATTTGCTGTGATTTTTCTTCCAAAATAGTAATTAAGAAAGCTTGAAAATGAGGGCAAAAGACCTTTTGAATAATTACAAATTTACAACAACAACAAATTTATCCTTTCCGCAAATCCAGTTCAGGGCCAAGTAATACAAATACTATTGCAGTGACATAGATTTGTCTCCAGCCATAGCCCTGCCTTTATTAAAACTATGCTAGCTCAGTTTTGAAATTTGATAGTGAAAATCTAATGCTTAAGGAAAACATACAGAGATAAATTTACAGGTGGCTTTTAGTGATAGTTACATTCTTGCTCAATTCTGAAATCAGCAAAAAATATTTGTATAAATGATCTGTAGATAACTTCTCTTTCCTATGAGAACTACTGCCAGTCTGAGTGGAGTCTGAGTGGAGAATACTGCCAGTCTGAGTGGAGAATACTGGGGATATGGACTAGTGACCTTAGTTTAAAGAAGCCTCATACATTCACCATTCCAACTGTTACTATCCAATTACTCCTGTAGGTATTCTAGCAGTAGATAATGGATCCAGCTGTTTAAAAACAACAACTTGGGTACTGAAATTATAACAATTCGATTTCGAATACCTTTAATGGCATATAAATTATAACAAATCTAAAAGGTTAGTAAATATGAAAAAGCCCTCTCTCATTCTTACACTCTTGGGTCCCTTGCGTTACTACTGCTGCAGTCCCTACATCATAGCATACCCCGAATCTCTTAAGATCCATGCATTGGGGATCTCTTTGAAAAATCATGTCTTCTGCAGTCTTTGAGAATAACTTTTTTCCTAGCAAACAGCAAACGATTGGTTTGCTAACTTTTGAACTGTCTTCTAAGCTCCCCTCTTTAATAACAATAATGAACAACAGCAATTAGCAAACTTTAGCTCTGTGTCATGATCTTCACCTGTTATTTTCTACATCTCAGTCATTTATAGAGGGAACAAGAGCAAGTTGGCAAGAAATACAAATCCTATGGTTTCCCCAAAGTTAAGTGAGTAAGATTTCAATCCTATGTAGACGTTCCTAGGAGTTATTTCCATTGAAATCTGTAGGATGTATTTCTGCACAAACATGCATTCTATCTGGCTGCAATAATTGTGGGAAGCATCGCTGATGGATGGAGGGATGCTTTTAAAAGGGACTATACAGTTGCATGACGAGTAAGTCCATAGCTGTTATGACTAAAGGGAGCCTCCAAAGATAGTAAATCTCTGAAAACTAACCAGAGCTAGGAGACAACATCAAGAGAAAATCTTGGCCTCTATGCCCGATTTGTTAGCTCTCCTGGGCTACTGGTTGACTGTTATATAATACAGGATGCTGGATTAGATGGAACATGTTCTTATCCAGCAGGGTTATCATGGTTTCAGTTCTGTGTCTGTGCTATTGTTTTGTTTTTTAAATGTCAATTCCACTTAAAGCTTTCAATTCTTGAATTTCCTTGTCTGCATTGTAACATAACTGTTTCAACTAACAGCATGTGACGAAGACGTGGCATTATTGGTACTAAAATTTAGCTCCAAATAAATTCACAGCACCTGACCCTGAACAAAGGCAATCTGATTGGCCAACCAAAAGTCTGCTTCTTCCTCTCCTGCCACTCCTTTATTCATTGCCCTGGCAACCCCTACCCCCTGTTCAGCCTGATATCCTCTGGTGACCCAATCCCAGTTGCCACACCAGGGTGTGTACCAGGATCCTCATGGTATGAGGTTGAAATCTAGTGAGCTACTTTGGACTGGTATTCTCAGACCTCTTCCTTTGCAGAAGGGAATGAGGTTCCTATAAGTGGTGAGCAGTATGTAAAGCCTTTGCCAAATGTGCTATAAATACTAGGAGAATGTCCACAGAACAGGATTGCTTGTCTTCTGCATTAAGATATAAGGCCAAGATCTGGCTGCGACATTTGCCACTCCATTGATTGCCAGGGTAGCTAACTCTAACTTTTCCCTCTTCCAGCTTTAACTCAAATGATTGACCTCAGGAATCCTGGTCTAAAGAATTCCAGGTGTAGGTTTAGGTGAAGTTTTTAAATACTTCCAGTTGAGGTCCACTCATGTTCTCTCTTTTATGGTTGATTCACACATTTCCCATTCATATCACTTGGTTTCTCATAATTAGGTTACTCAGTGCTTGATGGCTCATCCTTGGATATGTGAATTGATTCCACTGAAAAATAATATTACAGGAGATAGGAGAGTTTGAATCCTTGGGGTTTGATTGGCACATTGTCAAGTGCAAGTCACTGTGGCAGTCATCAAGTGACGTACATGCATGAATAAACTAGTGGATGGAAATATGTGTAAGATTTTTAAGCCTACATTTCATGGATACCTTACTTTGATTATCCTGCTTTAGATGGTTATTTGATTTTCTTGTACAGTGTCTGTTATGGAATGTTTTCTATTGCAGTGTTCCTGATGTACAATTTTTGTTAGCCACCTTGGTTTCACTCAAAGAAAGATAAATTAAAAATGTAATTTTAAAAGAATATTATATTTACAAAGTTTATTTCCCCCCCTTCTGCCCTTGCAAGGGCAGCCGAGGTGGCTAACGCTTTAATAAATATATGATAAAATACATTACAAAACCATTACAATGAACCCCTTTCCCAAACTTATTCCATTAAAATAACTTTTTAAAGAGTTTAAAAGATTAATGGCTCAATTCAAAGTGTGTGTGTGGGGGGGGGGACAAAATCCTCCTATGGAGTTGGTGTGGGGCTGTGCAAATGGATTTGCCCTCCTTGGGGCACTTACCCTGGCGGATGGGCAAATCTGCTGATGGGTGGCCACCACAGCCCTCCACAGCAGCCAGATGTGATACAGAGTACCACATCAGCACTCCTGTTCCCCCATTGCTTCTGCTCAGTGTAGCAGAGGACATGACCAGGGGTAGTCTGCTTCCACCCAGCCGTTGTCTGCCAGAATGCCAGTGCCTGGGCCTTGGTGGAATAAGTCCAAAGAGCCCAATGGAAGGCTTTTTGGTGGCAGTGAGGCTTTTTTTTTTTTTTTTTTTTGCTTCCCTGCACCACTGAGAGGCCCTCTTGGAGATGGTGGGATGGCACTTCAACAGCGCTGGGGGCTCTAGGCTGGGTTGTAAAACAGAGTTAAAATACATATAAAATGGTTAAAATAGATAGGAAACATAAAACACTGGTTAGGAAGGAGGATTTTTTATGGAAGTTCCTGAACAGTTTTCAAAAGAAAACAGTTACAGTAATCTGAGGAACACATGTGAACCCCTTTCACTGACATTACCTTGGTGAATGTTCACATAAGACAAGGCATCTGGGAATAAAGACCACTACTCATTTGCCATGTCTCTATTAGCGAAAGTGGACTTTTAATATGTTTGAATGAGTTTTTCCCCTTTTAAGGACACACATGCAGGTCTTTTTATGTAACCATGTACAAGAATGAGGAAGCCAACTCATAGCTTCATCACCATCTTCCACTTATCTACGTCTCAATTTCAAACCTTGCCAGTTATTTTGTAAAAAAATTAAAAACCAACATGAGAAACACCTTCTTTAAACAAATTTGATAAACTCCAGCAATGTTTCTGCTTGAAATCCAAACATAAAACAAAGTACTTCTCGCAATAAACACTAAGCTCTATTAGTTCCGTATTGTTGAAGGCTTTCACTGCTGGAATCGGGTGTTGTGTGGTTGTGTTTCTGGGCTGTATGGTCGTGTTCCAGTACCATTTTTTCTTGATATTTCGCCTGCATCTGAGGCTGTTTCTGTTACAAAACCTGTTGTTAAAGCTGTCTTTTGAAATCCATTCACAAAGCCAGTTTTCAGTAACTCTGTAAACCAGAAAGCAAATAGGCTTTTACCTTGTATTTTACTTTTCTAGTAATTTCCTGACCGTAGGGTTGCCAGCTTCCAGTTTGGCTTCAAGATCATCTGGAATTAGAGTTTATCTCAAGACTACAGAAACTAGTTTACCTGGAGAAAAAGGTTACTTTGGAGCCTGGACTGTATGGCATTATACAACACTGAGGCCCTTTCCACACATGCAGAATAATGCACTTTCAATACACTTTGGAGCTATGCAGAATAGCAAAATCCACTTGCAAATATCCTGGAATTTCCCTACCCAAAGTTGGCAATCCCACTGACCCACCCTGCAAGTATCCAAATGCTTTGGAAAAACTTTGGTTTGTTTATTAAATAGCCGGGGGGGGGGGGGCATCCTGATTTTGTGGTTTGTCATTGTATTCTATCATGAATTGTTGGAAGTTAATCTGAAGGTAACCTTTCCAGTTTATTGAGAAAATAGCCAAGAAAAATCATCTGTCAGCAGAATAACTGTTCTGGAACACAAATGTGATGCTTGGTAGAGGAGGAGGAGTCAGGCAGTGAGATGGAAGGGATCATTTTTTTGGAGTTCTAATTTTTTAAAATGTAGGTGGGAATGAGTCGAAGAAGAAAATGGGTTCCATGGATAAAGATCTGTAGGGCAAATCAGAAAAGGCCGAAAGATCAAATGAGAACAGGGTGGCCACTGCCTGCTTCTCCCAACCCAAACTGTAAGCAGCTGGATGAGGCAAAGGAAACTATAAATAGACTCTGGCAATAACAGCTGGTGTCCGGAGCAGATGGAAGAACTGCATGCTCTGCCACCCTGTTCTTTCTCCTCCCACCATCCTGCTTGTAAAGATCAGCCATGGGAGTCAGAGAAAGGAAATAGGAAAATAATAGAAAAGAAAAAAAATAGAAAGGTTAATAATAAGCAAATAAATAACTTTAATTTAAGACAAAATGCCAATTTTCTCCAGCAGATGTAGTTATCTGTGGCTGGTTATTACTAATTAGGGTGATCATTCCTAAACTAATATCTGCCCGTTCATGTGAGAGGGAAGAGTTCGTATCCTACTGCAAACAAAGATGTAATTAAAACAGTATTATATCTGCCTCTGTAAATAAATGCTGACACTGTTTTAGTGTCATTAGGACTGCTGAACTTTTTATAATCCTTGACCTTCACAGTATTTCAGGGTTTGCCACCTGACATACATATTTTTTTAAATACCTTAAAAACATTATAAACCATGATTACGGCTGAGAACAAACGTAGATAATGAAATTTGAGAGCCTTTAATTTCATAATATTCAGGTCAGTTATACACTGCCTAGTTTTATAAATATCATTTTCAGTATGTCTGCATAAACTCTGAATGTTCAATAGCTGTCAAATAGCATGCTTTGGGCTTGAGAGCTGGTCTTAAAGTTCATATCCTTCAGTTTATACCTTTGGCTGGTTTAGAAGTCTTTTTAGCCAATTGAGGATACATGGCCCTCATTTTCAAAGAAAAGATTTGAGAATACATGCGAAGGCCCTCATTTGAAGGGAAAGCTTGCAGACTCATCATTTCACCATTAAACACAGGAACAGAAGCACTATTGTGGTCACACATTTCTAAACTGGCTGTGCTCAGAACTCTTACAGGTACTTCCCTCAGGACACCATCACCTAACGGAAGCCTCCACTCCTTCAACAGGTGATTCAAAGCCAGCACATCCCACACAGGTAAGCAAGCGAGGGGGGTATCCCATGATTCACATGGCAATTAGTGCACAAGATTCTCCACAGCCCTCTTGTACCTATTCTATGCATTGCCTCAACTCTCTCTCCCCCAACGGTTGTTAACACTAAGTATGAATAGCACAAAAGGGGGGATGCTTGCTAATGTATTGGCACAACATTACTGTGAGCTCAGTGAGGTGTCATACTAATTTAATACATGCACAGACCCAAAATGTTAAACACAGGGAATATGATCACAGTCATATTTTGTTAACTCACAATATCCTATTCTAACTTTGCTATCTACTACTTTGCAGGATCAGATCCCAATGGAGCAGCCCCAGTGGAAAGTGCAGACAATTTCCTGTGCAATTCTCTTAAAAAGATGAATAAAAATTGGCTTAATGAATGAACTACATCCTCCAAGAGGTACATCTTACCATGCAGGAGCTCCAAGGAAAGGGAGCAGAGAGAACTGCAAGAAGACTAGGTGCGTGATTTTGAAGCCTGCTTGCCGTTTGTTGCTACTACTACAGAACTTTATTCACACCTGTTTCTCTGTCTCTGTTGATTCTTTCCAGGCCTTCGAACAGAAGTAGAGGCTGGGATTCACTCAATTCACAATGCAGCATCAACCATCTGTTGACCCTATAATGTGACCAACAGCTGCAGCAGCCAGTGTGTATCTAACTCCTCCACTGTGGGGTTGCCAGCTCTCTTGTTCAAGCCATTGCAAGCTGCTTAGCAGATAATTGTTTGACTTGCACTCACAGTTACAGGGAAATATCTACCTGTGATCTGTCAGGGCAGCATGCAAAGGCACAGGAACATTGCCGAAATAAGAGAACGGGTAACCCCATTAATCCAGTTTGTTTTCAGAACAATGTACTTCCTGATTCTGTTCAATAAATGTGTGGATTTCTTCACAGTTGTGTCTGTGTTTGTGGGTTTGAGAGATCAGCTTAAATGATCTCTGCTGTCTTCAACATGGAATCAACACTAGAAGGGAGCTGAGGGTGCCCTTTAATATTTACCCTATTGCACTTGGAGAAGGCAAAAGCTCCTTCACGTTACATAACTCCTGTAATGGCTGCTGGTGACTTATAATGCCATGCAGCCCACCCGATTGGGGAGGGAGGGAATGGAGCACAAGAGCTGGTAAGATGAATATGAGCAGGTGGCAGCAATGAACTTCCTGAATGAAACAAGCCATTCAGCATGAGGGACCTGTCCCCAGTGATTGTGTTTGATGATGGCGCAAAACCTTATTTGTGTTTAGGACACATTCTAGGGCTGTGCTGTAGCTGTGGCTATGCAGAGCTTGAACTGGGAACCCTAGGTATGCAACTCCTGTGCATTTCCACTGTGCCCTTTGATGCCATGGACATTCCTAAGGCCCTTTGCTATGTCTGTCACGTGTGTGTGCCTCATTGAGTGAATGATTAAAATTCTTCTCCTATATTTGTAACGTATAGGTTCTACTCCTGCTTTTTCTTCTTGTTTTGCTGTTAATTCAGTTGTTGCTAGCCTAAAGATAAGATTCAGACCCTGCTTGCTACATAGGTGTCTTCACCTGGAGCTGAAGGGGAGACAGCAGGAATGCTGACAATCCTAACTCTGCCTCCTGTGACAGCCAGTTTGTGGATTACCCTGTGTCAGAATTCTAAAGGCTCCCTCAAACAAGTTTAGCAGAGGAATCATGTCAATGCAAGCCGTAGCCAGTTAGCTTGCCCCTGGCAAACACATGGGTGTAAAGTTAGCATACTGAAAGAAGTTCCAGTGTGTGGCAGATCAGACTAAGAAAGGCAGCAGCTTATGCTGGTGGCTGTTGCGGGTTTTCTAGGTTGTAGGGTCATGGTCTGATAGTTTTTGCCAGAGGCGTATTGGGGTGAAATGGTGTCCGGGACAACACCTGCTCCAGGCACAACCGCACCCTCGGGGGTGGGGCTTGGTGATGACTTGGACAGGCATTGCAGTGGCACGCTGACTCCTGTGCCAGCCTGCTGCTACGGTGCTCATCCGAGCCCTTCCCCCGCCTCCCTACAGGCCACCTCCTATCCTCATAAGCCGGCCTGCAGGGAGGCGGGGGGCAGGGCATCATGGCAGATACCCAGCGGGGGAGAGGCCTCCCCGCCGTACAGCTGGGCCCCGGCATGGCGAGAGTCACTGGGCACCTGCCGGGGTGCTGCACCATTGGAGAGGCTGAGCACAGGGATCCTGCTGGTGTCCAGCGCACCATATGTGGCAGAAAGGCATGTGCCTGGGGAGATGGGTTACCTCAAGTTCCTATAGGCGGTACACCACTGGTTTTTGCTCCTAACGTTTTGGCTGCATTTATGGCTGGAATCTTCAGAGGTATGTCACAGTTAGATGTGAAATCCTTGGACAACATGGTTTATGCTGGCCTTTTATGCAATTTCTGAAAAACAATGATGACAAATGATTCAGTCTTTTATTGATTAAAAATGGTGGTGATTGGGAAAGGAATGGAGGTATTGATGCTGTTGAATAAATTCTTTCTGTATGCACTTACAAATGATGACTGCAAAAGTACTCAGAGACACACTGAGGAAACTTGAATGGAACTGCTCCTCAAAACTCCCTCCAGTAGAAAGAGTGGCACCCCAAAATTTTGTCCAATTTCTCAGATTAACATTTTAAAAAAATTAAACGTATGCTATTAATATGGAAAATTGCCATAGGAACCAGATTCTTATGGGGAACTGCCATTGCGTCCAGATGGAAGATTGTAATATCACCTGGCAGTCATATTCCAGTTGGAAAGAGGATGCAGTCCCTTATGTTTGGGTAGCAGTGAGCCTGTGTTTCTTCCATCTTATGGCCATGAATGCATGAGGCAGTGACACTGCTAAGCCATCTGGACCCAAGGAGATTAATGTGTCCACTGGCGTGTGGCACTCAAATTACACTTGACAAAAAAGAAACAGATTGTCAGATTGCAAACATACAGTTGTCAACTTCTAACAACCACGTGTGATCCTTCGTTTCTGCGGTTCCACTGCTTTGCTGTGCATGAATTTTGAAAGCAGACAAAGACCGCCTTGAAGAAAAATGCAGTCTGTAGAGTTATAATATCATGCTTGCAAAATTCCTAGCAAAATTATTATATTTTCCTCTTGGATTAATTTGTGACTGATAGTCGCTTGAACATTGTGACGTGAGATCCCTGAATTCTTAGGCTCTCACCTGTGAACTTCAAGGCCAGAGAGATCCATATGATCCTGCTCCTGAATCCTTACCCTTTTGATGAATAGTAGAAGCATTGTTTTTTCTCTTTTTTGGCCTCAGCTAAGCGATCTGTCAGAAAACTTGTCCGAGAACAAATTAGGCTGTGGTAAGAGGTACACCTTCCGAACCATTAAAATGCCTTCACATTCAGAATGTTTGCCATCTGGAACAGACTGAGTCATGGTCCCATGATGCACTAGCTCTCCCTGGGCAATTCTCTGTGTTCTTAGTAAAGGTATCTTATCCAGTATAGAATTCGAATCAAGATCCTGTAACAAATAGTCTGCCCGCAGACTATGACCTCTAGTAAGGATGAACATGTGAAAGTAGCCTTCAATTGAATCATACCAGTGATTCATCCTGGTCATTGCTTTCTACCCAGACAGGCAGTGGCTCTCCAGGGTTTCAGGCTCAGATCTTTCACACAGGAGTGTAGCTTGTTAAAATGGCACCCAGGGCTAGCCCTGCCCCCCCCCCCACTCACACAGCTGCACCCCGCCCTATCGGGGAGTGCTCCAGCAATCAGGGCTTGCCCTGCCTCCAACCACCATGAGGAGGTCATGAGTGGGGCCAGCCAGGCTCACCCTGCCACAGCCGAGCTTGCTGTGTCCCACATGGAGGTCATGAGTGGGGCCAGCCCAGGCTCACACTCACCCTGCTGGATCCAAGCCTGACTGAGACCAGTCTCAGACTGAGCACTTAGCCAGGCCTCCTCTACTTTTATACTGCCCGCTCTACCCCCCAAGCTCCACTTGACCAAAGGTGCTGCTTGGGGGTGGAGCCAGCAGTTTAAAAGTAGAGGATGATCAGCTGTGTTCTCAGCAAAGCTTACAGCCTGCAGCTTAAAGCTGGCCCCAGCCAGCTGAGGCCAGGAGCAAACAGCCAGCTCTGATCTCCATGAGGAGGTCGGGGCAGGGTGCCTGGCTCCTCATGTGGAGTTTGGGGTGGGGCCAGGCTGGCCCCCTCCAGTCTTCTCATGGAATTCAGGAGTAGCTGCCATTTAAGTGTGCTCTGGCCCTGAATGAGATGGGGTGCAGTTGCAAGGGTGTGTGTATGAAAGAACCTACAGGTCCCCCTACCTAGCCTCTGGAGTCAACACCAGAACTTTGGCAATCATTCCTGAAGAAGGGCTAAAGCCTGGATGGTTCTCTCAGCCTTAAGAATCTTGGTAAAATAGGGGAAAGCCTGATAGACATTAGATCAGCTTTTAAAATCTCCGGTGTCTAATCCCACCCACCACCCCTGTGCTGTTCTGACTCATTTAGCTAGTAATTGGTGTGGTCAGCCCTGTTTTAGGGGGCCACGAAAAGCATTCCACATGGAACATCCTGGAGGAGTCAAGCTGAAGATTGGTTATCTTCTCCGACCACTTTTCTTCCCCCTGAACAGGAAATTGTGCAATCAGGGGTCAGGCAGAGGTGGAGTCCCTAGTCCCCTCTATGTGGGGCAAAAAACCCACCTCATTGGCCACCTGTACAGTAGTCTAGGAGAAGGTCGTGAAGGGGAGGAACTGGCCTCTCTCCCATCACTATCCCCTTCACCTCTCAAGTAGACCAGGGCTGTCTAGTGAGTCTGCACGTCCCAACCATGAGGAGTTGATTCAGCATGGGAGAGGGACATTCCATTGTCTAATCTGACCTCTCTGAAAAGCCCCTAGGAAGGATTTGATGTGACACAAATGGGGGCATGGGGTGGGGGGTAGAACTGGCATCAATACGATTTTGGAAGTCCTGTGCTCTGTTTTGCTTCCATCTCAAAAGGCCGACCGGGCTCACGCTCTGCCATCTGTCATAGCTGGTGCATTCTTACTAAACAGAGAAGGCCAGAGACCTCTTCTGATCCCCTCCGAGGCTTAGAATACCTGGATGGAGTGGGGAATAAATAATTATATATGTGAAGCATTCTTGAAGACTTCACAAAAACATACTGAACTTCTTATTGTTAATGCTATACAGAACATAAAATTGATTATTACATTTCTTTTACTTTCTTTTTTTGTATCCTGTGTAAACTTTTTGTACTTGGTCACAAAAATATAGACTTGCAACCTGTCTGCTTGCAGCAAGTAAACCTTCACCCCTAGCTTCAAATTCCTCCATCCTTTAGAAATTGAGAAAGGGGGGGGGGGGGTTGCTGTAAACATTTCCCCATGTCTCTGTTGTCTTTACCATAGAGACTAGGGAAGATTTCTATGGCATCACCCAGAAGTTATGTCATACCTTCCCCAGACACCACCCTCAAAATTTCCCAGCATTTGTCGAGGCAGTGCAGGCAACTCTATAAAAATATAAGAATGTGAAAGCATATCTATTATATATTACTGCAGTTATCTGTGATTTTCTTCATATAGCATTTTTGCAGCCATTTTGCTGCACTGCCATTCAGTAAGAGATACGCAGCTTCCAAAAGTAGCTCGTACTGCTTTAATTGCAAGGAATGAGTAAAATTGGTCCAAAATAAGCTGGAATAAGATTGTTTTGCTTATTTGACTGCACTAGTAAGTTTTATTCTGGATTCAGATGGTAATTTGTAAATAAGCACCTCCTAATGAAGCATGAAGAATCACATTGTATCTATTGCTCCACAATACAAAATGTGCTCGAATAACCCATTTTTAAAGAATTCGCATGGGATGAGCTTTCTTGTGAAACCATGGAGTATTGGATTCTTTGTTTTATTTGTCCTAGCACGGTTGCAATGTAGATTTCATTGGTGTGTAAAGCCAGAAACCCATGCGTGGTTTAGGCCACTGCTAGCTTGAACATCCTGTACTCTCTTTGAAGAGGGGAGAATAAATATCTGAAGTTTATTTTATTAGGAAACAAAACAAAAATAAAATAATCTGCAAACCTCAAGTTTGCCCCTAATGAGGTACATTCTGTGACCCTCAGAGCAGGCAAAAAGAGCAGAAAACAAACTTGGCTTACATGAATAAACCAGCAGATCATTATAGGATACATAGGTGTAATCTCTGGTGGTGGGAAGCTAAGTTCTGAACATACTGTATACCCACTGCTACAGTGGAAATGTTTCTGAACTTTTGAAGATGTGATGGTCTAACAGCTGCCATTTGTGGGCTACCACTTCCCAGAATGCCATTTTAATTTTTGAACTTCATTTATTCTACACTTTTCTCTCCAGTGGGGACCCGATTCCATCGTTCTTCTCTCCTCTATTTTATCCCCACAATTCTGTGTAGTAGGTTAGGCTGATACTTTTTGATTGCCCCAGAGTCACCCAACAGGCTTCCATGGCAGAATAGAAATTAGAATCTGGGTCTCCAAGATCGTATTCTGACACTCTTACCACTACATCAGACTGGCTTACATGTGGCATATGAGGGTTGTTGTGGGGTTTTTTAATTTTATTTGTTTATTTATAATTCTATTTATACCTCTCCCTCCCCCCAACAGGGCTCAGGGTGGCAAACAGCAATAGTCAATGCAATAATAAAACAATACTAAAAGCAACAACCATAAACAGTAAAAGCAACTCAGATGGCAAGAAAAACCACCATCACCCACTGCGCCCCCAGGAGGCCAATGATGATAGTGGTCAGGCCGACTGGCTAATGGAAATGCCTGGTGGAAAAGCTCTGTCTTACAGGCCCTGTGGAACTCATTCAAGTCCCACAGGGGCCTGATCTAAATGGGGAGCTTATTCCACCAGGTAGGGACTGGGGCTGAAAAGGCCCTGGCCCTTGTAAAAGGCAGCCAGACCTCCTTCGGGCCAGGGATCTCCAGCAGGTTCCCCTCCGACGAGCGGAGGGACTTAATGGGGCAGTACGGGGAGAGACGGTCCCGTTGGTATGCAGGTCCAATACTGCTCACAGCCTTAAATATTAACACCAACACTTTGAATATGATCCGGAACTCGATCAGCAGCCAATGGAGTTTGTATAGGACCAATTGTAGAGACATTTCAGGGAACAAACTTGACCTTGTGAAGTGTGGTGCATTTCCCTATGTATACAGAATGATTTTTAAAACCCATGAGACTAATGCTGGGTCAGATCCAAGGATCTATTTAATCCAGTATTTTCAACAAATGCCAGCTGCCTCTGAAAGGCTTAGAAGCAGCCATCCCCTCAACAACTGGCATTCACTGGCATAGTTCTTCAGAAACTGGAGATTCTCCTTAACCTTTTTGTCTAATGATCATAGATTTGCCCTCCATGTATTTGTTATATATTTACCATATATAGCTATCTGCTGCCAGTGTCATCTTGTAGAAGCACATATTTGGATATGTTCAGCCCTGGGCTTTATCATATGCTAAAATGGCTGACTGTTTGCAGAGAGTGACATACTGAGATCAGAGAAGTTCACTGTGAATTATGAATTGTGGAACTGTTCCATCTTAAATCTTTACTAGCAATGGTACTGATGCACACTTGTTGAACTTCTGTGACAGCACTGAGTGAACTTCTGAGTAATATCAACAATGCTAGACTTCATTTTATGGTTACTGTTGTGATATTTGTATACATAAACTGTGGTCTATATTTAGCTGTCTACTGTTTGCCTTGTACCACTGGAGCACTTCCCAGTAGCAAAAACGTGTTTGCCGCAGGGGCGTTTGGCAGGGAATTGCAGCCTGTTCTGTCTCCAGAAGTGCACATTTCCTCATAGTCCATCATGTCCCTTGTGTAGCCCAGAAGAACCCTGGCTACTTGGATCTTTATGGAAGAACTGGGGCAGGGGGAATTTAAAATCAATAAAATGAGAGCACCCTTGTGATTGGGTAAACAAATATGAAATGGTTTCAAACAGGAATAACAGTATTCAAGGTAACAAACATTTAAACACAATAACTTTACAACTAGAAGTAAAACTGAATCATAATGGCTATGAATATAGTAGCTCAACTGAAGGAGACTAGATCGTCAGTATCCTTCAAGAAGGACGCACAAAACAATGGTAAGTAACAAATAGTGCCCAGTAATACAAAGAAAAAAACCCTAAAGTGTTAACTATAGGTGCAGGGCTGCTTCTTCCCCATCTCCTCTTCGGTGGATCCTGCTGCTGCTGGTGCTGGTGCTGCTGCAGGCCCTTCTCCCCTTGGACCTGTAACAAAATTATTGGTTCCCCCAGTCAAGCTCTGGGCTTTTCCTCTGCTGCTGCAGGCCAGACTGACTCAGGGAAAAGAGTTTCAAACCATACCTTGAACCACAATATAAGTAACAGCCGGACAAACACTTTTGTTATAACAACTCCTTAAGTGGTAATTTTAAGATGTCATTTGTCCCTCGCTGGGCCCACCACATAGCCAAGGAAATGATCAGTTTCCTCAGTCAAGCTCAGGGCCTTCACTCTCTTGCTGCAGGCCCAGTTCACGGGGAGTGGGGGGTGGGGGTCTGTTGCAAGCAGTAACATATGAGCAGACTTACCAACTGCTCATGTTCAGCGAGCTCCTTTTCGAATGTTCCAGTGGAAATAAAATGCAAATATGAAAGTGGCATGGACTTGACTTGCATGTAATACAGTTTGACAAGTGTACATCCGGTGCCTTGTGTATATCAATACAAACGTCATGTTTGCAGCAACACTTCAGTCATGAGACTGGAATGAGTCAGATAGGTACATCTTCCATTGTGTTAGTACTACAGCACAAATACACCAATTTGCGTAAGATACACATCTATTCCCTGAGTGAGATAAAGCTCAGACAATTTAGAGGCTACTTGGGGAGACAGATGTTAGCTTTCGACACAGTTTCTAGCCCAAGGTCACCCAGTGACGAAGTTCTGAATTGAACCCAGGTTTCCTCACCCTATGTCCAGCACTAATCACTGCCCTCAGAAGGGTCTTCCCTTTCTTTCCAGAGGTAGAAGTAGAGTTTAAGCATGGTTGGGGAAAGCAAAGCTGGACTTCAGGCAAATCAAGTCCTTCCTTTTCTATTCAGAACATAATTAGCTCCTGGTTGGAGGCACAAGCGGAGCGGAGAAAGGAAACTGCAGAGCTGGAACAAAGATATACATTTTGTCAGGCCAAGAAACAGGAAGTTTGCATCTCTTTGCTGATAGATAAGGGCTAGTTGACACTACCTTGTGCCTTGCAAAATGAAGCAGTCCTGTGATATTTTAAAGACTAAAGAAATGTTATTCCAGCATAACTGTTTCTGAAGAAGTAGACTCCACTCCCTCTAAATTTATGGTTAGTCTTTAAGCTGCCAGTAAATGCCTGTGTATTTTTGTTGCAGCAGGCAAACAGGGTTACCCGTCTGAAATGGTGTTTCATGCAGCGAATGGTAATAATATATTGAACTTCACTGCAAAGTTAAGTCTGGTAAAGTCATCTTCACTATTCACTGCAGCTCACAGAGATTAGCAACCTTTTACAGTCTTGAAAATCTTCGAGAAGAGGCAACAGACAGAATGTAGTTAACTTGCATTCATTCAGGGTGATGGTGCATTCTGAAGAGTGCTCTGACATGTCAGAATGATGAAGAAAAGTGAACCTCCCTGTCTAAAACTGGCCTCCTAAGGATACACAAAGAAACTCACATCTATGATGTCCTCAGATCCCAGAGAAGCCAAACTCCTTACAAAACAGAATCTTTTTTCTACCCTTCCCCTTCATAGGCTATCCTCCCAAAAGCCTCGGTGTTCATTCCTTACAGTTTCACATTTGTGGGTGCCTGCGTATCTTGTCAAGGCATTTCAGCAACAGAAGAACCTCCGCTATTGCTATTTTTAGCAGATTGAGTGCCTTCCGTCTGCCACAAACACCAAAAACTGGAGTTGAATCCAGCCTCCGTGCTCATTTGAGTAGGAGACTGCTCCAGAATTCTGACCACCCCAGCACCACTTTTTACAGTTGCTCATAAATTTTCAAGTATGGCCTGATATCTTTAGCTTGGACTCCAGAGATTTCCTGTTGAACTGCAAGAGGCAGTCCTGCAAAGCTAAATATACCCTAGTCCCGGGCATGGTCAAATAAACAAGGACAGCATCAATAGAAGTTTTTTTTCTTTAATAGTGCAAATCAAGCTTTCTTTCTCTTTTTTTCCCCCAGTGAGATTAATTAGGGAATGAAGTTTATTTTGGCAGTGAAAGAGAGCTTTCTGGCTACCACTGAAATCTTAGGCCAGTGTTGTTTTGATTCCTGGTCTTGGAGAAAAGGCTGATGAGCTGTAACAGCCTATATGTGGAGAGGGATCCCAGAAATCTTTAAAGTGAAGTTTGGGCAAGTTGCGTGGCCGTTCTGCAGAAACCCTGTCAACTTCAAACTTGGCTTGGCATGTGGCACGGATGGCTGCTGTCTGAATAGCAGAAGCCCAAAGCTCCCCTGGATACTGTGCTGGAGCTGACTGCAGAGGACTTCTTCTGGAGCCCTGCCTAAAATAAACCTGAAAAAATTCTGGGTGTGAATTTGCTCATGCTCTGGCTAGGATGGCTGCCAGTATGTTGTAAATGCACATCAAAGAAACCTTGGCCTGTGCCTTTCAATTCGTTGTTTCTGTAGCAGGATGATTTATAAGCTCGGTTGAAATAAAGTATTTGCAGTTTAATGTTAGATATAGTGGGAACGTGCATGTATGGAGAGGATGTTTCTCCTCCCCCTTCAAATTTCTTTTGCTCCTGACGGCCCAACCAAAAACATTTTCAATTTGTTAGAAATGGAGATTGCTTGGTTGAGTGTTTTGTCTGGATTCTCTGTACACCATCTTATTTTTACAGGCTCGGATTCTGATGACTACATTACAAAAGAAATGTTAATGTGTCTTAGTTACCATAATCTTCTCAGTGGGTGTAGGATTTTTTGACTAAGTTCTCGTCCCCTCCTGGTTGAATGGAGGGGCAGGTGTGTGTGCCTATGTGAAAAGAAAACAAGGAAACTTGTTTTATTCTGGAAAAGGCAGAGGCCAGTTAAGCACAAGGCATCTGCTGCGCAATGGGAGCAGACGTGTGTTACGGCAAGACTTCTTGCACAGACAAATCTTCAATCCCCACCCTTCACTTTTTATTCTCCCCACAGCAAGCAAGACCACTTCTAGCACAAATTTAATTTTGCTTCGCAGCCAGGGCGGGCAGAGTTACCAGTGAACACAACTTTGCCTTGGACCTCTTGCCTCTGCCACCTAGTCTCACACCACCACCACCCCCGCCACCCCACTCACTCATGCTGCGTTGCCCGCTTCCGCCTCCTTCCCTCTAAATGCTTGTATCAATACATCAATAGGAACCACATAAGCAGGGTCTCTCACTCTGCTTCTGCTCTTTCCAGTAATCTGGAGGGCATTTTTGAAACTTTCTTTCAGACAAGGTTCTATTTTAAAAACAAGCCTTTCTCTTTGGCTTTTGCAAAGGAACAACACAAGCAGGGTCCTTTTTTGTCTCTACTCCACCTCCCCTGCTCTGCTTCTGCCCTCCCCGATGATCATAACGGGTTTTTGCAACTTCATTTCAAAGACTGTAGTTTAAACAATTTTCCTAGCTGCAAGAAGAAAGAGAGTGTGGGTGGAAGGGAAGGGAGGCGGATCTAGCACATGGTCCCCTTCTTCAGCAGCGTGTGGTCCAGGGAATGACTTTGCCTCTTCTTATTTTGGAGGGGGGTTACATTGGGAAAGGAGTGACAGCATCAGTATACTTGCTATTGATATATTACAGGTATATCAATATAAATGCAATTTAAAGGACTTAACAGAACCCTTTATTTTGCAATTATGATGTGATGAAATCTGAGCCTTTAAAAGGAGTTAATGGATGGAGTTAAGAAAACCAGGACAAGTCACCAAGGCCCATTGAGAACAGCAAGCTAGCTCTGGGGTAGGCAGAGAGTGGCTCCTCTTGTGTAAACATTAAAATGCAAGGAGAACCCTCTGCAAGCCCTGAAGAACCCCTGAAAAGCCCTGGGGTGAGCATTCTATGTAAAATGGGCCCAAGAAAGAAAGACTGTGTTGTGATGAGTTTGCTGAAGCACCTTGGGAGTATATATAGTTATAACTAGAAAATATTTTTTGTACTTTGCACTGGCTGTATTATTTATTTTCATATTTCTACCCTGCCTATTCCTGAAGGGCTCTGAGCGGCGTACAACACAATAAAAGACAAATAAGTTAAACCAACAATAAATAATACTCTAAAATACAGTAAAACTCAGAAGAACAGATAAAAGATGGCGACTTCAACCCCATCCCCCCACCCCAGGAGGCCAATAATATCAGCTGTTAACCTGGCTGAAAAAGCCTGGTGGAAGAGCTCCATCTTACAGGCCCTGCAGAATTGATTCAAATCCCACAGGGTCCTGATCTCACTTGGAAGCTCATTCTATTGGAGGCGGAAGGGCATCTTGATGGGTGTTTCCCAACCCCTTTCTCAGGGTGAACTGCTTGGCACGCCCATCTAGGTCCAGTTTACTTCCCTGCCTTGATAGGGAGAGCAGCATCCTTCTCAGTCTCTGCAGGTTTTTGTATTGTAAGTCCTAGTCTGTCTCTTGTGTCTGTCATTTCTACCTTTTAAGTGTCCTCTTTCTTCTATCTCACACCTAAGCCGCCAGGTATCCCCTGCCCAAAGACCCTACCATGGCTGACCGGTTCTCTCCCCCTAGGGTGACCTTTGTATGGTCCTCGGCCGAGGGCACTAGAGCCGCTACTCGCAAGGGCAAGGGGGCAGGCAAAGTCAACGTCCCTTCTCCCCCCCCTCCCATCCAGCCCAAAGCCAAAAAGCCACGTAATGAGGAGCCGCGCGGAAAAAAGCGGCAAGAAAAAACGCGGCATTCAGAGCCTCGCGGCGGCGACCCCCGCGCTCCCGGAGAGGGCGCCGCCCAGTCCTGGGTCTCCACAAGCCCCAGCCGACGCTCTCCTTCCCCCCAGGAGGCCGGCGATCGCGTCGAGGACCCGGAGGCCTCTCCCAACGCAGCAGACGCCTGTTCTCCATCCCGCCCCGCCATAGCGGAGGGCGCTGCTGCCGAGGCTCAAGATGGCGCCCATTCCGAAAGCGAAACGGAGGGCAGCCTGGAGAGTGACTCCTTCTCCGTGAGTCAACCACGAGGCCGAACAGCCAAGAAGGGGGAGGGGCATAGCCACCATACAGTGGCACTCCCTGGCTTCAACAAATGGCATGATGTCTCCCCCCAACAATTAGTGGGGCTTTTCAGAGAAGCCATGAGGGAAGAGATTCAATCCTACCACAAAAAAGAACATGGCCCAAAGCGCAGAAGGCGCTCTCCTTTCCCTGCATCTCCCATTAGGTCTCCAGCAAGGGCAGCCAGACGCAGCCATAGGAAACCACTAACCTTCCCAGGGGAGGAGGACTTCAGTGAGAATGAATCAAATGGTAATTCTGAACTTTTCTCAGAGTCAGAAGGGGAAACTTCAGATACAGAGCAACCCCTAAATTTTTTTGAGGTTGAAAACATTTCCCTACTAATCTCTAAAGCCATCTCAGCCTTAGCTCTCAAGAATTCCGCAGACGCGGTGGACCCTACAGCCACTACCAACTCAGATAAACCAATTAAGGGCGTCCCTAAAGGGAAGAAAGAGATCTTCCCACAAGAGGACCGCAACCCCAAATTCTTGCCTGTTCCTGAATACTTTCAGAGGGGCATTCTTAAAGAATGGGCTTCTCCCACATCATCTAAAAACCTGGCCCCATCATTTAAAAAGCTGTACCCAGTACCAGATTACATCACCAAAATGCTTCAGGTTCCCCCTGTAGATGCACCCGTCTCCGCCCTGCAGTCAGGGGGACTAGTCTCCAAAGATGGGGTTGGCACCATTAAAGACCAGCTAGATAAACGCTCAGAGGCCATCCTTAAAAAAGCACACGACGGCTTGGCCTCTTTATCAAAACTTTTACTCTCCTCGGCCACCATCGCCAGAGCAGCCATCGTATGGCTAAGAAGAATCCTAGACATGATCCCTCCAGAATCTAAAGCCCTGAGAGAAGGGATTGAAAGGATCCTCCTCAGTACATCCTATCTAGCTGATTCCAATCATGAAGGCCTCCTGATAACAGCCAAAATTATGGCCAACGCTGTAGTGGCTAGAAGACACGCTTGGCTTAGAGCCTGGCCCGCAGACATGTTATCCAAGCATCTGGTGGCAGGTTACTCCTTCCGGGGAGATACCCTGTTCGGACCGGAACTGGAACAAGTCCTGGTACCAACCAAGGATAACAAAAAAGCGATGCCCAAATCGATCAAGATCGATCACTCCTACCAAAACAACAAATCTACGCACACCTTCCGGTCTCACAAGACCCTTCCCAGATCCTCCAGAGATGGCAAACGCTGGCAAGCCCAACAGGGCTTTCGCAAACGCACCGGACAATTCAACAATTCCTTTCGCAACAACGCTAAGTCAGGAAAAACCTTCTGCCCCGAAGGATCTTCCAAACAATGACTCCCACTCCCTTCCCGTGGGTGGCCGCCTTCAACACTTCAGCCATCAGTGGGAAGGCAGCCATGTGGATCGATGGTCTCAGGAGGTCATCCAGTCAGGTTACTCAATCGAGTTTGCTCATCTGCCCCCTCAACGCTTCCGCGCCTTCCCAGTCAACTCCAACATAGACAAGGCGCAAAGAACTCAACGGGCCATTCAACACCTCTTGAAGATCCAGGCGATAGAACCAGTGCCAAAATCGGAGAGATCCTCGGGGGTGTTCTCTCATTTCTTCACTGTGCCAAAGCGAAACGGAGACTGGAGAGCAATACTCAACCTGAGATTCGTCAATCGACATCTGCACCTCCATCGTTTCAGGATGGAAACTCTACGCTCCATCATAGAAAACATCCGTCCAGGAGACTTCATGACGTCCCTAGATCTGACCGAGGCCTATCTCCACATCCCAATTCACCACACCCACAGGAAGTATCTACGGTTTGCAGTGGGGCAACAACAGTTTCAATTCAGGGCTCTCCCCTTCGGGCTGGCCACTGCCCCGAGAGTCTTCTCCAAGATCTTGCTATGCCCCATCACCCTTCTTTGGGAACAGAAGATCCATTCTTACCCTTACCTGGACGATATCCTTATACGATCGGGATCGGCCCTACAAGCCGCCAAGGACGTCCAAACAGTACAAAAAGTGCTACAGGACCACGGGTTCCTAGTGAACTTGGAAAAAAGCACAACTATTCCGTCACAGACGATGGAACACCTAGGAGCCCTCATAGATACCACCAAGAACTCCTTGTTCATCCCACAGAACAAAAGAACACGCATCCGGCAGACCGTGTCCCTGATTATCTCCAAGAGGACATCATCTCTGCTTCTCCTGGCAAGCCTGATGGGATTGATGGTCTCAGTGTTCGACATGCTACAGTGGAGCCGACTCCATGCCAGGCCCCTTCAATCCTTCCTGCGCCCATTCCAATGGCAGATCATGCACAAACAAGATCACATCGTCCAACTGACTACACGGCTTCGCAAGGAACTCAGGTGGTGGACCTGCGACCACAACCTGTCGAAGGGGAAGATATTCCTGCATCAGGAAAGGAACCAGGTGATCACCGACGCCAGCCTGCGGGGCTGGGGGGCAACCTTCAAGGATCAGTGCGTCCAAGGACTCTGGTCATCAGAAGAAACGGACCTGCCAATCAACATTCTGGAAACAAGGTCCATCTTCAATGCCCTTCTCCACTTCCAGACATCTCTCCAGGGGACCCATGTTCTAGTAAGAACAGACAACACCACGGCAAAGGCTTACCTAAACAACCAAGGGGGGTCCAGGTCCTCACAAATGCACAAGGAGGTCATGCGCATCCTAGTATGGGCCGAGATACACCTGTTGTCCCTGTCCGCAGAACACATCAAAGGCCAATTAAACATCACAGCCCACTGGCTCAGCAGGACCACAATAGTGGAAGCGAAATGGAAACTGAAGCCCGACATCTTCCATATGATCTCGAGGAACCTGGGACCTCCCAAGGTAGACCTATTCGCCTCAGCGGAAAACTGCCAGATTCCGCAGTTCATGTCCAGGTTTTACCACCCGAAGGCGATGGACGTGGACGCCCTCATAGTTCCATGGCCCAAGGCCCTACTGTACACCTTCCCTCCATTACCCATCATCCCCAAGGTGCTGAGGAAGATAGCAGTAGAGCAAGCCGAGGTGATCCTGGTGGCACCGCACTGGCCACGGCGTCCGTGGCTCTCTTCAATTCTGGAGATGGCAGTCTCCCAAGGGATCCCACTTCCAACGCCTCCAGACATGCTGACCCAAGGACCAGTCTCCCACCCGAACCCCGGTTGGTACAAACTGACCGCGTGGCGCTTGAAAGGAACCTCCTAAGACGTAAAGGGTACTCTGATCAGGTCACTAATACAATCCTAGCGTCCCGACGCTCTTCCACCGTCAAAATCTACAACTCCTCATGGAAAGCTTTCGCGCGTTGGTGTAGACGGAAGTCTATCTCCCCTCTTTCTCCTACCCTTCCGCAAATTCTGATGTTCCTTCAAGATGGACTCCTTCAAGGCCTGCGTAGCTCCACACTGAGGAGACAAGTAGCAGCTCTAAGCACGGTACTACCGGAAATCCGAGGAATGCCCCTTTCCAGGAACCCGGATGTCGTACGCTTCCTTACGGGGGTGAAGCAAATACAACCACCGGTGATCCACCGCTTTCCCACCTGGTGGCTGCACCTAGTACTTTCCGCTCTTACGAAATCACCCTTTGAGCCGGTACAGACCATACACCTTAAGTGGTTACGTATGAAGACCTTATTCCTGCTAGCCATAACTTCAGCCAGACGAGTATCTGAAATCCACGCCCTGTCAGTAGAGGCAGAACTGTGCATCTTCCACAAGGACCGTGTGATAATCAGACCCGATCCCACTTTCATGCCCAAGGTTAACTCCAAATTTCATAGATCTCAAGAGTTGGTGATACCCTCCTTCTGTGCTGCACCCTCTCACCCAACAGAGAGATTGTGGCATAACCTAGATGTTCGGAGAACCCTGAAAGCATTCATCATAAGGACTGAGTCCATTCGGACTTCCCACAGCCTCTTCATTAACGTCACTCCCCCTAACCTGGGGGGAAGAATGTCAAAAGCAGCTATCAGTAGAGCTATTAAAGCATGCATCATCGAAGCCTACAAAGCGTCTAATCATCCACTTCCCCAGGGAATTACAGCCCATTCCACTAGGGCGGTGGCTGCCAATGCAGCCTTTAGAAAACAAGTCCCTCTGCTGGACATCTGCAGAGCTGCTATCTGGTCGACTACATCCACATTTGTCAGACACTACAGACTACATTCCCTTGCAGCATCCGAAGCCACCTTCGGCAGACGTGTGCTGGAACACATTATCGGGGAATGATCTGACCCACCCGTTTTGGGACTGCTCTGGGAGTTCCCATCAAGATGCCCTTCCTCCTCCAGTAGAACGGTCCATTGGTTACTCACCGTGAAGGGACCTTCTGCTGGACGAGGAAGGGCATCTTGGCCCTCCCTGGATCAGCTATTAGTCCCCGATAATGGGTTCCAAATCGTTCCAGCACAGCACTAAGTTTCACTTGCAGAGCGTTTATTGTTGTTTCATGTTGACAAGTTGTCGTTTTTCATGTTATTCTGTCGCTTCCTGACACGCATGTTAGTACATTAGAGCTCTCACTACTCTGGACAGTCGTTTACTGGACCTAGATGGGCGTGCCAAGCAGTTCACAGGAAGTGACAAGTTTAAGACCCTGCCTCCCTGAGAACGGGTTGGGAAACACCCATCAAGATGCCCTTCCGCGTCCAGCAGAAGGTCCCTTCACGGTGAGTAACCAATGGACCGTTCCACCAGGTTAGGGTCAGGGCAGAATAAGCCCTGGCCCTCGTGGAGGTCATCTGGATGTGCTTTGGGCCAGGGATCTATCCCGTCGATCCCTAGGATGGGGGATGTCTGATAGGGGATGGATTCCTGCATCACCATCACCATACCATTCCCCCGGCCCTATGTCCAAGGTTGATGGATTATCATGGAGCCAGCTGGGGTGAGTTCATTGAGGGCAACTGTCTCACCCTCCCTCACCCAGGCCTCTGTGATACATTCAAGGTCCACATCCTGTTCACCGAGAAAGTCCCGGAGAACAGAGGTCTTATTATTATGCATATGTATAATAAAGCTCTTGGACCAGTCTGGAAAAGAAAGTAGCCTCTTGCAATGCAGACCGTGGCTTCTTTCATGGGGTGTATTCATGTTGCATTAATAAGTAATAGGTGACTCCTGAATAGTTTGAGATATAAGCCCTGCACATATACAGAAACATCCATCATGAATTCAACCGCATTCCAGTTCCAGAGAGAGTTTCATCATGAGATGATAAAAACCCATGACACTTTCAAAAGATTAGTCAGATAGCCCCCCAAAGGAGCAGTGGCAGCTGTTGCCAGGATGTTTGAGGGAGTGGTAATATGGAAGCTGTGTAATTTTCTCTGTGGGTGAAGAATGACGGGTAAGAAACATTTCCTGTGTTAAGCTGAAGGCTTCTAAGACATTCCAGGAAAGAGGCAGCAAGAGTCAATCAAGCCTGTCAACAATTGAGACACATGCAAAGACCAACATCATATTGGCAGCTGGGATTAGAAGAGGGCACTTGTCAGCATGCCATTCATTGTTATCTTATCACAGTGGGCTCTGGCACCCCACTGGCACTGCAGGGCCGAATTGTACTGGCTGTCACGGCAGAGCTTCCCATTCCCCCATATTAATGAAAAGGTCCTCCATTTTTATTCTGCTAATAGTGTCAACCTGAACTTTTTTGAGGTTTGTCATTCTTTATGGAAAGGATTTCCAAGGTGTGGAGTTAATGAAATGATATGGAGGAGGGTATAGGAGCCCCTTTAAACATTAAAGCCTCCTCAGCATTATTCATTCATCTTCGTGAGAATTCAGGGAAGGCGCCACGATTAAGTGGCAACCGTACCAATTAGTGTTGCTGCTGGTGGTTTGCAAATTGCATGTAAAATGTAGGATTTTTGTCCAGAAGTGCTCATGTAAATTGCCTTACAAAAATATGCCCCACTGTGTCAAGCTTTGTTGCTTTCGCTGGAATGATGATGTCTGTCCAGATTTCTCAGATGGGCAGGTTTGCTTGACAGCTACCCAAAGAGAAATCTTTCTTGTTAACTATTAGTTGTGTTTCTCAGAAGATGGGTCTAACAAGGGGCACTGGTTATTTGCTAGCAACACAGTCTTGATTCCCATTTGGAGAGGAACTGTATGTGTCTGACTTTGATATCTGAATTTAAACAGCTAAATGAGTAGCAAGAATCTGCACTTACGCATTCAAAGCTATGGCTCTTCTACTGTCAAGTATACAAACCTCTTTACGTTGCCTCTGTTCCTTCCATTTTGTTTTTGACACTTTCTGCTATGGAACATGGAGTTTAAAGTCAATCATGTTGAGAGCCAGACGTGAATTTCTTGTGTTGGGAGCCAGACATATGCATTGCCATTTTTCAAAAGATATCAAACACCAATCGCACTTGTGACTTTCATCTGTGACTAGCTGGGATATGTTGTTGAAGGTAAACAGCATAAATGCATTTGAGGCTCTGTTCACTCCGTTAATAACACAGCGAGAAAGTTATCTGCAGCAGTATAAGATCTGCATTAAGGAAAGAAAGGATAACAGAGAACTAATGGGAAGAAGAGGTTTTTCTGGACAATCTCATCAACTAAGCTCCCATTCAAAGGTGCAGGAGTAGCACATGGTACAACTTTTCTTAGATGGCACCACTTCAGATGGCAGGTGGGGGGAGGTGGCATATTTGAATGCCCATACATTAAAATAGTTATACATAGATACCTAATATAGCAAAGAGCAAAAGCCCTTCTGCTTTACATGCCATATTTCCAAGAAAAGGATTGGAGGGGGCACAAATGCATACTTGTATTCATACTTGACAAAGAAGAAAACGGAGATGTACTAGAATCTATTAAAGCGGTTGGACTCTGTTAGCTGGGGTATCTTTTGTATCAGGGTGGAGGCTTCCAAAATCCTTGTGTTTGTGTTCTTCTTTCAGGACTGGCAAACTGCTTGTTCCTGGCTAATAATTGATGAACAAAAGAAAGAGGACGGGGGGAAACTGGAGGGATGTATTTCTAAGTAAGGAAAAAACATTGTGGATATCAACAGTAAAGACCAAGACCAAAAGAATGTTAATAAAGCAAGTTTTATGGTAGTTAAAAAAACAACAACAATTAGAGCTCAGCCATCTTTTAATCATATTCTCCAGCAAATAACTTGCTGTTGCAAAATGCTTCAGACTAAATCCACCCAATTCCATGGGGTGATAGGTGATGATACTTTCCCAAGGTCAGTTTCTAGCAAAAGCAGTAGCGTGACTGATACAAAGCACCAACAGAACACTCAGGCCTTGAACTGTGCCCTACCTCAGGGTTATATTCTACTTGCTGAAAGCATTATGAACTTTTATTTCCACAAGCAAGTTTTTTTCACTGGGCCTTTTGCCCTCCCACTGTCTGTAGCCTAATGAGTTTATTTTTTAAGCCTTCTGCCTGCCATCAGTCTATCTCCCCCCTTTTTATAGGGAACTCAACAATGCTGACTGTCTCCATAACACAGCATCATTCTTTTTTCTTTTCCCAGTAGGCACAACTATGAAGAAGATTTGTATCCCCCCTTTCTCTCCTGCAAGGAGACTCAAAGGGGCTTACAAACTCCTTTCCCTTCCCCCCTCACAACAAACGCCCTGTGAGTTAGGTTAGGCTGAGAGAGCTCTGAGAACCTGTGACTAGCCCAAGGTCACCCAGCTGGCGTATGTGGGAGTGTACAGATTAATCTGAATTCCCCAGATAAGCCTCCACAGCTCAGGCGGCAGAGCGGGGAATCAAACCTGGTTCCTCCAGATTAGAGTACACCTGCTCTTAACTACTGTGCCACTGCTGCTCCTTTGAACTCTAGGGTCTTTCTTTCCCCATGATTATTATTACAAGGGTGGACCCATGTGTTGTGGTATCTAATGACTACTGCTGTATCTGTCTTGAGCTGAAGCTTTGCTGTTCGCTAACTCACCCCTGTATGGCAGCTTCCCTACAGGATTGCAATGATAGTTTTAAGCCTGTTGGCTTTAGAAATCTGTGTTCCTGCTTCTGGAGCTCCTGCCCAGCCTCCCAAAGCCAAGCAGCTCAGAATTGCAACCCTGCAGAAAAATACCCCTAGAGGCTGAGGTTAGGAACAAAAGTGAGAAGTTAATGCTTTCCCTGTGCCCTTTCTTTAGGCTACAGAATATTTCCTTATAATTTTGCAATGCTGAGTTTGGTACTGTTGGAAGTAGCTTCCCCTTCAAGCCTCCAGGCTACAATTTGCAATCCTACAGGGAAATTTTCTGATAGTTCTGCTATTGGGGTGTCAAGGAAACAAACTGCATACCTACACCTCCCCTCAGAGATACAAATAACATTTCTCTGCAAAGTCTAGTAATGCAGCACTGGGAATTTAGTTTTCCTGCCAAGCTCCAATGCTAGGCTTTACAGTGCTAAACAGATATCTCCCTTTGTTGGTAGGGATACGGTTTAGGCAATGAGGTTGCTACTCGCCCAGTGCCTCTCCTGAAAATGGCAACAACAACAAACCAACAGTGTATCTTTAAAATGGCACAACTTAGTACTCAGTCAAGTCTCAGATTAGTTCATCTTGTTCTGTTCCCTGCTTGATTAAAATACCAAGCTAGGCAGTTTTGATAGAAAAGTTTCCTTTCACCACTTCCACGCCTCTGCAGTGAGGAAATCAGATTCCACTGGGGTCTTGGTCAGGTGAAGCCATTGAAGTACACAGATCACTCGGTTTGCCTCAGTTGCTTAGGGAAGCTATAAATTTGCCAGAGAAGTTGCAGAAGGCAAGTAACATGTGGACAGTTTATCCCTGATTGGAGCAATTGGAGTGCATTTATAGTTGTCACTGTTCAAGGCACCCCATTACAACTTTTTGCAGTATAAATTTGTAAAATGCCCATTTTCTTATTACCACAAGAGGAGAATAAACTACAAGTCCCATGAGGCTTTGTGAGAATGTGCTTGTGTAAACTAATCTTGCTCCTGACAGTTTAGCAGCCATTAATCTGCAAGCTGTCAGGAAACAGGAGAATGCACAGAGGTGAACACACCAATGCCTAAGTAGGAAATCCTGTATTTTTAAAATGTTATCTGATCCTTTGGAAAAAAACTGTGATGATTATGTTGGTAGTGGAAGCAATGAGGGCAGCTGTAAAAAGGTATTTCTATTCTGCACACACACAGAGGTGGAAGAGGTAACATATCCAAGCTGTTTGCATACGATCTAACCACTTCATCAAACATTCAGCTCTCAGATTGTGTTTGTGACATAGGAACCCTGTTCACATATTATACACGTACATTCTGCATGTACGTGCACATACGTTTATAAGAAACAACCAACACACAACAACTTTACAAATGAATCCAGACACCAGTACCTGTTTAAATCACACATTCCTCTGTTCATGTGTTGAATGTAACGTGATAATTATTGAATGCACCATGTATAAAAAATTAAGAATCTATTGTATGCCAGTGTGTTCATTAAAACTTATTAGGGCTGTGTTTGTGATGTGATCTGAATCAGCAGGTACTTGAGCACACCTGTCAAGGAGCCATAGTTCAGTCCTATGCAGGGTCAGTTCAGTCCTACGCAGCTTAATTCTGACTGTATTGGAGTACTTATGACCAGACAAAGAACAAGCCCTCTCTAGAAGCATCCTTCCTCATTTGGGAGCTGAGTGATTGTGAACTTCCAAGGTAGAAGAATAGATCCACTTCTTAGGTCTTTCATGGGGTAGTAGAAAAATGTTATTAGATTGAACACAGATATGTTTTATTTGTTATAGCAACCAATTACTAGGTAAGTGTATTCAGGAATTAGAAAGCTGCACGTTTGATTTAAATGAACAGTTTAGTTGCATCTTTTCTTGGTGTTTAAAATCTATCTACCCTGCAGCTGAAATATGTGAACAAGCTATAGTCTAGTTAGAATTTGCTACTGTAACTTTTCCTTGTTGTATATTACTGGGGAAAAGTACTGTCTAGTCTCATAGCTGATTCACACATGCATTCAGATGATGTCTGATCTCCGTACTTGGGACACAGTCCATGAAATTGCTGCCTGAAGTTGTGTTCTGTAATGACTTACTCATGTCACACTGATCGTTGTAGTCATCATGTGATAAGTATATAGGAGTGATTTCACACTGTGTCTCTGTGGGATGGATGACAGGGTAAAATAAAAGGGCATTGGAGTTCATTTCTTGAACCCACATTTTGGGTTGTGGTCTGGACAGCCCTTTTGTCTAGTGATCTTTGCTCTATCAACAGAAACAAAAAGCAATAATTTTGGTCCTGGGCACATTTAATAGGGACTTAATTGATTTCCATGGACAATAATGTAACATAGCCCTATCCTAACCATGTGATGTCGGCAGAACATCACTAATGGTATTGTATATTTGTCCTTATGTAATTGTTGGGATGGTTCCCATTCTATATATGGGGGGGCAGCAAGACTTTGGAGCATGTTGCAAGTGACTTTAGTAAAGTAAAAGCTACAAAGAAATAATTTCCCAGCAAGTTGTATTTGTGGCACAGGAAGGAAAGGAGAGGTGAAATGCAGGGAATGGGAGGTTAAAGCAAAACAAATTGGCTGCTTGCAGAGGTCCTGTGCCAAACGTCAGAAGGCTCTTGTTCTCAGAGATGTTGTACAGCATGACCATAACAACAGGGAGGGCAGGTGGGCAGAGAAAGAGCATGGTAGATTTAAAGCTCCTCCCTCATAGTAGAAAACAGAGCAAACAGATGAAGCAATTGACACTCAGAAGAGCACAGCAGAGTAGTGAATCCACTGACTCTAGATTTTGTCTCTGTTGTAAAAGAGGAGTGGCAAAAAAAAAAGGAACTGTGATTCATTCAGCTGGGTAAACTAGACTACAGGCAAACGAGAGCTTGTTTTACTGGTCCCTTTTTCAAGAAATGGGTGCCAATATCAAGTGATAACTGTGATTTTCCCCCTCCGGAGAAGCAGCCTGTTTTACAGCTAAAATAAGGATTTCCAGCATAGTGATAAAACTTCTAGAGGACACCTTTTACTTGAAAACCGGATGCAGTCCTAGCATAAGAAATGCAAAATAAGCCACATGAGAAATGCAAAATAAGCCACAAAATAGCACAAAATTTAGAATATCTGGCATAGGACACAACACTTTGTTTCACATATAATATGTCTTGGCAATGTATGAATGAACCTTGAAGAAGATTGAGGACCATTCACGTGATCTTTCCTTCTCTGTTCCTCCTGCCTCATTCTTCATACCTGATTAGTTCCTGCCAAGCACAAGTGGAGCTGTGCCATGTAAACAAGAGCTTTCATGTCTCCTGCTGAACTGTACTCTTCAAAATCATACCTCTGTGGGTCAGTGGACTCAGACTCAGGGGGTGGGGGGTGTCAAAGTGGTGGGCTGCAGGGAGAAGGGGAATTGGTGAAAATCACCTTTCCCCTCTTGTACAAGCTGAAGCCTCTTTTGTGAGGATGAAAGGAGGTTGCGATCGTTCCTTTTTCACAACAAACTGGCTTTACATCTGTGCCAACAAATAACGGTTTGTACTTTTTCTGACAAGACCCTGTTCATAATCCAGATTTGCAGGAAATATATAGTTCACCAATTTTGTTGAAACTAAATGTAAATTAATAAACTTCTGGCTCTAGGGGGCAGTAGAGATTGAGCAAGCCTCAAGTTTCCTCAAGGCTGGTTCCCATATTGGCAAACTGCAGCTGGACCAAACCTGGTAAAGAGGGTGGAAAGGTGTGTGGGGGAGGATGGAAAGATTAGCCTTGGGTGGAGGTGGGGTAGAAAGATGATTCTTAGTGTGGGGGAGATTTAGAAAATAAGTATGGGGTGGGGGATGGGTTGAAAGGTGAGGCTTGGGGTGGGGAGGGTGGAATGGGGATACTTCAGTTGGGGGGAGGTGGAAGGACTTTTCCTGGCCTGTGGAGCAGCGGGCACCAAGGCACTGCTGCTCTGCCAGGCTGGGGGGCCTGCTGGGGTGGGGGGCATTCTCTGAGCCTGCCAGTCTGTGCACCCTGTTGGGGGGGGCAGAGGGCTTTTCCCAGCCTGTGGAGCAGTCGTGGGTGCCAAGGCTGGGATGGGCTGCTGAGGCTTGCTGTTGGGTCAAGAGAAGGCGAGCGGGAGAGAAGATGGAATTTTGCCCACCAATGGAATGTTTCCCACTTTGTGAATGCTGCTCGCCGATTGGTGGAGGGTTCATCGGTGTGACATTCCATCGCTTAGTCCTTTATTGGTTAGGATGGCAAATGAGCAATGATAATGAAACTCACTGGAGAGGGACAGCCTTTGTCCTACCAATGAAGACATAAAATTGGGTGGTGGTTATACAAAAATCAATGCAGCTTTTCTTACAGAGGAGGCTGGGGCCACTATGCTGTAGCAATGCTGGGTCTGTTCATGTAACTCCTCTGTCAAGTATGAATGATCTATGCAAGCAGTTTAAAATGAGCTATGCAAGAAGATCCCGGGTTGGATCCATGCACCATTCCCATTCAATCTTGCCCAGTTTCCCTCCTTACTACAGCCCCCATCCCATATGGCTTTTGTGCAGTCAGGTCTCATGATCCCTAGTATTATTGGGGGAGGGGGACTGTCAAAAAGATCCCTCTTTCCTTTTTCACCAGCTAAAAAGCTGGTTTAATCTAATTCCTTGCAAGGAACCAGTAAGCTGATTGGACTGATATGACATAGCATGGGCCATGACTTGGGGTGCGAAAAATATGTATAAAAACCAATCTTGGTCATTCGAGTTTCCAACTTTCAAAATAATTAGAAGATTAGAAGACCATACCCTGTGTGAGATCCCACAAAACAGGACGTTATCAAAACAGAATTATCCTTTTTGTTACTAGGATTCTTCCATTATTAATCGTCAATGATAAAACTTTTCGTTGATGGTATCACTGAAGACCGAAGATGGGGAACCGCATGTTTTAATACCCTTCCACCTCAATGAACCAATTTCCTGCACATGCAAAAGTAGCCTGTTGGGAAGCAGGTCAAGTTATGTTCCTAATAGAAGGTAGTGTTTCCAGGGAAGAGCATTCAAATATGCAAGAATCCTCCCCCCCCAACACACACACACACACACACACACACACACACACACACACACACACACACAGAGAGCTGCATTTTCTTTCTTTCAGGAACAGCTATACCACAACATTCTAATGAAAAAATAACCTTGAATTCATGCAGAGACTATCAAGTACGAAATGCCAAGGTATAGAAAGTTTTATGGGACTTCATCATTCTGCAGACAAACACCCCTGGCCCTTGAGAGACAATACCTACCAATCATTTGGGCTTTTCTTATGTCATTATAATTCAAAATTTGCATGCTTGACTTATAGCCACATCATAGTTTTTGGTTCCTGCATTAAGAAAGCTATCACCATCCCAACTCAGTGCCCACAGAGCTTATTTCTATGGAGCAAGGGGAATTCCTCCCCCTCCCCTCTCCTTTACTATTACCATAACACTACTCTGATCCAGCATTAAAAATCTGATATGTGTATTGACCTTAGGGTGAGAAGTTGCATTGGAGGCTGGGGTGGTGGGGGGAGAGAATCTGTTGACTCTTTATTCTCAAATAAAGCAACATCCCTCGACCCCAGACAGATCAATGGAGTAGTGAAATTGATTAGAATAGATTGCAAATAAACTCCAGGTGTAATCACTCCTAAGGGAAATTTCAGTATTTTTATTCTATATGAGCATGTTTGCACACATCTGAAAAGGGATGGATGGTTATAAGAGACAGGGTTTTCTCTGTGTTGGCACCTTGATTATGAATTGCCTTGCCTGCATCCATTAGTTTGGCACCAGTCCTCTTGGCCTCTAGTGCTAGGTTAAGAATCATTCGTTTCCAGGCATTTTGCTAACTCCGCTCCCCTCTCCTCTGATCATATTTGTGAAATATTTTTGCTACTTGCTCTTAATACTTCTTTTTGATAGTCTTTTTCCCCCATTATAATTCCATGCAGTGTTATTCCAGTCTAAACCTGTTGACTTCTGTGGTTGAGACTGGAGTAATTCACCTCTGATTACATTGTTAATTTCTTACTGCTTTAAATGTTATTGACCGTGGTATTGCAGTTGTTAAGGGTTTTGCTGATTATTTTATTGTTGTCATTCGTAATATAGTTGTACCGTTTGCTAGTGTTGTAACTGTAAGCCTCTTTGGGTGGCAAACTCAATAGCAAGTGTAGTATAGAAGTAAAGTGTATTTTAAGTAAAATGTATTCATTCATGTACTCATAATTTTTAAAAGGCAGCCGTTAAGGGGGAGGTGAGGTGATAGGGAGAAATGAGATATCTTTGAGTGTCTTCTGCTTATACATGTTTATTGCACCAAAAGCTAGTTTCAGCTTTTCCAGGATCTAGCTTGAAGATTCCGCGAACTGGCAAATCAGGTGAACTGCAGACTATAATAAAATTTCAAGGCTGACCAGGTGTCGTTTCTATTTTGCTGTCTCACAATCTCAGAAAAGCTATTATGTGCACATAGCCTCAGATATAAGCTTCACAGTAAGAATACCCCTTCAGTATCCAGGGCCTTGATCTGAGGGGTCCAGGCTAGCCCAATCTAGTTAGATCTCAAAAGCTAAGTAAGGTGGCCCTGGTTAGTATTTGAATAGGAGATCACCAAAGAATATTGGGCTTGCAACACAGAGGCAGGAAATGGCAACCGACCTCTGCTAATCTCTTCTCTTGAAAATCCTACAGGATTTACATAAGTCAGTTGCGACTTGACAGCAGTTTGCACCACAACCAGCACCACAGTAGCCAGGACAGAAAATGAGGCTGCATTAAAGGCACTCCCATGGCAGCTTTGACAGGAAGCATTACTGAACATCATATGGCCATTCGTGGCAGCAGTGCTTCTCCTGCTTGTTTGAAGTCTGGTTGATTTTGCTGTGATCACTGGAATTCCTGCCTTCCTTTCCAGTTCTTGTCAAGTTCTTAATCAGAGCAGGGGCTTGGTCCCGATTGCCTATCAAAGTTTTTGCATGAATCCCTGCCAAACACCTCATATTACCTGCCCACAGGGGAATCAGCCATTCTAGAGCATGGAAGTTTCTCCCCAGAAATTTAAAACGTATCTGGATATGACTATAGGCAAATGCATACATATATTCTGATGGTACTAAGTGCCAGCAAATGTCAAGGGTGAAACAACCATCCCATATTCAAAGTCACCGATCATTTCATCCTCTTAAAGCCATTTTCAAAGGAGTGAAGTTCAAGCAGTGACTTACTGGTTGAAGACACCTTGATCAACACACGTGCATGTGTGAATCGAACTCAAATGAACCATGGAAGAAGCTTGGCTTTCTTGGAATGTGTTAGTAGTTCAACCTGGGTCTGTGAAAAAGCATCGGTTTTCTGGGGCTTGTAGTAGCTGGTTTGATTTATCTCAAATCCTTAGAGCTCTAGGAGCAAGCGATGGAAAACGCTAGAGAGAATGTATTCTTCTTATTGATCTGATTAGCATTAGCTTGATTGATGATAGAATAGGATAAAGAACTATGGGGCTTCAGTGAAATTCAAGGTGCAGAGGAGGGAGAGGGCAAGTGGCAGCATCCACAACGGGAGTTGTCTTTTCTGAGCCACATTTAGTTAGGCTTCTACCACAAAAAGTGTTTATGCACTTGGGGCTGCTTGGGGAAAAGCCCTCCTTGTGATGGTGCAACACTGCATGTCCTCTGATCCCTTCCCTTTATGGTTCCCCACCTTTTTTCCCCTCTCCCCTCTCCTTGTAGTGGCTGCCACAAAGGGCTTCATTTGGCTGACTGATAGCACTTTTGTCTATAAATGGAGGCAGTTGGCCCATCTCCCAGTATAACACAAGATAGGCTTGTGCATCAGTTACGCAATCTTTAGCTTGATTCCTTCATTGGGCCAGGAAGAGAGGAGTGGGTGGGGAATTTGGGGTGGCATAGCATAGCATAGCATGGGGGGTTGAATGGGTAAAAGGGCTCAATTCACAAAACAACAAAGGTATAATTAGCAGGCTATGTCTTACCAAAACAGGCCGCCTGGAATATAGAACAGCTGTTTTGCTCTGCTGTGCAGGTGACACATCCCTTGTGGCTTGACTGCTCTTTGAGGGTGTGGCAACCAGTTGCTTTAAACCCCAGCAGTAGAAAGACAGATGCACAAGCCAGAAAAAGGAGGGTAATTTGGACATTTAAAATTGGAATTTAAGAAGAAAGGTGACACTTGGGCCTGCATAGGGGACATTCTGGAAATTCAGACATCCACAATATAGTGTATCAATAAATGTGTAGGTAGGAGCTACATTTTCCACAAGCGTTTCAAGAGTCACCTGCACAAAGAAGGATGTGCAAAGTCAAACTTAACATTTATGTAGGGATTCAGAATACCTGGAGCACTTCACATGCCTGGTTTACATTCTTACAAGAACCCTATAATATCGCAGGTGTGGGGTACAATTCAGATAGCGGCTTCTGTAAGGTCTCTAGTGAGTTTGTGTTAAAGGTAAAATTTGAACTTACTGATCCGTAGCTCAATCTTGTCATCCCTAGGCATACAAACAGAAAATATATATACAGAATATATATATACAGAAAATATATATACAGTATTTTATTTTAGTTAAAAGACATGTTGGTTTCCCCTGTATCATTAATCCCCCAACTCTTTTATTGTCCTAGCACACAAGCAACCTTTTTTTTAATAAAGAAGGGTTATATGACGTCTACTTGGATTCACTGTTTCTGTGCATGTTCCCGTTGACAGGCAGCTGTCCAAGTGGTCTTCACCTCTAGCTTTCCCACTGCTCAAAGCTCCCCTTTGACCACCAGAAAAGGCTCAGCTGGGGATCGTTGAATTTGAATGTGCAGAAAGCCTTGTGGGATGGGGTTGGCAAAAGAGGCGTCTGCCTGCGACCCTTGCAGTTATCTGCTGTCTCCCTCCTTGTTTCCCCCAGCTACTGTTTTCTCTGCAAAGAACATCGCTGCCTTCTGCCTTCTGATATGATATCCCACCATTTTGTGAACCTCTACCTTTATTGTGCTTTTTTCCTAGAGAAAGTGGCCTCCCCTCTTGCGCTAGGCTTTTTGAAAAGAGTGTGGCTGCCTCTCTCTCCCATGTGGGCATAAGTCCATGCTATTGTTTTCTGCACTGGTATATTATCATACCAAGTAGAAAATGAGGTAAGGCATGTTATAACTGACTGCGTGGGAAAGCCCCAAGTCTGTTCCTACCTCTTTTTGCTTTTTCTCCCTCTTCCCTGAGGATTATGTGTTTTCTGAAGTTGCACACAGACATCCAGTCTCTCTCCCTCCTCCTGAACCAAAACAAGGTGCTGAGACTGATAAGGCGAGGCTGAAGAAAAAGATCAAATCCTTCCCCTTTTGAAATAGGAGAGAAGGTGAAAGGGGGCTGAGGAGAGCTGTGCTGGAGATGCCGTGGCTAAGAGCAGAAATTAATTTTCAAGACAGGCAAAACAACCTGCCATGAAACAGCTCCATCCGCGACACTTGAGCCAGTTTCAAAGGGAGGCTCTGAACGTGTTCCCTCTCGTGTTTAAATGGTCTCATTTTATAACCTTTTGTAAAGATGCCAGCATGGGTGATGCGAACTCTCCCCATTCGTGACAGCAAAGAGCTTACAAGGCAGGTTTATGCTCTTCCAAGACCTTACTTTGATCTGTGGTGGGTCTTTCTATCTTAATATTCTTTGCATGCACTGACAGTTTGATAGTCTTTAACAATGGTGCGTCTCTGCATATCTATATTACTCCCTGACCATCATGATAATTTCTCCACAATGTCTAGAATTATCTTCTCAACAGAATGAGGAGCTTTAATATAGTTTCTCTTTCATTGCCTCAGTTTTTCAGTTGTCCATCTGATGATAAGGTGTGGTTTGAGCCAGTTTCTGAGTATTATCTTAGCTGTGTTGTCTCTAGCTTTTGTATAAACAACCAAAGTTAATTGGGGTCTGTTGTAATATACTTGCTACATTTTATTACTAAAATGTACACCTGGACATTTTTCCCAGGAAGAACACAAGACAGCTTAAGGCAATCGCTGAAAGATGCTAACATTTGACAGGGGAAAGAGTTCGTGTATCCCTGTAGCATGACTGGGATTGGCTGGCCCAGCCAATGGAAGATGCTTCCATAGGTCTTAGGAAACCAAGTGCCTGTAACTGTAATTGAATATTTTTTTATTTTTATGTGGTTCATGGATTGACTTTTTATCAGGAAGCTGATTATTGCTTGGTTCTCCAGTCTGAAGCCCTAACTATTCCTGGCTTGAAGACTTTAGTGATGCCCACTGGATATACCCGTTCACAAGACTGAACAGCTTGCCTACCCCTGCTGTTAACACAGTTTGTGGGTTCAATTTTTATTTATTTATTTATTTGATTTGGTATACCGCCCTATCCCCAAAGGGCTCTGGGCATGTTGAAATTGTCACCCTGTAACATCCACCCTGAAAATTTCTCTATAGCCATCAGTATATGTGAAGATGGTACCGGTATGTACTAGTCCAGGGGTAGGGAACCTGCAGCTCTCCAGATGTTGAGGAACTACAATTCCCATCAGCCCCTACCAGAGGCTGATGGGAATTGTAGTTCCTGAACATCTGGAGAGCCGCAGGTTCCCTACCCCTGGACTAGTCTAAACAGGAGCAAATGTTTCCACTAAAATGTATTATGGAGAACATTAGGTGTGAGAATAGGAATTAACTGCCTTGGCTGGTTTTTACAGCCAAAACCGGCCTCTTCCCACCCACCCCCCTCGTCCCCTCCCCTGCTTCCATTCAACCAGACACAAAAGGTAATTATCTATTTTTCCCTTATTTGTTAGACTGACAGTTGGTGATTCTTTGTTTGGTTGCCCTGATCTGCTACATGAGTATTTCTTCAATTGTGCACTGAATCCACAACTCTGGTCTCTAAAGTCCAACACTGTATGTTGGGTCCCAGAGATTTAACCAGGATTTGCCCATGAGGCTCTTGGGTCTGGGGATAAGTCCCTTTTTGGAACTAATTGTATGTTTTGAGTCAGTGAGATTTTTTGGCCAAAGCAGCTACAGGTGGGCTTTCAAAGGCAACGAAATCTGAACATCCACTACAGAACAAGGTATTCTTTTCGAGAAGCTGTGGTGTACAGGACTGCCAAGTATCACTCTTTCTGATCCCCAAGCTAGCCTTGGAGGAACTCTGGAAGCTTGCCCAAGGTTTATCCTCACAGCAAGAGCAAGGCTGTATCTGACTGCCAACTCTGACCTTAGCACTGGAAATCCTATTTCCTCACCTATAAATCATTGCTAGGGATGGGGGTGGGAAGACCCCCTCAGAATAGGACTGGGTAAATGGGAAGAGCAATCTGAAGGTTAAACAACCCCACTGTTTGTTCCGTGAAACTCCAAGCCACCTTTCTTTAGGGTACTTCTGCACGTCTGAGAACAGGAATGGTTCTGTTTTTCAGAGAAGCCTGTTGTGATGGCCCTTGTAGCCCTTCTCTTCCCTCCAGCTTGCTCCTCAGGAAAAAAAAATTATCCTCCAGCTTTGCTCCCTCTCTTGCGAGGCCCCTCACAGACATAGATTATGCATTGTTCTGTGCTGGGAAATTTGACAGCCTGGCTGGGTTTGTCTCAGCTTCCTGAGCTCATTAGTCAAGAGCAGCAGGCTCTCTGGAAGAGGTGACAGGAGTCCCCTCAGCATTGCTTCGGATTTGGAGGCTGAACTTTCAGTGCTGCCTGCAGCTCTCGCCAGTTTGCTCCTTTGTTTTGAACAAGAGGGTGAGGTGTGGGATTCAGGGCTGTAGTTCTTTTTCCTTAAACCTCCCCCCAAAAAACCACCCTCTGCTCTCATAATATGGGGACAAACAACAAAGTGAGCCTTTGTATTGTGAGTCTTGAATGAAGATTACCTGTTGTACTTGTTTCTCCCTCATGCATTGGATTCTCCCCTCTTTTCCAAAGACAGACAAATAAGCAGTTTATCAGGCAAGGGTTTTGTTAGGCAGCTTTTTTCTCACCCCCGCCTAGTCTATTTTTTAATTCAGGGTGGCTTGAACTTATCTTTCTGTGTGTCACCGCACACACCACCAGACCACTGCGCTTTTAGTGCTGTTAGCAAAACAGGAGTAACATGAAATCAGTTTAGTGGTTCGATGTCAGACTGGGAGGAGAGAGCGGAAAATATCCCCAAAGCAGCCAGCAGGCTCTTTTTTTTCCTTTTTTTCCCTTTTTTTTTTTTTTTTTTTGCGTAAAGAGGGCCTCAAACCACCCGGGAATTCCTGGATTGTCTCAGGCTGTCGTGTGTGATGTCCATCATGCTGTATGAACACCATCTGTTCGGCATTATACTCTCAGTTGCCAGGCTACCTGCTCTGTGCTGTAACACTTGACTGCCTGGCTCTACGTTAGCAGCATTATCCCAGAAGTACTGGGAGGGGGCTGGGGGGGAAGGAGGAGGAGGAGGAGGACGGAACAGTAGTCATGATTAAGCCATCTGCAAGCATGGGGGAGGGTGGAGAGGAAGGAGGAGGGAGTGCCCTGAGTAGCTATCAGTCAGCCAGCCACCCAGCAGGCCAGAATGGCCAAGGTTTAGGCTTGTTCCGCCACCTGCTGGTACCTAGCAGGAACTGCTTCCCTAGCCAGGTTTTTTCCCTCACACACCTGCTGCTTCATCCAGAGGCTGCCGAGAGTATTAAAACGTGGATGGATTTCTAAGAAGAGGTGAGATGTACCCCAGCATCCTGTGCAGCGTGTGAGACCTCTACTTGGAGCTTAAAGACGATTTCACCGGTGCTCAGGGCCTTATTAACCGCAACAGTTGCCTCTCAAGTTCTCACTTGAATCTTGTAAGGGGGGAAAGGAGGGAGCGAGGGAGCAGAAAGTGTTTTTCTAAGAGGCGTAGCTCTCCCTCCAGTCGTGGCTCTCTGGGCTGCTCATAATTAAGTTCTAACCTCCTGGGAGAATTCCTGGTGCATCTCTCCTGCATAGCAATCACCCTTGGTTACCCTGGGCGAGAAAGAAGGAGGCGATCGGCTTTGTGCGCATGGAACTGCTAACAAGAATCCTTTCTCTCTTCCTCTGACCCAGCCTTGAAAAAGGCAGGCATCACAGGAGAAGGTGTGGAAAGCGCACGCTGTGTGAGGAAGATTCACACAAAACAGTCTCTTTACCTCCACAGCGAATCCCATCGTAAGACTCAGATTTTATCTTCACTGAAAGGGATATGATGGAGCCTTCTTTTGGTTTAAAAAACAATCCTATTTTAACAGTTCTTGTTTGATCACCCTGATTGTATGAAGGCACAAGGGGACAAAGAGTTTTGAGAGATAGCTAAGCTGTGACATTAGAGGACTTTTCTATCATCCCTTTAACTCAGTGTGATGGGGTTGCTAAAATTGCATTTTGACCCAAGATTATGATAATGGTTTGACTGAGATTAGGTGGATGAATTGGGACTATGAATGTGTTCCACGGTGGAATCAACTGTGTATTTGCCTGCCATCACGTACATCCTAGTGAGGTCTTAGAAGCAGTAGATGCTGGATCTTGAATTTTAGACAGCCCAAGGTCATTGGGTTCATCTGTATTGTTTCTCACTCCGAAGAAGATTCCAAACATGACATCCCAACCCCAATGACAAACATAATGTCTATACTCTGTCTAACCAAATGATCTCAAGAGATTTGTGTGAATTAATCTTCCACTTCTTCCTGGACCTTCTTTACAGTGGAATCCTTGTACCTACCCTAAACACACACAGGGAATTTAATACTCACACAGCCACCTGGGACACCTATAAAATTATATAAAATTTTTAAACAGCACCGGGCTGGGGGGCTGGGGATGAAAATAGCAATGGAAAAAGCTTTTATCAGGAGGTTTGTTACAGAATTCATTTCAAGTTTTTGGAAGGAAGATGGACAGCAGTCTCTGCCATGTTGGAATTTCAAACCCCAAATAAACTAGCATGCCAGCAGCCCAAAACACCTCTGCAGAGCACCTCTGAACCAAATTGATATCACTTTTACACAAAGAACCAAAGATCAGTTTTTAGGAAGGAAAAATAAAAGAAGATGATTCAGGGGGAGGGGAGCTGAGCAGAGTGGAGCCATGCAGCAAATTCCTGGGCCGGAGAGGGTGGAGCTAAGCTCAGTGACTGCACTGCTGCACCAGCCCCCTTGGGCTGCCCAGGTCAGGTTATACATGCAAACTCAGCCCAGAGGTTGCCCGGAGATCAGCCAGGAAGCACGCCCTCTCCCCCTGGGCAGGCTGTGGGAGGGGGAAGCGGAGCCTTGGGGTGCTGGAGTTGGGCTTACCATGCCTCCCACCTGCCGCAGAGAGACTTTGCCCAGCAATGGCAGCTCCTTTTAGTCGGAGAAGTTCCACAGCCTGAGTCCCATTCCTCTCTCCTCAGCCCAAGAGCTAAAGCAGCAGTGGCGAGTGAGCCACTTGGACTTCCCTGCCCCCTAGGCATGAAGCGGCGGTGGCAGTGTCTGGCACCAGTGCAGCTGCCTGGTCTTCCCATCTTTCTCCAGCCTTAGTTGCTCTTCCTGGGATCTCCAAGAACTGCAAGAACTCTGACCTAGATGGGACTGCCACTTTGGGATGTTTTGGGGTGGAGGAGGGGGGGGGCATAAGCAGTGGACTATTTTTAACAGCCGAAGAACACTTTCACTTCTGCTGCACCATGAATGACCACACTTAGATCTTTCTGTGAGACAGAGTATAATCCCTGACAAAACATTTTCGATAAATTCTAAAGTGCTGTTCATCCCAATGCAGGCACAATTACTATATAACAGCATGATTTGTTACATGACTCGAATCTTGTTTTGTTTGTCTGTCTAGGACCAGCACACGGTGGGACTGTCTCGACCTACGGGCCCCATGCAGTCCTCTGTGCCACCAGGATCCAGTAATGTGGGCACAAGTCCTAGCAACACCAATTTCTTGAGCAGCCAGCCTCAAGCTGTCATCATGAAGCAGATGCTGATTGAGCAGAGGGCCCAGCTCCAGATGATGGAGCAGCAGAAGCAACAGTTTCTAAGGGAGCAACGGCAGCAGCAGCAGCAGCAGATCTTGGCAGAACAGGTACCACACCTTTTGTCCCTGACGTGATACTCCCCATTGTAAACAAAAAGACATGGACAGGGGAGCAGCAGAGCTACAGCATTCATTTAATTACTAGGATGTGTGAAAAGCTAACTTGCAGCTTCTGTTGGTTGGTTTCTTGTTTTCAGGCAGCTCCTGTTATCATGAAATCATTAGCAATCCAGCCCCTGACTTGCACATTGGACTCAGCCCCAGAGAATTTGGCTTCTTGGCCTCCCTCTGTTATTGATTCACTTTGTGTATGTCAGTTTCAGTTCTGAAGCTTCTGTTGTTTAAACTAGGGAGCCCTGGGTGTGTTCAGATTTGTGTGTTGGGGCATGTTCTATAATGTGATGGTGACTTTGAGATGACCAGGTGCAAAAAAAAGTTTGGTTGTGGTGGGGGAGAGACGCTGCCCATATGCGGGGAGGGGGGGGTGCAAAACTCAGATTTTGTCCTGGGCTCTATTTCCCCTAGCTACGCCACTTCTCTGCCCCCATTTGTTTTTGGCCTGCAGGGGGCACAGTTTTTAGGCTACCAGCACCAAAATTTCGGGGATTTTTTTGGGAGACTCTCCTGATGATACCATCCAGGTTTGGTGAGGTTTGGTTCAGGAGGTCCAAAGTTATGGACTCCCAAAGGTGGTGTCCCCATTGTTTCCAATGGGAGCTAATAGAAGATGGGGGCTACACCTTTGAGGGTCCATAACTTTGGACCCCCTGAACCAATTCCAGTATCACAGCAGCTGCCCATTGGCGGGGGCGTGTGTGTGCAAAACTCAGATTTTGCACCGGGCTCCATTTTTCCTAGCTACGCCTCTGCCCGGAGAGGAGGCCAGAAGGGACTGCCGGCTGCCAGCTGCCAGCTGCCTTTATAAGCACTGAGGGCGAGGCTTGGGGAGGTGTGGCCATGCCCCCAGGGGCGGGTGTGGGCATCCCCCCAAACCCACCCCATAAAAAATCTATTCTATACCTATGTCACTGCTACAATGAATGACAATGTTTGATCCAGTTTTTATGCACCAGGATGGATGCAGTTTACAAGGCAAGGAAAGGGATCTGATTCATTTGTTATGATGCCACAAGGATCACTGCTGTTGTCTCCCCACTACCACCACCACCACAAATGCTGCTTTCTTGTAGAGCTCCAGCCAAATTGAAGAATTATGTGAGATCAAATGGAAAAGAGCCACACTGGGACTCTTCTCTCTCCTGGAATTCTAGGGTGCTTTTTCCAGGTCTCCCTTGCTTTTTATAAGACTCCTGATTTGTTGTGATGACATGGTAAAAAAAACACAGTAGCAACAAAACTATCACGATATTTGGATATCAGTTAATCTTATACAGTAATGTAATCAAGCATATTATATATAGTTATTAATTTTGGACAAAAATTAGTCACATTTAAACAATAAATATATTTGAAAAACTTTGTACAGGAAACAGAGGAATTATCATTACCTAATGTCATAGATTTTTGTATGTTGAAATTTTCACACTACACTTTTTGAGTGAGCAGCATCTTATCTTAGGAAGTGTTTTACTCATTCCAAAAGGAAAAATATTTCACAGATTTTTTTCAAACATCTCCAAAATTTCCAGATTTTTCATTTTAAAATGTGAGGGAAAGTCCTCAGGGGACAGGAGAACCATTCACCTTCATGGAACTTTAGGGACTTGGATCAAAGTCTCCTAAGTCCTATGCCAGCCCTATAACCTCTGGACCACACTGGCTCTTCTGTTGAATCCAACAGTCATCTGAGTTTGGTCTCTGCCTGCTGCAAAGAACTCTGACTGGTGAGATCAATTTCAAACCCTTTTCATCTTTCCTGTCTCATCATCCTCCTTCCTTGGGCTGGGTTTTGAGGAAGTGATCAAGGCCCTTGGAAAGACAAGAGGAGGAGCTGAGAAGCTGGACAGGCAGATGGTGCTTGGAACCATAGGAGCTGAGGGCTCTTGAAAGGACTCTTCACACAAAGGCTACTTGCTGCTCTCGCTGCCTGCCACTTCCACGTAGCACTTGTTGCTCAAGAACACCTTGTGGGAGAATGTCAGCGCTTGCCTCCAGTTTGCTGTCATAATTCTTAATTGGGCAGGCTGACTACACCTTCCCTCTCTGACGCCTTGTCTTTTGCTTCTGTTTGCAGCAAATGCAGCAGCAGTCCCATTTGCCACGGCAACACCTCCAGCAACAGCACCGGAATCCATATCCTGTGCAACAGGTCAACCAGTTCCAAGGTAAGACTTCAACACTTCTCAGGGGCATTAGCTGCCTTTCTGGTGCTATTAGCATGTTTAAAAATGTGTCTCATGGCTCTATTGACCACATATTTGAGCCACAGAAAGGCCCCTCATTCGGTTTGCCATCTTCAGGGATAACGCAAGTGTCAAAGCAACATAAAAATAGACTGAGCAATGCCCAAGCTACATGTTCGGACAGCAGGCCCATATCATGTTGTGGTATTCATATCTGAACTGAGGAGAGGATATACATTTAAAAGAATCAAAGTATCATTTGTGTATGTGCTTGGAGGGGGGGAGGGGGGCATTGTCCAGAACTCTTTTTCTGCCAGGTAAAAGTAGCTCTGATGTCTATCCTTTTGGGCACTTTTCTCCCTGTTGTTAGCTTTCCTCTGCTTCAGAGCTCTACTTGTTCACACATGTTAGAATACCTTTATTGCCTGGTAACTTTTAATGGTGCACCTTTTGAGGATTTCTATGGACTTTTATTAATGTATGCTGAACTGAGTTCTTTTCAGGAGTTATATCAGCAGTTACTAGGAATCCAGCAACCACACATAAACACACATAAGTTAATACTCAAGTAGCCATCTTGTCTTAATGAGCAACACATGTATTTTGCATATCATATACCTTCAATATGCAGAAACTGACCATTGGATTTTCCAACATTGTGACTTGCATGCCAAAACTGAATAGAATCATAGAGTTGGAAGAGACCACAAGGGCCATCAAGTCCAACCCGCTGCCATGCAGGAATACACAATCAAAACAACCTTGACAGATGACTATTCAGCCTCTGTTTAAAAACCTCCAAAGAAGAAGACTCTACCACATTCCAAGGTAGTGCATTCTACTGTCGAACAGCCTTACTGTCAGGAAATTCTTCCTAATGTTTAGGTGGAATCTCTTTTCCTGTACCTTAAATCTATTAATCCTTGTCCTCGTCTCTGGAGCAGTAGAAAACAAGCTCGCTCCATCTTTGACATGACATCCCTTCAGATATTTAAACATGGCTATCATGTCACTCCTTAACTTTTTCTTCTCCAGACTAAACATCCCCAGCTCCCTAAATCTCTCCTCATAGGACATGAATTACAGACTTTTTACCATTTTGGTTGCCCTCCTCTGGACCTGTTCCAGCTTCTCAATATCCTTCTTGAATTGTGGTGCCCAGAACTGGACACAGTATTCCAGGTGAGGTCTGATCAATGCAGGATAGAGTGGTACTGTTACATCTCTTGATCTAGTCACTATACTTCTGTAAATGCAGCTCAGAATTGCATTCGCTTTCTTAGCTGCCACCCTGCTGACTCATATTCAGTTTGTGGTCTACTAAGATTCCCAGATCCCTTTCACATGTACTGTTCCTCATCTTATATCTATACATTTCATTTTTTTTCTGTTCAAGAGTAGTATCTTACATTTATCTCTTTTGAAATTCAGTTTGTTAGTTTGGGGCCAGCTCTCTAATCTGTCTAGGTCATTTTGAATTCTGACCCTGTTCTCTGGGATATTAGCTACCCCTCCTGACATGGACCTGCAAAAAATATGTTGCTGTTGTTCAGACAGCAAGGTGATCACACATATTGGAAGCATTGTGAGTATCATCCTTTCTCACAAGACATGGTTGCTGGGCTCCTGGTACACTTGACATAATGGCTGAGGTTTCAAAAAAGAAATGGTTGCGAACTAATTCACTGTTTCTGTTATACTCAGTTGAGAAATTTACTTTGTGAACTCAATGAATGAGAGAGAGAGAGAAAAACATAGGTTTTTACATCCCTCTCTGTGTGTGCACATATATATTCCATATGAAAATGTTGTGCATTTTTGGAATTCTATATATTTTGCTTTCTTGAAAGCTGGCGAGAAAGAGAGAAAAGAAAGCTCTTCTGGTTGATTTACTCCAGCACTGTATTGAACTGAAGCCACAATGAACTCTTGACATAATCAGAATTCCAGTAATTATTTTTAAATAAAGGTGATAAACACAGGACCATATTTGCTTTCCAGAAATCAATAATCCCTCCCACCCACTTCTCTCTCGCTCTATACCTCCTCACCAGGAAGACACCTAGTTCACTTATTTGCTAGAGTGTACAATTTAACAACCATAGAAATTTCTGGCTTCTCATCACTGGTCCAAGGTAGAGTAAATGTGTTTACAATATTGATTTGTTAATACACCATCTCTGTTTTAAAATGTCCAGAAAAAAACATTTTTCTTCTTTCCATAGACATAATCAGTAACAACTCTATAGAAAATCCATTCAGTTATGCCTTCTAAGCTGTAAAATAATTGATTGGCCTCTCTGAGTATGACAGTTCTATTTTCAAGCCTTAGTTTTGAAAGATAATGGAAATATTTTAAAGAGTTTTTCAGATGGCTAACAGTCAGGCCATTATTTGTTTTACAGTTTGGAATAAAAAAATAGATTTCTAACTTACGTACACTTACCTTATTGGGCCTGATCCTCCTTCTATGACTGTTGGTTCCAGGTTGGCCAGTAATGACACCACACAAACAAACAAAAAAACAAATCAGGGTCTAGATTTATAGGTAAGCTTGGGAAACTTTCCTAGGAAGAAAAGTTGAAGAGTCTGGGACTTTTCACTTTAAATAAGTAAGTGGGGACATGATAGAGATTTATCCCAAAATATTAGAATGTAGAAGCATCCAGTAGGGTTGGTGGGCAATAGATTAATGACAAATCAACAGGAAATACTTTTTTACTCAACAGATGATTAAAATGTGCAATTCTCTACCAGAAGATGTAGTGATGACTACAGACGTAGATAACAATAAAAGGGAATTAGACAGATTCAGGAAGATTAGATCTATCCGTGGTTACTAACCATGGTGACTGGAGGAAACCTCCACATTCAGATGCAATAAATCTCTGAATACCAGGGTCAACAGGCAACATCAGGGGAAGGCCTCAGCCTATATGTCCTGTTGTTGGCCCTGTATATTACTGGTTGGCCACTGTATGAACAGGATGCTGGACTAGATGAACCCCTGGTCTGATCCAACAGGGCTCTTCTTTTGTTATTATTGTTTAAAAAAAACCTGGACCCCCATCTCACAACAATCTCTGGATCTGATTCTCAAAAGTGTCTTAGGCTGTGTTTCTAAAATCTGAACATGGCTAAGCTATATTAACTGCATAGTTACCACTAGTCAGTATAAAACTGACATTGATTTAACCAGTAGTTGGCTTGCAGTGTCCCTACTGAAGGAGGGCATGTTAAAGGCAACATGTGAGCTATGAGAACTGTGATTAAGTTCTCCCAGTAAGTGTTAGACTGAGTCATTCAACCACCCTAAGCAGGCAGCCTCCTGTGCTACCTCAGCAAGGTACAGGGCAAGAAGAGGGATGGCATGGAGGGGAGTGTGGTGAGCTGCCACCACTGAGGTCAAGGACAGGATCTGGATGTAGCACCTCTGGAGCCCATCCCAGACTTTACAGGGGCAGCAAGATTGGGAGGGGACTTCTCCCATCTGTGATCCCGCTGATCTTGTTGGTGGGGGGTGGGGGGATGTATCCTGTGCATAACATGTAGTGATGGCAAGGGTAAAATAAGGCCTATTTCAGCAGATCTGATTTAGATATAGGTGTGTACTTAAATAGCCCAAAAGGCATCTAGTTAGTGTTCCTGAGAGCCAGCATGTGTTCCTGAGAGCCAGTGGTTAAGAGTAGGTGGATTCTAATCCGGAGAACCGGGTTTGATTCCCCACTCCTACACCTGAATGGCAGAGGTTTATGTAGTAAACCAAATGTGTTTCCACACTCCTACATTCCTGCTGGGTGACCTTGGGCTGGTCACAGTTCTTCAGAACCATCTTAGCCCCACCTACCTCACAAGGTGTCTGTTGTGGGGAGAGGAAGGGAAAGGAGTTTGTAAGCCACCTTGAGTCTCCTTACAAGAGAGAACGGTAGGGTATAAATCCAAACTCTTCCTCCTCCTCCCTCTTTCTCCTCCTTTTCTTCTTCTTCTATATCAGATTATTTATTTCTGGACAGAAAGGTACACCTCAATAATGTAATAGTACACAAACAAGAATATTACTTATACTTGCTTCCATTTTATATTTTTTTGATGTAACATATCTATTTATGTCTTTTTAAAAATATGGTATAGCTTGCAGCAAAGCCCATTGCAGGGGATAGTGGGAGTGGGAGGCAGGAGGGCTTTGCTGAGCCCATAGAGCAGGGGTCTGCAACCCGCACCTCTGGAGCCTCTTGCAGCTCTTTCAGCCTTATACTGCGGCTCCACGTGGCCTGGAGGTCGGAGGGTAGCGTGGGCAGCGCTGGAAGGAAAGGTGAGTGAAGGGGCCGAACTGGAGGTGGCTCCATGCGTGAGGATGTTGCTTTTCGCATCCCCTCCCCTCCCCTCCCCTCTCCTTCCAGCGCTGCTCTGGAGGACTGGCGGGACATGCCCACGCTGCCCTCCGACCCCTGGAGGTTGGAGGGTAATTTGGGCATGTCCCTCCAGAGCAGCCACCATCCCCCCTCTGCCCCACGGAGCAGGCAGCTGCCTGCTCCATCAGGCAGAGGGGGTTTCCCTGCCTGGCGCTGCTGCCTCCTGCAGCACGAGAGGCGGCGGCACCGGGCAGGCCGCGGCCACCGCCCCCCTCTGCCCCACAGAGCAGGCAGGCAGAGGGGGTTTCC